>NW_020538040.1:123844343-124064784 GCF_003426905.1 Ctenocephalides felis
TAAAACTCAAAGTGAAAATATAATTTCAATTGAACTGCATACTTACGGCTACACGTTTGCCAAAAAACAGTTTCGATCGCAGTACGGGTGGAAAAATTGTTGATAATGTGCGCATTATTCATCCGATTTTCAATGTTTGCGATAACCAATAAGTTTGATAGCTTTTCAAGGCATTTCATATGTGCGTGTAAATGCCAACATTCATGTTCAACACATAGCAAAGAATATATAAAACGCAGTTTGAATAGAAAATATCTGAAGTATGGGTGGTCTAGACAGACCACTCCGACCGTTCGAAGTATAAAAAAGTTAATATTCTTATAATTATCCTTTTGTACATTTTTTGTTCTGATTTTTTCATTGATCGATAGCTAAGAAAAATTTTAGGAAAAGTCAAGAAATTTCAAGTTGATAGGATTACTAGAAGTATTTTTTTTTTAAATTGAAAGTCGCAAAAAGTCTGGCCAGACCACTCCGACCGACGGAGGGTTAAAAATATGAAATGCGTGAAATCTTAAATAGAAATTATTATGATATTGTAAAATGTTTTTTTTGCGCTTGTGTTTCTGTATCAAGGTTTATTAAAAACGCACTTGTAAAGATATTTTCACTGAATTCTTTCTGGGATGCATTATTTTCTTCTTTAAATGCCGTTTTCGAATTGTCATTTGACTTTTCGGTTATTTGTTTTTTCACGATGATAGATTATTTTTATATATAAATGTTTATTCATTTTCGTTTCAAGTGACAACGATTTTCACTTGGAAATATAGATAGCAATATGTTTCCAAGTGAAAATAGCCCTTGCCCGGCATTGCTGCACCAATAAAGGGTCAGCCCTATTAGATTAATTCTAATAACAAAAATCATCAAATGTGGATGGATTAACCATTGGGTTACCATCTAGAAAATAGTAAGGAGAAGTTTCAACCCAACAGCTCATAGGACGTAAGGTTCTGATTGCTGTTAAAAAATATATGAAAAAAAAAATTCGTTTCACAGATATTGTGAGTATATTGCGATATTTGAATAGCTCGAAAATCGCCGTGTTAATGTATAACGAGTTTCAGTGTATAAAAAGTTTAATGAACATTGTTTTTTATATTTTGTGAATTTACATTTTGGGAGCTGCTGCTCATGCCAAAGACAATAAAAGTCCAATTTATAATCGCGAATGTTAATGTGTGTTCGAAAATCGCCCGTGATAAATAGTTTTGCATATATTTTGTACGAACAAATAACAAAATTTGTTTTTATGACTCTGTGTCATATTCGATTAGCTTATCGACGATTAGCTCGTTGTTTGGCCCAAGCTATGAGATCATAAGATTGTTATTTAAAAATTCCAAGACAAATTGCGGCTTGTTTATGTTCCTAAATTGTGGTATATCCACATGTCATAATTTGTTTTTGCGGCACTTATAAAATAAATTAATTTGCGTTGCATTTCAAACTTCTTATCTAATCTTGATATTGATTAATTGTTCCTTGCATACTATAAAGTAAGATTCATTTTCGATATCTGTTTGTTATTTGTGCGATGACACTTCCAAATTCCAACATATCTCTGAAATTAATTTAATTAAAAGTAGTTGAATGTTAATGTTGAATTCTTATTCGAAATGGGTTGTTGATTCTACATGCTTTTAAGAATAAATATGTAACAATGAAATCGTTTGTAAAACTTTTTTATGGACTTATTTATTCCAAATTTTCATAGTGGATCTGTGACTTCTTATTATGTATTAAATCGCCATTATTAGATCATTGTATTAGACATTTGATGTGTGAAGAAGCAGGCATTTTCTACCGTTAAGGTGCTATCGATGTAGGTCATTCACCACAGTTGCAATTTTTTTCACATATCTTGCATATTTATGCAACAGTCACGTGGTTATTTCATTGCCTGTGATTCCTTTGTGGCTCTTCAATCCGTCTGTTAGATCTAGATCATTCTTAAATTTACGTTTGTTTTCAAAAAAATCGGTTTACCGGGCTTCAAATTGACATAATGCGTATTTTCTTTTAAAGTTATTCTCAGGTTGAGTTGAATATAATTCGGTCTAATAATATAATAAAACTTTGCATAAAAATAAAATGTTTAAATGGTTATCATCATATCACGAAACATATTATTGTTTTTTTTTATCATATTTTTAACAGCAATCAGAACCTTACGTCCTATAAGCTGTTGGACTGAAACTTCTCCTTACTTCGTATTTTTTAGATGGTAACCCAATGGTTAATCCATCCATATTTGATGATTTTTGTTATTAGAATTAATCTAATAGGGCTGACTTTTTATTGGTGCAGCAATGCCGGGCAAGCGCTATTTTCACTTGGAAACATATTACTATCTATATTTTCAAGTGAAAATCGTTGCCTGACAACAGGCTTCTCGAAGTGGGTATCGAACCCGGGACCTCTGATTCAGGTCCCGTCGCTCTTAACCGCTTACCTACAGGCGAGCCCTTTTTTTGTTTTATTTGTATTACACGTTTTGACATCTTTTTCAAAATTCTGATGCTGACGTTTACTGATCTAACATCGAATGAATCTAAACATCAAATTTCGAGTGATGCGATGATTTTTTTTTGCGATTTGATTGTATACAAAATAAACAATATAAACAAGTACAGAGCAAATTCAGACCTCGTTACTATTACATTTAATATTTGGAATAATAGTACAAATGAAGCAAATATATAATCACTGTTTGCCTAATAAGCTACCCCTTCAATTTGATGGGTTTCCGTAGAGATTGGTATACCACATACGAATTTCAAAATTAGGGAAGTTTATCAAAATTAGAGTTCTACATATAAAATCTATGGATGAAACTATGATTTACGACATAAATTAGTCTAGCTCATTTCTATGGCTTTTTGAGCATATCATTACAAATTTGGAATTCCGTTAACCCAGTGTTAAAAAAGAGTTCAGTTCTTGGATTTCAAAAGTTAATGGTAAAGAGTAAATACTTCACTAGAAATTTAGTCGTTAGTTGTATATATAATATTTTCTCCAATGATTGATATTATTGTTTTTAATCACCCGTTAAAGTAAAATGTTAATTTCTTTATAATAAATAACTTTACTGTTATGTTTATGCGTCTAAATTAGAGAATTATTCAATAACATGCGGACGTTTTATAAATATTTCTACATTGCTTATTGTTATATAATTGCGCGCCATCAATGGAGACTGTTCTATGTACACAACTGTTGTAACAACTTGTATTGCGACAGTTCGCGTATTATTCCATGTAAATATTAACTATAATAATTGAATATGGACTGAAAATTAATAAAAACATTTATGTTAATATACATTTTTATATTATAGCAACGTGATTAAAAATTGAGTCACATCATGACCGATGTTAAATTTTGTTTGTGTTTATTATATATCTAGAAGGTGACAATACATTGTTTATTCCGATTTTTTTGTATCATGTGTATGTGAATGTTGCCTTGTGAGGGCATTAGAGATTATAACTCGAGTCATTAAGTGATATAGGTTTTGTTGATCAAAAGATTGTGGTTACAGGCGGTGACGATGATATGAGTTAATATAAATAATTAGCAGGTTTTCATTCAATTACATATTCATCATTTATTTATTGATGTTGTCTATGATTATTTTATGTTTGTACAAAATAGCAGACAAAATAACCAATTTTTTTAATATGCAATTAAGCGGCTGTTATATACCTAGTAGACAGCGGCTGTTATATACCTAGTAGTTGGATGTTGCTACTATCTTCTAGTTTATATTTATAGTTAGCAGTCTCTGCTTATTATTAATAAAAAGGCAGATTGCAGAACAAAATTAAATAAAAAACTAGTGGGGTGAATGGCATCGTGCCTTAAGGCAAGTTGCTGGAACTTTCCGTACCCGTACCCGTACCGTAACGAAATGTTAGAGGAATACTGTATGTTTTCAAATAGATCATTATTAATATTGTAATATTGTCTAATATTTATAAGAATTATATAAACTGAATTGCAAAGTTGAAATTATTTGTTTAAAGTATATTAGAACTATAGTCAGAATTAAAAATAAAATCTGAATTATTTTCGATATACAAAAAAAAATTTAAAAAAAAATAAAAAGTTGAAACCAAAAATTTTTTTTCCAAAATAAATTATTTTGTTAACCCCTTAACTTACAATTTAGATTAGAAGAAGTCGGTCCAAAGTTGTTCAAGCCGGCGTGGCGTTTTGACTATTTTTTCTAAAATAATTTTGTGTTTTATAGTTTCGTATGAATAAATATTTTATAATACGTGTTCACCATACCGGACCATGCCCGAAATGCGTAATATTTGCTTCTTTCCCGAATATCTTACGCGGGCTTTGCCCGTAATATTCACTTTTGGCCTAGCAATCGCTCGCGGGCTCTGCTCGTCATTTTAAAAGGGGTTAAGACAAGCAGAAAGTTCTTTGAATCATTTAAATCGGACGCTTAGTTCTCTCAAAAACTGCCATTTTTTGCACATTTAGCTCCGTATCTTCGAAATGGCTGGCCTGCCTTTGCCAAAATCTGATAAACACTTCTGCCAATCATTACTAATTGAATGTTTTTAGAACATTCAAATCGGATGCACCGTTCTTTCAAAAACTCGATTTCTATTTTCTGCACTCTTTGCTCTTTATTTCCGTAACTGCTGGACCTGCCTTTGCCAAAAACTAATCAGCTCATCTCCCTATCAATAAGAATCGAATGTTTTTTGAACCATTCAAATTGGATGATCCGTGCGCCCGAAAACGTGATTAGAAATTAGAAACGTGAAATGTAAAAATTTTCAATTTAGATTTTCGGCCCATTACAATAACTTACCCTACGGCTGTGCACTTAATTTATTTTATTATTGCAACGTCCCGCAGTGCAAGCTATAGTAATAGTCCAAAAATAAAAAATGAAAATTTTTGCATATCTTTACGTTTCAAGAGCGTTAAAAAATTTTGGCATACCAAAAATGATTGTATGTGTGAGTATGCATATGTGGGGATACAGTTTTTCGTCGATGTTTTGGAGAGTACCGCTCAATCGATTTGAATGATTCAAAAAGCATTCGATTCCTATTGATAAGGACACCTGCTGATGATTAGCTTTTGGACAAAGTCGGTTCAGCCGTTTCGGATATACGGACCAAAGAGTGAGAAACTAATTTTTATTTTATGAGCTTTTAAAAAATTAATTTTTCGGTACGGGAAGTTCCCACAATTTGCCTTAAGGCACGATGCCAAGCACCACTAGTTTTTCTTTTTTCATATAATAAGAATATAAGAAAGATATTCAATAGAACTTTAGATAATACTGCAAATTTGCGGATTGTAATCTGCCCATATATACCTCATATAAAATACATAAATTTTATTATAAATTCATACGTGTGTGTATGTTATGGGTCAAAGACGATGGCAATTTTTTTTTTAATATTTCTGTAGTATGTATTTTAATAAGCAATATTATTCATAGGTTACGACGAAGGATTAGACAAATTGAACTAACTAGTGGTTATGGCAAATTGCAGAAACTTTCCGCACCTCAATGAAATATTCTAAAAGTTTTAAATGTTTCCAAATAGATTATTATAAATACTCTAACTTTCATTATTCGTATTCTTGACTTGGAGAAAACCTATGAATAATATTGCTTATTAAAATACGTACTACAGAAATATTAGGTTGTCAAATATCTCCCTTCCGCTTTTTTGCTCTTGGTTTATAATACGAAAAGGCGGAAGGGAGATATTTGACAACCTATTATTAAAAAAAAAATTGCCATCGTCTTTGACCTCTGAATCTTAATTCAGACGGAATACAGACATGATGACTTCGATTTGACAGTATTTCTATATAAATGAGGAACGTAAAAGTAAAATTCTTGCTTTCGGGAAACAGTCGATATACTTTCCTTCATTAATAAACATTACAGGGTACGTTATATGGCTGGCACGTCCGATTCCGATTTTGTTTTTACAATTATAAGAAAGTTAATATGTTTGCGGTGCGATAGTATGGAGAACGAGAGAGGGGTGAAGGAAAATACTTTCTTTACACTTCGAACAATCAGAAAATTATATTTTTCATTTTATATCTTGTTCGATCGCATTGGCAGTAGTGTCACTTTATCGCATTAACTTTTTGTGTTTAATAGAAAGTATTTGATCGTTTTTGGTGAGTAAATTTTCTGTTTTATTTTCATCAACAATTAGTAAATGTATATATATATATATATATATATATATATATATATATATCAACGAAAATAATGTTTATTAAGAAATTGAAACTTTCTTATGTATGTACATAATATAATATGTACATTTAAACGAAAACAAAATTAACTTTTTCATATATATATATATATATATATATATATATATATATATATATATATATATATATACGTTTAAATTATTTTATTGGTTTATCAAATGATTTTAGATATTACATCTCAGAACTCAGAAAATAAGAACTCAGGACTCAGGAACTAAATTTGGGGATAAAATTTTCCTGTTTAGAACGAATGAGCAAAGTGTCTTCCTTATCTTGTCGACAACTTTACATTGAAAACAATTAAATAGATTTGATTTTAAACATAGATTTACTGAAAATTTGAAGTTACAAGTTGTACATCAATTATCGAATTTCTAATTCAATATTTTGAAGAATTATTTTATGTTTTCAGTTGCATTGGTAGTTTTTTTTTATATAATATCCATTAAGAATATGCATACACGTTCCCGAAGGAGAAGTTTAATTTTTTCGATAGAAAATGCGATGTTATGATTTTATTCTTTGTCGACGTTTTAAGTCTTTTTTAATCGAATTAGCCCAACTTTTGTTAGATATACCAAAGTATATATATTTTTTACCTTTCGTCGATATTCTCTTAAAAATGGTAACGATTTCAATAATTTTAAAGCGTTTTACGCGACGACTGGCCGAGCCAATACCTTATAATTAGTAGAAAAGTGTAAAATTTTTCGTTCTCACACTCCTGAATCGATTTTAAAAATTCAAAAGCTGTTTAAAAGATATTAGTTGAGAATTGTGGTGATTACTTTTTGGTAAAGATAGGCCAGGACGTTTCTTCGTATTTATTTGTTAAAAAAAATTTTTTGTCGTTTTTGATGAAACTTTGTACGATGACATAACCATACACTTCGTAGTGTGACATAACGAAAAATTCTCGGTCTAGGATAAACGGTTGAATTAAAAAAAATCAAAATTTGGTATTGTGCCTTGCCCTTGCGATTTTAATCAGAATCTATGCCGAGCATATGTAGTCTAAATAATTTAAATTATACATTTACGAATATAATAAGCATGTTTGAATGACATCAATTGGAAATTGTATTGATTATTTTTCAGTGAAATCGAATATTTTATTATCAAAATAAACAGTTGAACATTTTACCTAAAGAGCTGAATCTCGAATCTTGATTACGTATACGTATTGACAAGTATATGCAATTTGCCTTAAGGGAAAATGCTACTTACAACTAGTTTATGCACATCTTAAACAAAAACGTTTGTTATGTTACACCTTTTCTTTGAAAATGATTTCGCGTAATTGGCTGCTTTTGGCCTTGGGTACAAAATGGGGTTGCCCAATGATTACACTTTAAATGGTCCATCCTACATACATACATAAATTATAGTTTGTTATTTTACCATATAATCACAATGGTAGGTTGCACAGAAGAAATCTGAATTAGGTAGTAAAAAAAAGTGTTGGTGTTATTTGTTATGAAAATGCCCACCTATATTATACTCTTTATTTGGTGTTGATTTTCTCGTTCTGCTGCAATAACGCCTTTTTATAACCCACATACTCTTTTATATTTATTGATACAGAAAGCTTACTGATATCTCTAAACAGTATTCAATCGTGATTTCATATTAGCATACAATTTTATGCGTGAAAGTCACGCAGTGAATATTTAATTCTCGGCTCTACGTTACTTGTTGTTTTTATCACATTCGCAAAAATTCCTCAATTGATGGATGGATGGTATATAAATTTAGTTTTGAATTACTATACTCTTGGTTCATAGAACTACTGTTATCATATCTTATCTCGTCAGTCAGGGACAAATTTTAAGATAACATACTAAAATAAACTCGAGGCATTTGTATAAGAAACGAATTTGGTTCCTTGAAGAAACATATTTGCAAGTTATGAATATACAAATAAGTAAGCGACGGCATTTATTCATTGCCGAACTAACTGATCAGAAAATGTATATAGATACTGAGTAAGCAATAAATATTCTTATCAGAAAATTAGTAAAATTTTTTTAACAGCTATTCTTAAGGTTAAATTATCACTTGCGCCATCGATGATCGACAAATCGATGCGTTTTTGCGTCAAGAGGTTATAGTGATAATTTTATCGCCAGCGCGAACTCAAAAACTTATTGATCGTATTTAAAGTGAGTGTAATTTTCGATTTATATCATCTAGAAAACGTTTGGTATTTTTATATTACTGTTTTTTTTACTATCCAAATATGTATTTGTGATGGAATCTGTTAACTTTTCTTTCCTAAGTGCGTTGTTGTAAATTCTGAATTATCACCAGCATTAATAGCAAATTATGTCATCTTATAGCATAGTTAATGGAACTATCATGGTTATAATGTAGTTAGTAGCACTGTCATGGCAATAGCGTCTAATAATATGAATTTCCAATGAATTTAGTCATCACTTGTATATTGTTGATTATTCACTGGATGTTAAATCGCATTTTAACGAAGGCAGTGATATGCTGTACAAAGCTTAATGTGATTTCTATGACCTTTTTTTTAAATAAGACAGATGATTTTTAATTACAAAATATATGAGAAAGCTACAAAAAACTTTTATTATTATATATAACTTTCATTATATTCATTTTACGTGCTTTTTATTATTTTTTATTTCACGATTAGAGCATATTCAGTGAACATGTTGATTAAAATTATAAAAGATGACTATTTTATTAACTTACTGTAGATATAGTAATCACAAAAAAACGAAAATGAAGATTTTCACATATCTTTACGTTTCAAAGCCTGATGAACATTTTGGCTTATCCTACAATTAGTTAGAAAAAATTGATGTTTGCCATAGATCTTATAATCCATATGTAGGTAGGTTTATGATGTATGTGTGCGTGTGCGGTGTGTGCAATATTTCATCGACGGTTTCTAGGACACGCATCAACCAATACAGCCGTCTCAAAGATACGGGGTAAAAAGTATCAAAAATAGCATTTTAGTTTTTGAGAGAATTCAAAAAACATTTTACTTGTATTGGCGAAACAAAGTACCAAGATATATAATGCTTGTTAGACTGCAACGCGGCCGCTTACGCGCTTTGATATGTCATCTCTAAAACAACGCGGTCGCATTGAATTTTTTTTTCTAAATTTTCAAAAAATATATATATATATAAAATAAAGTTTTTCAATAAAGTTCATTTTCTTAAACAATTTTAACATTCTCGAATATCTAATTTTTTCAGTTTTTTTAAAAAAAATTAAGCTTTTTTAAAAATTTTAAAGTTTGTGTGCCGGAAGTTCCACCGATTTTCCTTGCTGGAACGATGCCATGTACCACTAGTTTGATCTTGAATAGAGATGAAAATAATTAAATGTGTATAATTTTTACATATTATATATGTTGGGGAAGTAAGATTTCATTATATAAATTACGGTATCCGCGACTGAAATGTACGTTAACGCCTCTCTCAGATGTATTATGTAAGGATGAATCACAAAGGCAAACAGACTAGAATATTGATTTTTATGCGGCATATCCTTTATATATGGAATGCCTGGCTTGTATAAATAAATTTATATATTTATGTATATATATATATATATGTTTGTATGTATATAAACAAGCATGATTAAGTATATATATAATTAAGTATATTTTATGTTTTTGGGCGTCTCAATGAATTTTATTAATATTCTAAATAAATCAATTAACATATATGAAAAAAAAATACATATATATATATATATATATATATATATATATATATATATATATATATATATATATATATATATATTACGAAACTCTATTTTAACGGGTATTTTATTTTAATTCAATTTCCAATACAATTTGAAACTTATAAGTATAAAAATTATATTTTAGTTTAAATATGCTAAATATAAATATACTCGTTACTCTAACTTTTTATCTAGATAATTAATGACGATGCAAGTTTTACTGCTGTAGCATAATAAAAATATAAATCACTTGATGGTACTAGTTAGTTTAGTTCTTCCACGTGCAAAAATTTTCATGACCGACATTTCAACCAGTTCTGTTATGTATCTATGAACATCTAAGTCGATAAATCGACTTTATGGAGTCGTCCTATCTATTCGTCTGTATAATAGACGTATATTTATTACATCACGTTTATTGATGAACTCGCTCACATCAATGATATACATTTATAAGTACTTGTTATGTTAGCTCATATTTGTGAATGTATCAGTTCATGCTTGCAAAAAGTATTATGACTTTTACTAAATGGCAAATCTTTGCATTCATCAAAATCTCCGCAATGGACGTAATTCAATAATTATCGTAGTATTAAATACTTATCGAATGTCGCTATTTGGTTTATTCATTGATGTTTTTAGTAAATAGGGTAAAAGTATGAAACATTTTTTTTATTTTCCCATTATTTGTTTTAATGTGAAAGAAACACTTTACTATGGAATTTTAATTTACAATAATCTTGGTATGTTAACATATATTATTTAGCAATGTTTACTCATCACGTGTATAAATTTCAGTTCTATCAGTGAATATAAAAATGGAATATATTTTAATTAAAATCGATGGGAGATACGACACAATTATAACATAATACTTACTTGAAACTCTGAAAATGTATGTGCGCAGCTTTACATATGAATGACTTTGTTATTCATTAAACCGAATAAATAGGTTTTAGTACCGTGTTATTTGAAATAATTTTTATTAAACACAATTCGTTATAAAAATGCTTTGGTCTGTTATGCACATTAAAATTCACGTTTCTCTAATGTAAAGTTTTTAATTTAATATCAACAAAAATACAAATATATGATAATCTGTTTTTTGCTAATCGAATTTATTTGGATACATATTTCTTTCTTTTAGTCGAGGAATGGCTTATAAGCATAAATACCTGACGGATGTGAAAAGCTCATAAATTAAGAAGTGTTATATCGATTAGAAGCGAAGCCGAAATAGAGTCGTAGCAACGATGCCTATACCAAAGCGTCTTGTTGAGCCCGTGCACGTGGCCAGGGGCACTATACCTGAAGACTTTCCATTACCATCTGAACTTGAAGCAGCAACTAATGGAACTCTAGCTAATACTGTCCGGTAAGATAACTAAATTTACATATTTTAGGTTTAATGAGAAATTTTGTGAATTTGAAATAAAATACACTTTTTATTATCACAGGCAACTTTCTTCTTTAAGCCGGCATGCAGAAGATTTGTTCGGTGAATTAGCAAAAGAAGCTGGAAATATTAGTGAGAGGACAAATTCACTTCAAGCCCGAATAGATAGACTGGCTATAAAGGCAAATTTTATATTATATTAATATTTTTGTTACTTTTTGTACTCTATTAAACATTTTATAAATTTATTTTATTTTCAGGTCAATCATCTAGATAGCACAGTCGAAGAAGTATCTTTACAAGATATTCACATGCGGAAAGCGTTCAAAAGCAATGTTGTGTTTGATCAGCAAATATTTTCTAGAGATACTATGCCTACAGCTATGTTAGAAACCTATCAAGTAAAAAAAAGCATAATATCAATCAATTAGTTTTGTCATTTTCTTGACGTTGATTATTTTTTATAGCTTTGTGATAAACCGCCTCCTCTACACAAATTGAATTGTTATCGAGATGATGGGAAAGATGGTTTGAAGTTCTATACAGATCCAAATTACTTCTTTGAACTATGGAGACAGGAAATGTTAAAAGATACTGAAAGAATGATGCATGATAAAGTCAAGAAGGTAATTTAATTTTTTTGACTCTTCAAATATTAATTTTAATCCTTCATTATGAAAATAGAAAATTACAAATATATTGACCAGGTATTAAAATCCTTACATTATGCTTAGTATTGCTTTTTAATATGCTCTTTTGGGTATTTTAGCCGCATCGAATGCGTACAGATGGTGCAGGAGGAGCTGGTGGAGGCGGCAGACATAAGAAACGTGTTCGCGTACCACACAATACATGCGAGAGACAGAGGCAGTTAGCGGTAGGACATGGTGAAACGCTTATGCCTCATAATGTACAGTATAGGACACCGCATGCAGTGGATCCTCGATATGGGGATGATGGTCTTATTGGTACGAAGTATTTGTTCACTTTGCTTGTATTACTAAGTTGTAACAAGGTTTTGTGATAAAAATTTAATTGAATATGATTACATTACTCCTAACATTTAATTAACTTCATAAATGTATAAATAAAACAGGTATGACTATAGGTGATCGTCCGCCTAGGCCAAATTCCATTGAGTTGAGGCGTAGTTACAGCAATGCAAATGAAGCAGTGGATGGAGGTTATGGTATGAACCCCCCATCCCCACATCACCTTCATATGCAGCAGCAACAGCAAAATGCTCAACAGAACGCCCCTCCATCGCCGCAGCACAATCATTATGCGGTGCAGTATACTGGCACAGGTCAAACGTATGATGAAACGTTGCTTTATCAAAGTGCGGGGCTGGGGCCGATGAGCTCAGAGAGTTTATATGCGTATGGTGCAGGAGGCGGTACCCCATCCCGCACAAGGCCACGGCCGGCGCATCCGCCACCTGCGCCACCGAGCAATGGCAGCGGTGGGGGCACGCCAAATGTTTCATGTGCTAATACACCAACCAGGGGTAAGTAGAAACTGTAGATCAAAATGGTTGTAAAAGAAATATTTGAAGAAAATGCGATTGTTATTTCACAATCTCATTGAAACGTGATTATTATCATTTAATATTATATTATGATCATATTAAATAATAATCTTGTTAATTTTTTAGGACGAGATAATTTACCGCCTCCACCGCCACCACCAGAATCTATGACGTCTCCACCTGCACCCATAAACGGCGTTGCAGCGCACATATTAGCACGCAACTCACAATCTAATTCTCGCAGCGGTTCTCCAATGACTTCCAATACTAACAACATGAATCAAGATGGAAATATGTACCATGGAAATCACATTCAAAATAATACTCAAACTGGAGCTGGTATGATGATGCACACACAGAACACTAATTCAGCCCATCATCATTTGGCACAGCAAAATGCTAATTTGTTTGCGCAGTTAAATTCGCAATTGAACACAATTACAAGTCAATTGAATTGTGCTAATGAAATGAATGATTTACCACCTCCGCCTCCCATTCCAGAACAGGTATGCTTATTCAAATAAATGCATAATTGTTTATTTTGTTTCTAAAGCATACATCTTTATGTGTGTATTCAAAATACTAAATAAATTCTTGTACAAATAGTAATAAAATTATGGTTATACAACAAATGTATGGTTGCATTATGATATTTTTTTAAATTCTTAAATAATCATAAGATGTTCTAGCTATACATAGCGTTGTTTTAATTTTTGGGTTATTATTTTGTAGAAAAATAATTACATTTTTTACCTTAGAACCCAGCAGCACCCCCACCGCCGCCTCCGCCTCCACTGCCATTGGACGGAGCTACAACTTTAGCAAATGGTGATGCTACCAAGAGCCCACCTCCTTTGAATAAAATGTTATTAAATAATGGTGGAAGCCCGCCGAAACTTAGTCCGCCAAAGAAGTCTATGCTACCTCCCATTGTAGATCCAAGAAATGAC
Organism: Ctenocephalides felis; assembly: GCF_003426905.1. Classification (NCBI taxonomy): domain Eukaryota; kingdom Metazoa; phylum Arthropoda; class Insecta; order Siphonaptera; family Pulicidae; genus Ctenocephalides; species Ctenocephalides felis. The sequence continues at coordinate 123,858,235 of NW_020538040.1, forward strand.
TTGCTCAAGGCTATAAGAGATGGTAAGTTCAACATAACTTGAAATATAACATAGAGTGCAAGTTTAAGTCACTGTTTAAATTTGCAAATTATTAGTTCTATAATTAATGTAAAAAAATATTAATTATTTTAGGTGTTGGTAAGTAAATTTTATTGCTTTTATTAATATTAGCCTTGCAACGAATAGTATATTCGGCAAAATGCCGAACACCGAATATTCGGTAACTATTCGGCAGATTTTGGCGCTTAATCTCGTTTGTATTAATGTAATTACTATCAGCAATTGTCATATTACTAACGCGCCACATGTTTATTCAAGTTTTATTTAAGCAACCACTATTTGGCTACTCTTTGTTATTTGGAATATTTGGCAATATTTATACTATTTGGCCGAATACCACATGTGATAGGGAAATATATGGCAAAATCATGAAAAAAGCATTTTTTATATGTAAATGTATTTCCAATTATTTCTTTAATAAACTCAATATTATTTCTTATATATTAGGAATGCTAATCATAATAAAGCGAATAAAAAATGATTAAAAATATTGTTTGTATATTTTGCGATAAAGAGCCTATGATAGTTCTTTATTTGAAAAGGCTTAGATTGGATATAATAAATGACTTTATTGTATATAGATACAACACATGTGTGTAGCCATTGAATGATTCATCTTTAATAACAAAAATATAACAATAAAGTATTCTTTGAATATTCAGAAAAGAGTTTTTCACATGTTAATTTAAGTCCATAATGTTTATCATTATATATATACAATAGCAAAATTATTTCTTTCTATCATATTTTTAAACTAAACACTTCCAAATACAGATTCATTGCGAGCTCTTTGTCACATAGGAGATAAAGCACCAACAATGGTGTCTCTGATTTTAATTAATTGGTATTCGGCCGAATAGTAAGTTACTATTCGGTATTCGGCCAAATATTGAAAAAGGTGCCGAATTTGCCGAATACCGAATAGTAACCGAATATTCGGTGCAAGCCCAATTAATATATAATAAATTCACTTGTTTATGAATATAATAAAAATAATATAAAAATTCGTTTAAACTTCATATATAGTAAAATCTATTGAATTTATTTAAGTGAACACTGACGGCTTTATAATTTAATCATCAATAATAATTTAAAGAAACTTGTTGCGGGAATATCCTACTCAGTAGCATGCCTGACTCACTTGCCTATACTCGGTTTGAGTTCCCATTACTTATTGAAATTAAGTACAATATGAATCGTTGATTTTGAGATAGAATAGAATTAGAAGTTAGAAGAAGCATCAAGGTTAGAAGAAAAAGAAGAAGTCAGTTAAAAACAAGAATTGGGTAGTATAGTATATATAAAAAAATAGTATATGATATAATAAAAAAATAGTATATGATATAATAAAAAAATAGTATATGATATAATAAAAAAAATGATTTGATGCACTTATAAAATTTATCAGTTTTATTTTAGTAAAACCTAATTACTTTGTAATTTAATAAGAAAAACTTGACTTAACAACTTTTTAAAAATTAAAAAATAATACTTTAGGCATCAAGCTACGCAAAGTTGAGAAGATATCCCAGAAAGAAGTTGAACGTGGCAATGCTTTTCACGATGTCGCTTCTATACTTGCTCGTCGCGTCGCTGTCGAATTTAGCGACAGTGACAGTGCCAGCGATAGCGAATATGACAGCGAAGGTTGGGGCGAACAAGAGACGTCCGCGTGACGTGACCATAGCGCCATGGGCGCTGAAATCAACATCAAGACACCACCGTCTACGATCGCGCAGCGTGTGGGAGGTAGGTGTTAGTAGGCCGATTCATACTAATTGAATAATCTAATAGTTAAGAGCTGTACATTAAGGTAATCCCGGTGAGAATAATGTGTTTGAAATGAATGGCTAATTTATGAATAACTATGTTTGATGTTAGATCTATCGCAAAATGCAAGTAGAAGTTCTTTATCATCACTTTGTTTTTAATATGGTTTACAAAGTTACCAGTAACATAAAATATTGTTTTTTCTACATAGTTTCGCTTTTTAGTACTCACTGATAAATTTTGTTTTATGGGTATAATACAAGAGGCTTATCTTTATAAAAATATGACTTAATACAAATGCATTCTTAGAATTGATCAGTTTTATTGATGATTTGAGCAATACCATTTTGTTTAGTTTGCATTGATCAACTAATAATCAATCTCTGTATTTTTTGGTGATAATACTACTGGGAAAGGAACTTCATAGTGAACATATATAACAAATTAAATTCGATAATTTTTTTATTGTAATATTACATCTAAAAATTACCTTTTCTTGAACATTTTTTTAGTTGTATGACATATACTACATTCATTTAAATATATTTGAAATTATTTATTTATTTAAAAAAATATTGTATGTTACTTTGGTTGTATATAGTTCTTACTCAAATATGATGGTTTTGTTGGAATATTACAAAACCTTACTTTCTTTTTTTTTTGGTTGTATGGTCACAGATGTCTCGCTAGTATGTTTTTAATTCACGAACTTATCAGTTTTAGATGTTATTTCTTTCATGCTTGGTATTCATACAATTAATAATCAAAATTTTAAATATCCAATATTGTTAATAAAACAGTAATTCAAATAATAATATATCACAAATATTTATAAACTTATATATTATTAGTAACAAAACAGGTAGCATTTGAACAAAATAAATGATATTTTTCATATTTCTTTTTATATGGCTCAATTTTTTTTTTATTATTTTACTCTACCTTATAAAAGTAACCTGAGCCACTGTATGAGATTATAGATAAAGTCTTTACTCCAATATTAGATTTAAACATTAGTTGTAACAAAGAATAAAAATTATAAGTTAAATGGAATTATTTTATATTCAAGTTAAGTCAAAGTTAAAATCTTATTTGTGTACAAACTACTGTAAATTAGATATATTAAATATAAAATAGATCATATATAAAATTATTACTTTGTTTCATATTTTTTGGATATTTTTTGAATATTTTGAAATATTCAACAAATATGCTTGCATAGATGTCATTGGTTGACAGTTTGCAAATGTTTTATTTAGATTGTTCAATATTGGTTCTGGTTTTGTATAAATATTTGTATATGTTTGTATGTAAAGACATATAAGTATATATAGGTATGTTTTATGTATATTAGGGTGTCCCTTAATATGGACATTTTCGAATTTCCTTGCTCCCAAGGGCTCAAATGGTTCCAAATTGATAAAAAACAATTCTCTGAAAGTTCTAGCTCTTAATATTGTCTTTTAGATAGAGCGCAATTCAATCAAAGTTTTGTATGAAAATAGCATGAAAAATTTTTCAAAAATTTTGCAGAGCGTCGAATTTTCAGTAAAAATGACACGAATTTTTACTTTTAATTCATTTGTCGCTAAGTTATTCCTAAAATTTTTTTTTTAATTTTCAAAATTTTTTCCATGCTATTTCCATACGAAGTTTGATTGAATTGCGCACTATCTAAAAGTTTTAGAGAATTATTTTTTAACAATTTGGTACCATTTGAGCTCCTGGGAGCAAGGAAATTCAAAAATGTCCATATTAAGGGACACTCTAATAGATATATATATATATATATATATATATATATATATATATATATATATATATATATATATATATATATATATATAATGAAAGCATATTTCTCAAAAATATTTTGCAGAAAATTCTGCTATTAAATGTGAAAAAGTAACGCTATTAAAGTTGCCAAAGAAGTAAGTTATAATGGGTCAAGTATAAAGTACAGTTAGATCTATAAAATTTAATTTTGTATCATCAATAATGAAGTACAAAAAGTGTTCATGTCTGCATTGGGTAATTATAAATTGAGAAAATAAAATATTTGTTTTATATCTTTAAGTAATGTAATATAAATGAAGGCATTTAATACTTTAAGATTGCGTGCTTTCTTCACAAATGACAAATCTCTTCATTGCATATAGTCTTAATACAAAATCAAAATTGATACAGAATAAATTATTTATGAGATGCGCCTTAAATATGCATATGCACTCATTACATATACAATTTCGGAACCTTGTTAATTGTAATTAATATATTTGCTGATATAAATGTTATGAAGTGAAGCATCCAAAATTATTATATAGAATTATGATTAGATGGATCATGTTTGTATGATATATGTATTGAATTTTTGTATAAATTTGCTTTAAAAGTATGTTATAAAATAATGCTAAAAGTTTTTGCTAATTCGAAGTCAAAGTGAATAATATATGCCCTTTTTGTATAAATAGTTAATTCTTTACATTTGAAAGTATAATATATTTTATCTCTAATATAAATAAAAAAATTAGATGTATTTATATTTATCCTGAAATACACATACACAATGTTGAATTATGGTTAATCGAAATTTAATTGAAATGTGATACATTAATTGGGCAATTAGTTTTTGTGATTGCAGTATAATGTATAAATTAGATCATCAAGCTTTTCTTAAAGCTATGACAATCTTTATATTTTAATTCTTTAATAAATTATGATTTATATGCAAGAAGTATAAAAATAGTTTTGGTTTATAATTTATTAAAGAAAGTAATTAATAATAAATAATAAAAACAAGTTTATTACGCAGCCTGTAAAAATATGTTTAAAAATCTTTAAAATACTTATAGATACGGCTGTTTTCGTTTACAAGAAAGATTTATGCAAACAGATACTAATTATTGCAAATCCAATGATAAATATGATAATTTTGAGAAATTTATTGATGATTTTAGGGAATTTGACACTTTTGCATTTATTATTGCTATAACTATGAAATATTATTGAATTTGCAATTCACGTATGTATTTGTTATTTATATAAAACGAACTTCAGAATTAATTTTTGTGCCAGAAGCCATTTTAAAATCAATATAAAGAATGACACTTAATGATTTTTTAGATTTTTGAATAATAATTTATAAATATTAATTAGTTTCCAAAGTATTGAATTTATTTATGGAGTTATAATCTTTGATTATTTTTATTTTTAGCTTGTTGAATTTAAAATAGAATAAAAGTGATGTGATGACTTGACTTTGTGAATAGTCAATGCAATTTGTTCTCAGCTTTTTAACTCAATGCGATTATATGTAAATCTTATATTTTATGAGTTGTTATTATTACAGTTTTTATATAATGTTTGTTATTATTTTGACCAAATAAAATAATAAGATTAATCATAAAAATGCACAATATTACAAATACATGATGTAATAAGCAAATTCTTGTGTGTGTTAAACATACACAATATTAACTTCTATAAAAAAGGTATATCATATTATATGCAATGATATGTAAAAAGTATTTATACATATTTTTAATAGTGACTCATTTTTATATTATCTTTTTCTTGTAGCATTATGTAGAGCAACACTTTGAAAATTTTGATGTTGAAATGTATGAATAAATACTTCGAAGGCAGAGTATCAAGTAAAAAAAATATGTAAAGATAAAGACAAAACATATTTAATATAACATAATTTTGATGTAACATTCAATGTTCAGCGATTATACAATTGTGAAAGATACAAAAAAAGTGTTATTTTCAAAATTAAAGATTTACTGATAATGACATAGAGTTGTAAATCCAATTATCCGAAATAATAAATATGTTAAAAGCATTATATATATATATATATATATATATATATATATATATATATATATATATATGACGAAGTTGTTTTCGGGGCATCCATTCTATAAAATAACCAATTTAGTACAGAGAAATGTCTTTATTGTATCATCAATAAAATATTTTATATCTTTGAGTAATGTAATATGAATGAAGGCATTTAATACTTTAGTAGCAAATTTCTCGAGTCTTGACTTGGCCCATCTTTTCAGTGCTACATTAAAAAAAATTTAGAATTACCAATTAAAAATACATTAAAAATTATTACAAAAATAACAAAATATGAATAATAACCTAAATGAATAAATAAATAAATTATAAATATGAATAATAACCTAAATGTAAACAATAGGATAATAAATTTGTAACAAAAAAATATATTGTTAAAGTATATAAAGGTAAACAACAAAACATAATCTTATGAACTGAATAAACAAATCTTATTTTGACTTTTATATACTTTTGCAATATATATTTTTTTATTATTATATTGTTTATTATATTATTATTCATATTTATAACTATATATTTTTTTGTTAATTTTGTATATTTCTTCTATATTTTTAACTTTTATCCTGAAATGTTTTTAATGTAGCACTGAAGATAGATCAAATAAAGACTCAAAACGTTTGCTACTAAAATAAAGATAGTTTTTTCTTACTAAATTTGCTTAATTATTGGATGGATGCCCAAGAACAGCTTTATCATATATAATACACCATCTGAAAAAAACCTCATGCTTTATATATATACATACACATTTTAGGTGTGTTTATATTTAACTTTGTCTTTTTACAAATCCTTTTGAAATAATTGTTTTAAACAGGAATATCAATAAGAAACAAAATTAATACAAAATCTTATGTTTACCAGCAATGAAAAAATATATATGAAAAATGTGCCACATTGAAACTTCTTTGATGATTGATGCAGGTAGGGTGAGGTTTTGATAAAGATCCAAGTTTAGTAACATTTGAGAGCAGATCAATTTTGATATTTTGAATTATATTCGGTTCAATCATAGTAGGAAATGCATTCAGTAAATTGCTTGTGCTACCCGACCTTATGCATATTTATTACATGACATGCAAAACAAACTAAATTTGCTTTATATATGTATATATATACATAACTATATATACTTTATATATAAATATATATGTATATATATATATATATATATATATATATATATGTATATATATATATATATAATTATCTGTAAATTTATTAAATTAGTATATTTATATAGAGTTATAAGTAATAAACTAAATTAAAAGAAATTTTTTATAGAATGTAGATTTAAGAAATATTGTACATAAAATGGATTTTTTTCACAAATTGTGATTATTGTGAATGTACATTTACTAATAATTTGATAAGTTTCTGGAGATTAAATAATAATTATATTTCAACATTGCAAACTTCTACTATTGGAGATAATATAATAAAATATTTAGTCATAGAAGAATGTTGAGTCAGTTTTACTGCTTTTTGTTTTGAATTGCTGGTCCGATTGCAAACTTGTGCAGTATGATAAAATTAAAATATTTCTCAAATCAGTTTTGATTTTATATTTATTTTTTGTACATGCTTTAGAATATATTAATGCAATTAAGCAATTGAAATAAATGAGTCTTGGTAGTTGGGTATACTTGCTATTGTTTTCATGTTTCATTTGTAGTATTTGTTTTGAGCAGATTCAAAGTTCGATATTTTACTGTAACAATTTCATAGATAGGCACTTATCATTGTGGTGTGATAATTATTTGATCTACTAAAGTTTTTTATGAAAATCAATTGCTGTTAAATCCGCGATACTATCACATTCCACGCGGCGCACAAAATCAAGCTACTAGTTCAATCGGTTGAAATTTCAACATTGAATATACCGCTTAGTAGCAAATTGCCATTGCGGTAAACCAAGTTCCTATTGGAACCAAATATTTGATGAAAAATTTGCATTAGTTTCTGCGCATGAGGTAACTTAAAAACTGTAGTAATTGGATAACATTTATTGATAAATAATAAGTAGTAAACTTTCAAATGTGTAGCTGGTAATTTGGCACAACAGAACACAATATATTTGTATTATATATTATAAGTCTAGATAGGAAAAAATAATAATCTCCTTATAGTAATCATTATTTGTATTCATGTTTGTATTATATATAAATAGATTTTTGTGTACGTATGGAAAATAAAGACAATTACTTCAGATTTATTTTTGATATTCGATCCTAAATCAATGTATATGTTCTTGCATACATTGCACACAAACGGGTTGCACACATTCTTTTTTAAAATATGCTTCTGTCTATTTTTGGACCAAACTTGACAAAAATTTGTGTACTATAGGTTACTAAAATTAGTATTAACTCTCTATAAGCCGAATTTTTGTTTTGAAACCTAAAAAAATAGAGATACTAAAAATCAGTAATCATAATAAGCATAATAGGTTTAGGTTATATATATATATATATATATATATATATATATATATGATTGTTTCTTTTCCGAACAGTGAATCCAATAATAAAAAACAATTTGTTTTTTGAAGATGTTTAATAACGACGTTTCGGAACTAGGTACGTTCCATCATCAGGTTTATTCTGTCAAATACAATGTTTTTTAAAAATATTGGTTAACATTAATTAATGATGGTCAATACAGATTAATTAGAAAAAAATGTTATAAAGGAATGGATTATGTACCGGGGTAAAGAGTAATAAGAATTAACTAAAAAAGGTTTTATATAGAATTGAGAAGCAAAAATTATTTACCTATATATATATATATATATATGGGGCGGGTCGATTTAAAAGTCGCTTAGGCACATATAATTTTCGGATACTAGGGATCAAAATAAGATACTTTTCTGAAGAAACCATACCTCTAAAATGAATTCTGATGTCCCGTGCATTGACCCAAAGATACGGATTGAATTTTGAAAAATTCCGTTTTAATTCATTTAGAGTGCTTCCAAATGTATAACAAACCCCAACTAACTTTGGAAGATCAATCCACCCATGCCTTTGGTTTACCCCTGGGGCCTCCCCTTAGAAGTTTCCCATTCAAATATTGCAAAAAAATCATCGTTTTTGGTATTTTACTCAGCAAAAAATGTTTTTTTTTAACATTTTTTTTCAGATATTAATTCATACACACATAAAAAACTTTACCAATTTTCAAAAAAAATTATCAAAATTCTTCTTTGTTTCAATTTTTTCAATGTATTTTGTCTCTGCGCTTCTATGCTAGCTTGAGGCTGTTACGGCGACGATATTAGAGAGTCGTGCAAAATTTTCCAGGCTTGAAACTAAAATAGACTTTAAACAATTGTTTATAAGTTTTACAATGTTTTATTTACATATCTTATGATTAGATAAATTTTGTAATAAAAATAAATCGCAGATTTTTGTCATGTTGAAGTACCCAAAATGATGCAATTTTTGTATGGGGGTTGGGGGACCTCTAAAGGGAGATCCCAGGGGGTGAACCATGGGCATGGGTAGATCGGCCTTCCAAAGTTACTGGGGGTCGTCATACATTTGGACATTATTGAGGCGCTCTAAATGAGCCAAAACAGGATTTTTCTTAAAATTTGACCCAATCTTTGGGTGAATGCACGGGACATCACATTCCACGCGGCGCACAAAATCAAGCTACTAGTTCAATCGGTTGAAATTATGGTTATGATATGGTTTCTTTGGCAAAGTCCAAAAATATACATTTGAGCGAAAATCATGTAATGAACAAAATTATGTCAATTAAAATCTTAATAAACCGGTGTTCTATAAAGTGTGTTCTAAGAATAATATTGAACTAGATAGAAAAGAGCAAAGTGTTTTTCTATTTCTTTCAACATTTAATTGTTATATTTAAAGCTATCTTGCGGCGAGGTGTTGCATTTTATACATTCCAGTAAAATGAGGTTTTATAGTGCTCAAAATAAGCTTTAAAATGAGCACTGTTAGGGGTCTCTTGCACGTAAAATGAGTGAATTATCATGCAAATAAAAAGCGCATACAATGTTTTTTAATTGAAATCAAATGGTTTCATGAGTACCATTTCCACCAAAATTAAAATTGATCGTATTCGATTTAGAATTAACTAGGTTTATGTGATCTTGATGGATTTTGGCACAAACCACAACTATAGTACAAACGGTTTTCAAAAACCTCGCGATTTCATAAAAATATCCATTTTAAAAAAAAAAAAAAAAAATGTTTTAATTATATCTCATAATCAAAAGAAAAAAAGATACATATAAAAGTATATAAATGAAAATGCAAGGTTTTTTTCTGGCTAACTATTGATAATATAATTTTTAACTTCCCGTAGGGCAAGTTATAGTAATCGCAAAAAAATCGAAAATGAAAATTTTTATATATCTTTACGTTTCAAAGGTTTCTGAACATTTTGGCATACCTTAGAAAAAATGGATGTATGTGTGTGTGTATGTATGTACGTGTGTGTATGTATGTGCGGATACAAATTTTTGTCGACGATTTCGGGAACACGGATTAACCGATTTGAATAATTCAAAAAGCATTCGATTTGTATTGATAAGGAGACGTGCTGATTAGTTTTTGGCAAAGGCAGGTCTAGCCGTTCCGAAGATACGGGGCAAAAAGTGCCGAAAACGGTAACTCAGTTTTTAAGAGAACGGAGCGTCCGATTTGAATAATTCAAAAAACATTTTACTTGTATTGACAAGATGAAGAATCGATAATCGATTTTCATAGAGGTAGGTCTAGCGGTTTCGGAGATATGGAGGAAAAAGTAAAAAAATTAGCCATTTGGCGGTCAAAAATGATCATTAGACATATGCACATCAAATTATCAGATATTTTATAGAGATTTTAACAATAAGTATACATTTTGTTAACATTCCTATGGGTTCCGTACCAATGCTTATGCGTTAGACGGCGGCGCGGCACTTGCGCTGTGACATTTCGTCTCTATGCAGTTCAAGCAGTACGATTGCATTGAAAAAAAGTTCAGAATTTCCAAAATATGTCAAAATAAAGAAAACATTTTTCTTTTAAAAAAATTTTTTTGTTTTCAAAAAAAAAATTTTTCTTTCAAAAAAAAATTTTTTTTCCAATAAAAATTTTTTTTTCCAATAAATAGTAATTTTTTATCAAATTTATAGTTTTTCAAAAATCCAATTTTTTCGAAGTAATTTTTTTTCAAAAATGTTAATAGTTTTTAAAAAATTAATAATTTTTGGTACGGGAAGTTCCAGCAATTTGCCTTAAGGCACGATGCCCTAATTGCCTTAAGACAGAATTCTACTTACAGCTAGTTTTCTGTTACACAATGATTGTTTCAAGAGCGCCCAGAGTGCAACAGAGTCTCTTTCGTGCCTTTTAACCCTTTGCCGTTTCAAAATAAGGGGAGTTAAGGTAAAATTTATGATAGAGAAAGTTGTAGCCCTTTTAATTAACTTTAAAATTGCATATCACAAGATGTGATAAGATCAAATCAGATTGAAAGTGTTTTAATCCAAAAACTCATCGTATTTTTGCCTAATTTTGTCTATGTCAGGGCAAAATGCAAGTACGCAGTATTAGTTGCCCAAAACTACGACATGACTACGACTACGACTTATATATGTGAATGATGATAAATTCTGGCTTCTTATTCTCTAATTAAATATTTTTTAAAAGTTTTTATTTAAGTTTAAGTTTTTATTTAAGAGTAGTTTTAATGTTATATGTATGGTAATTATTTTTGAGAATCAACATTCAAATCATTAATTTTTTCAATTCCAGAATATCCATCTGATTATATTTTTAAAGCTCAAAAAAGGGTTGAACCAAAATATATTTTTAGGTGTTTTTTCAACTCGAAGGTTGTAAGCAAGTAATTGTAAGGTAAATATATTAGAAAATTTAATATTTTCAATTTTAGCCTATTTAATATTAAACACATTTTCTAGCGATAAAATGGCTCAATGTCAATTTATACCTAAAAGGAATCTCGGCGGGTAGCAGAGACATGACCGGTAGGGTTACCGGGGGGTGGTGGCAAAGTGCAAATTGTTTTCACTTTTGAACGGGTAAGATTAGCCTATTTCCAGAATTTTATGCAAATCGGAGAAAAAAATCAGAGGGGACACCCTTTCTCCTCTCCATTTACTGCATTACAAGACTTGACTCACTTTCTTAACTTGCTAAATATTCCATATCCAATGCCAAAAAAATAAATTTTTGACACATGAAACAAAATTCATTTTTTTGATAAGTAGGGATATTTTTTGTATTGGTAAATAATTTAGTAAAGTAAACCAAAATGCGACATGCATAAGTTTAAAAAAACAATGTATATGCAATTTTGACTTATTGCGTTATTTATTAAAATGAATTATATAATTTCATCTGCCTACATATACTGTTGACTGTATCATATATTATTTTAATTTCTGATACATCTCAGCTGTTTTTCGGCAATAATAATTTTTCTTGTATATTTACTTATATCCTAATATTATCTGGGCTCATAATCTCAGCTAAATTCAAGTTTTAAGTGAAGTGACAAGCAGATGACAGCTCAAATGTTTTCAATGTCAAACAATGATAAAACGTTTTTTGTAATTTTTTCCATTTATTTCTACAATATTACTATATTTTTATAATCATTTACATCTTAAAAAATTCTCTTAAGGAACTTCAGAAATATTTATCAAAATCCGAATAATCATTTAGGAGGAGTAACACGATGTACACCCGTACTAAAGAATTTTATATATAAGATATACTTTTTATTTATCACAGGCTCAATTATTTGTTCTTGATGTCTAACTCTTTTTACTAATGTACATTTTGTCAGACTTTTTTTTTAATATTCTTTCAATTAAATATTATAAAATAGGCAATAAAATATTAGTTATTTTTATAGGTATCTAGTTTTATAGGCGCAAATTTTCAATATAAAATGATTTGTAACTTCAATATAATACTATAGCTCAATGGTTTCCAATCTTTTTTGGACCGCGCCCGCGTGCAAACAATTAATTTTTTCAACAATTTTATTTAAAAAATACTCAACTGATATTATCAGGCTACAAATTAATATGCAATATTATGTAAAAATATGCATAAAAAATAATTGTTTTTTCGTTTATTTTATTATATTATTTCCAAATTTTTGGTCTATTTTCGAAAATAGTATTTTGGAAAGTGCTATACGCGCCTCCCTGTAACAGCCAGGCGCACTCCTAGGGTTAATTTGTAGTCTCTAGAGTTAGGACTTAGGAGTAAAGTAAGATCAATTTTAATAATATCGAAAATGTATCATGAAAGGCTTTTTGTTTTTACTCCTTACTAAACGTTTCTGTCATAACATTTATGCTTTAAACTTGCTGAAGAATATTTAAACTTATTATTAAGTAAGTATTTGGCTAGCATTATTTTTTAATTATGTATTTCAATAATGCAAAAGATATATAAACAATAACAAAATTTATGTGTATATAAATATGCAGAGTAGAGCGGGCAAAAACAAGTAAAGTTCATTAAAATTTATTTTAATAATATTTTTAGTAGAGGGAAAAAGATGTACATTCAGTCATCACTTTGATTCTTAAGACGTCGCTATCAGGAGATAAACGGTAATGTTTGAAAACCCACAACGAAAGTATTTTCTTTCGTTGTTAGTTTTATTATTGTGAGTATTGTTGTTTAGTTTACGAGACCTTAATATAATTTTTAAATATATATTATTTGTATAATTATAAAATTGACATGTTGCTAAGTAATTTTTCTCATAAATCAACGTAAACTAAAATTAATACAATTAAAATATATAGTGTCCCATGTAACACAATTTACATGTGTCCATAGCTTACAAACTATACATTGTATATTTTAACTATACCCCGGTGTGATTTTTTACATTAGTCACCGATTTGAACAATTCAGCAGTCACAAAAATTGATACTTATTATCAAAGATTAATTTTGAAGCATATTAAGATATATAAAATTTAAAATTAGTCGAATAGACGACGGTCTTGCTGTTCTGTATAATGCGTCGGCCTGCAGGACAGTAGTTGTGATAATATTATGCAGGACAGTTTCCATGTCCAATTGAGACACAAAAATAATTTATTATCTTTTAAGATTATATTGAGCCTGTTACTACTTACCCCTGTTACATGCCTCTAGCTCCGTTACCAAAAGCTAAAGGAATAGATATGATTTGTAAGAGGTATCTACTAACTCGTAATAATTATAAACTAGCTGTAAGTGGAATTCTGTCTTAAGGCAATTAAGGCATCGTGCCTTAAGGCAAATTGCTGGAACTTCCCGTACCAAAAAATATTATTTTTTTAAAAACGATTAACATTTTTGAAAAAAATTTACTTCGAAAAAGTAAGGTTTTTGAGAAACAATTAGACAAAAAATTACTTTTTTTGAAAAAAAAAATTTTTTTAATTTTTTTTTTTTTTAATTTTTTTTTTGAAAAAAAAATGTTTTCTTTATTTTGACATATTTTGAAAGATCTAAACTGTTTTTCAAAGCAATCGTACTGCTTTAACTGCATAAAGACGAAATATCAAACCGCGTAAGCGCCGCGTCGACGTCTAACGCGTAAACATTGGTACGGAACCCATAGGAATGTAAACCAAAATTATACTTATTGTTAAAATCTCTATAAAATATCTGATAATTTGATGTGCATATGTCTAATGATTATTTTTGACCGCCAAATGGCATTTTTTTTTACTTTTTTCATTAGATCTCCGAAACCGCTAGACCTTGTCAATACAAGTAAAATGTTTTTTTAATTATTAAAATCGGACGCTCCGTTCTCTTAAAAACTGAGTTACCGTTTTCGGCACTTTTTGCCCCGTATCTTCAGAACGGCTAGACCTGACTTTGCCAAAAACTAATCAGCACGTCTCTTTATCAATACAAATCGAATGTTTTTTGAATTATTCAAATCGGTTGATCGGTGTTCCCGAAATCGTCGACGAAAATTTGTATCCGCACATACATACACACACACACACACATACATCCATTTTTTCTAAGGAATGCCAAAATATTCAGAAACCTCTGAAACGTAAAGATATATAAAAATTTTCATTTTTGATTTTTTTTGCGATTACTATAACTTGCCCTACGGGAAGTTAATAAATATGTTGTGTCACCTGTGGAGGCTGCACGATATAAACAGACGAAGACGGTTACACTTTACATGTAACTTTAACTACTGGTTGTGAGAAATTGATCTGCATTTTATGGAAACTAAATGACTATTGAGTTCATACTGATCTGACTGAAGACAGAATATGAATATGAATATTGAACTTGAACGACGAATAGACTCATATTTTATTGAAAACAAAATTACGACTGAACTGTTATTACATCATTTGCTGCATATATACTGGCAATGCAGGGGTGATCTGCATTCCTAGATAACGTTATTTTACGACTTGTTCAATGTCATTGCAGAGTGCAACTCAAAAGATGAGTAAATGGTATATATGCGCCTTTGCGGTTAGAACGAATTTTATCAACGCATGTGCTAGGCTTGCCTGAGGTTACTTCGAGCCTCGAAGTAACCTCAGGCAAGCCTAGCACGTGCTTTGATAAAATTCGTTGAAGTTCGAGCATACGTTGAAGTTGTAGCAATGAGTAACACAACAAAGTGCGTTGTTTGTATACTGCCCGTTATATTTATAATATTATTTATAATTATTGCGAATGGGTAGATATCCCTTACAGATTATACTGTAAAGAACTGGGCTCGTGTACTTGCACATATAATTATTGTTCTATTATCAATATAGGATAGAACAGTGATACCCTTTTTGGGCCCGCCCCATCTTGAAGTTTATTGACTATCATTTTGATCGATGACCTTTTATTGTTATCTTCCAAGATGCATCATTATCCCACGTTTATAAAACTTATAATTTTCATTAGTAAAAACTGAATTAGGCACAATTTGACATCATTGTGATTTTTTTTAATTCAAGGGTTTGAATCAAATAGTTCATGGTCAGGACTATTTGGTGGATGTGGAGAAACATTCCAATCAAGCCCCAATAATTTTTAACTCAAGATTTATTTGAAGCAATTTAAGAGTAAAAACCGCACTTTGTTGCCCATTTAAGAATACAATAAATATCAGTTTGCTTTAAATTAATTCCAACTTTAGCTATACTTACTGACGTGGGTAAAAAACTTACGTCATATTTTTTGTTTACGTTTTTTTCCTTCTAAAGCCTTGTATAAAATTCTGTCGCGTTGAACTTTGCAATTAACTTTAGTAAAAAATATCACTTTTCTTATGCATGAAACTTCGTCTATCTAATTTTTTGGTAATTTTCGTAAATTTTAAAATAAAAGTTTAAAATAATTAGTGAATTCTTAGAATCTTTGCATTCCGCAACATTCTCTTTCATAATGTTTAGTTTTATATAAGCAGTTTATCGCATATATCAGTTTCAGATTATGATGGGTAGTTGTAATTTTATTATAAAGTAATGAGAAAAATTCACATTCAAGCTAAACTTTTTAAATGTCAGGTCAACCCGGGAGAAACAACATTTAACTCCAGCACCAGGGAAGCAATGTTAAAAACTAGGACTGTCCTGATTAAACTGGGATACCTTAGTTAGATCTAAGAAGCATTTTTTGTTAAATGTTTTACCGATACTATACTACATTACCTTCAGATCACCAAAAGCTTTCAAACTGACCCCCGGTGGGGCGTGCGCTCCACGTTGAGAATCGCTGGGTTAGAACGACAATATTTATTCATATTAATAGGAATTATTTTTATTTGTTTTTTAAACCATCTCCAGAATTGAGCATATAGTACATTAAATCCTTTGTTGTTCCTTTTTGAATTACTGACATGTTAATATTATTAATAAACGTAACAACTCCAAATGCAAGACAATTTATAAGTTGATTGATTTATTTAAAAGTAATATAATAAATGCTTGATTATTTAAAATTATAATCTGTATCCGAATTAACACCTCGACTTGTAGCAACTAATAGAAGGCTATGTTCAACATTACATATTTTTTTAAATCAATCATCTATATCTACAAATAAGAGGAAAATTATATGAATATATTTCAAAACATTCTTTTTATGTGAATATATTTTATGTATTACCTTTATTAATGTTTTATTGCTCATGCGAGCTTTCATTGTATGAGAACGATCCTCTCTCCTATATTCCTTTTCCAAAACTACAGGTTGTCATTCATTTTAGGAACTTCCATCACTTATGTTATCTTATGTTTTAATTTATTTGTCTTCATTATGATTTTCTTCATTATAATGAAAAATAATATTTGTTTCATCTTCTGTTTTTTCGAATTTTCTTATCTTGACTCTGAATATTAAGACTACTAATTAGTAATGATAAACTTTTTATTAAGTTATTCAAATTTTATTTAGTTATTAGTACAGTAATAACTGAATAAAATTTTAAAATCCATATCTTTTTGATAATTAGAAAATATGTATTAAAATTAGTTTCTTAAACGCATTTCTGAAAATTTAAATATAGGGTAGGGTGGGGGACACAGTTGACTTTCAGTATATATACTGTCTAAACAAATCAAATGAATTTCATCGCAACACATAACACGTATCAAACAAACAATTATCAAACTATGTTCAGTAAAATTTCCAGTGAATTCCTAATTATAGATATATGTTTTTATACTGTTTTCTAAAAATTTTTTCTTTCTTGCTTGATAAGCGGGGTAAAATGAGTCAAAACAGTACCTCTGCGATTGTAAAAGTTTATTCGGTCGTTTTTACCCCACTCACGAGTTAATTTTATATATTTTTTGTTAAATCTTTTTTAGTTATCATATTGGAAACTAAGTAAGTGCGCATATTTTTCTAGAAATTGACAGTTATCATTAGCAACTAAGTAAGTGCGCATTTTAGTTAGAAAATCAAAGACAATTCTTGCGAGGAATTAAATAACTTTGTTATGTATACCATTCGACAGCTTTTTGTTATTTTCCAAGAAGCATCATTATCCCAAGTTTATAAAACTTCTAGTTTTTATTAGCAAAAACTAAATTAGACACAATTTGACACCATCATGAATTTTTTTTTAAATTCAAGGGTTTTAAACCAGATGTTTTGTGGTCAGGAACATTTGGTGGATGTGAAGAAAATTTTTCACCAACCCCTAATAATTTTTAAACATAGCCAAATTGTTTCTATTAGCCCAATCGATTATTGCTTTAATTGGTTTGTCCAAAACTTCAACTGGACAATCAGAGCAGCATTGAGTGGAAAATTACCAGAATGACATTTTCAAAACCAATTTTAACATAGCTGTTTTTTAAGGCTTTGACACTATAAACCTATTCTTTGGGATGATCGTTTTACCATTTGCAGAAATAAAAATTCAAAATTTGACTAAAATGTTTGTTTTGATATTCCATCTTTCAACAAACACTCTACATAACCGATCAAAAAGTTAAAGCTTTTCTCACTATACATTACTACCTCAACCTCAACAAACCTAAAGAATCATTTGAAGCAATCTAACAATAAGAGTAAAAGCCGCGCTTAGTGTCAACCTTGTACTATATAAGGATACAATAAAAATTAGTTTATTTTAAATTAATTCCATCTTTAGCCATAGTTACCGACAGTGAGTAAAAAACTCACATCATATTTACAATATTTCTGCCTTTAAAGCCTTGTATAAAACTTTGTTCTCATAAAGCTTCACAATTAACTTTAGTATTAAATATCACTTTTCTTGTGCATATTTCAAGTCGAGTCTTGTCCCTGACCTTAAAGCATTTATGCCAAGCAGTCAGAAACTTGATAAACCTATTTTTTTTGGTAATTTTTGTAAATTGGAATATAGAAGTTTAAAATAATTAGTGAAGGGCTACTGGAACCCAAAGAATTGTTGCATCCCGCAATATTTTATTTCATAATGTTGTTGTTAGATTTATATAAAGTTTATTGCATATATCATTTTCAGATTATAATGGGTAGTTATCATTTTATTATAAAGTAATGAGAAAAAGTAAAGTCAACCAGGCAGAAAAAACATAACTCCGGCACTAGGAAAGCAAGGTTAAAAACTAAAACCGTCGCGGCCAAACCGGGACACCTTATTATTCTAAATCTAAGAAGCATTTTTTTGTTAAATGTTTTACCGATAATATACTACATTACATTGAAATCACCAAAATATTCAAATCGCCCCCCGGTGGGGCGTGCGCCCCACGTTGGGAAACACTGGTCTAAACAATGCTTTGAGAAAGATGAAGCATGTTTGTTTCACCAAGTTTCCATTATTGCATTAAGTCAGCGCCTTACATTAACATGATCTGTAGACCGCATTGATATTGAAGAGCAAAAGTAAGTTTCATGTTCGATTTCTTTTAATAATAACTGTTAATTGCAGATCCCTTTGTTTAATATTTTGCTAAATTACAGATAGATATCCCTTTATTTGTTATTTTGCTATTATAGTTATAGTTGAACATTAGTAGTTGATTCCCAGCAATTTGTTTGAGCGTAGATAATTTAACTCGATCATAATAAGAGTGATTTGTCTCCAAAAGTGTGCGTTGAGTACGGTCGTGACAAATTTTGTGGGTACGGTTGTGAAATGTATTTCTCGTCCTTTTTGGACGACAAATACATGTCACAACAAGAAATTTTCTTTCATCCAATTATTTCAAGATTTATTTTTTATGTTAATTGACTATTAGACGCTATGCTTATTTATGCAAAAAATAAAATCCAGAAAAATCTATGTTTATAACTTTATTGGTGCTAATTAAAAAAGTGATTCACTCTTGACTTGCAGAAAAACTGATAAAATGCTATTTAAGCAGTAAGGTTCTTTGCGGAACTTATACAAGGACTATAAGGGAGGTCTATAAAACCTATGTCGAGAGATTAGAGATGTGGTGCTGAACAAAAGAATGAAATAAAGTGAATCAACTAATCTAGAAGTGGTGCAAAGAGTGGGAAAGAATTAAACTCTTTTGGATATGATTATAAAAAGAAAGAAAAAAGATTGCATCTTTATTGAGAAAAATCTTTAACAAGATTAGAAAATGGAAAGGCTGAAGTATATAAACAAAGAAGAGTGAAGATGATAAACAACTTAAGGAAAAAATGCAAGCAAAAGTTTTAAAAGTAAGCTTTTACCAAGGAAGCAATGAGTGTTAAGGTAAATCTCTAAACGTCGAATTGGTTGCATTTATTTGCAATGGTAAAAGATACACTAAGTTGAATGAAAATCACTGAGTAAACCATAATTATTCAGCAAAATCACAATGGAATAAAACCACTGGGCATCTGTTTTATGATGAATTACTCTACGTAAACAATGGTAAATTTACATTTATTTGGAAACAATATTAGTAATAATTATAACTATTGGAGTATTGATGTATCATAAAAGCGTCATTCAATTATATATATATTTTTTAAATAAAACACACTATTGTTTACATTGAGTTTGTATAGAAATTAATAATAATAATAATAAAGAATAAAATATTTCAGCTTAAATTCCTTACGTAATCATTAACTTAAAGAATAAAAACATCATTAAATATCCAACGTTTACTATATTTAATTCACTACATTAATTATTGCTTTATATTTTTGCATATCATAACACATGTTCAGTATCCGTATTTATTCCCGAATTATCTACTACATATAAGAATTGGCTTTAGGTCATCGCTCTATCTGTCATGTTCATAAAGAGATATTGAAATATTGAACAATTTAATGAGTATTTGTTATTAAAATGTCAACGATTGAAAAACTGATGATAATTTGGCGCCTTGCATAAAGATTATGCGTGCCACGTGGGGTCAATGTTGCAGTCATTCAGAGACACTTTTTCTGATTCAAATGTTGCTCAACGAAACATATTGTTTATTCTATATACATGCTATAAATGTAAATTTTTTGAAAATGTATATAGGGTAGAGCAGAGCTAACTCCGCCGGTGAAAAGGTCCACCACCAATATCTCAAAAACTAGTTACATTAGCAATTTGAAAGTAGAGGGCAAAAGACGTATAATCAGCCATAGTCTTAAATTAGATCGCTATCACGTGATAAACATCCAAGTTGTCAATTTTGTATCGAACGTATTTTTTTTCGTTGTTAGTCTTTATGTTTTTGAGCACGGTCGTTTAGTTTATGATATGATATTATACTTTATTTAATTGTTTTTGAATTTGTGTATATATTTAATTTAGATTCAACAATTTTATTTCTATAACCTCTAGAATAGCTTACATGTGTTTGGGGTAAAAATGACCACCTAATCCTTTATACTGGATATGTGTAAACGATAAGAAAATAGTGAATAAAAATGTAAAATACATAAGTTAAAAAAGCAATTGTACAAAAAATAAATCAAATTCCAACGTTGATGAGGAATTCTTTTGTCAAAGTTCTATATGAAGATTCACAGAGCGATTTTTATGAAAATATGTAATAGTATTTCAAACAGAAGTTGATTCACTTTATCTGTAATAATTGTCTGAATAAAACAGAAATTTCTACCAAAGCAAGATTTGTGATAGTAGATAGAGTTGATAATATATTTTGTTTATTATGTTCAAAAATACATATTTAAATTATAATTTTTCTTTTTTTTCACCTAATAATTAAACATCATCGCATTTATAAAATAATGTAACTATAACTCTATAAAAAGTTTTTAAAATTAAAAATGAAAATGAAATGAACCAGTTGACAAATTTTTGAAATATAGCAAAAATAGTTAATAGTTAAGATAGTTTTCATCTAGACAATATTAAAATATAATATATTATCTCTTATTGGCTTATTATACATATATTGATTTGGTTTACACAGTATAATTGCTAAAAGTCAAATTGGATCTTTGTGCCCCGTTTTACCCTATTTACATTGTGAACAAAACAAATTGACACAATTAGCAAAATTATTTGCTTTCATCGAGTTATCTATTGCTTATTAGACCTATTTTTAAATAAATCTGAATTAATTGACAGATATCAGAAAACAGCAAATGCTGCAAATAAACAAAAGACAAAGTAATGCCGTCATGACAATCTTTATATGCGTTTTGCATTGTGAATTTTGATAAGTTTAAGAAATATATGAGCTTAAAAAATCAATATAGAAAATTTTTCAGTAATTGTCAATTCTAAGTCGATTTATTTATTTATAATATTAGTGCAACATACCTCCAGACTTATTTAACTCGCCGCACTGCCCCATTTATTATAATACAGTGCAATAATTGGAGTAAGTAATTGAAGTAGCAAGAATAAAAACATTTTTACACTAAATTTTGAAAAATGTTCACAATTTTGATATCATACCGGTTTAAATAAAATTAAAATGACAATCAACACTACGAATATTAAAGGCTACTATATGTATAATATTATATGCATTTTGTTTTTTTAGTAGGCTGTATTTCCGAGTACAATTTGTTGGCTAAATTGTTTGGACGTCGATTCTGTTTTCATAATTAAAAGCGGCGAGTGCGCTTTAGTGTATGAAATTTTATTTTACCATTTTGTTAATTAAGTCAAAAGTTATAACGAAGTCGATAACCTAAATAAATTGACTGAAATCGTTAACTAATTCATTTTTGAATAAACTTATTCAAGTATAAACTTTACTATAATAAAGATTTTTATAATTTTTAACTTCCCGTAGGGCAAGTTATAGTAATCGCAAGAAAATCGAAAATGAAAATTTTTATATATCTTTACGTTTTAAAGGTTTTTGAATATTTTGGCATACCTTAGAAAAAATGTGTATGTGTGTGTGTACGTGTATGTGTGTGTGTGCGGATACAAATTTTCGTCGACGATTTCGAGAACACCGATCAACCGATTTGAAAAAATAGATTTTAATATTGTGTACACATTTTGTGTAATTTTTTTTTGGGTTCCGTACCAAGATTTTTAATTTTGAAGTTTTTTCATATGGTTCAAGAAAATAACCTCGACATTTTCGAGAGTATGGAATAACCGATTTTAAGATTAAAAAATCATTCGGTTTGTACTCGATCGCGAGGCGTTTTTGCAAAAGGCAATTTTGCCCTTTCGGGGTATGGAGCGTAAAGGGTGTAAAAACGGTTATGCAGATTTTGAGAGAACGTATTATCCGATTAGATTAATTCAAAAAACATTTTGCTTGAGTAGATGGTGTGCAAAAAATGCATTTACAGAAAATTTAGTAATTTTGAAAATTAAAAAAAATGGTTTTAAAAAATTCAAATTTCCGAAATTTTTATCATTTTCAAAAAAAGCTAAATTTTGAAAAATTAAAAAAAAATTGATTTATTACAAGAATTTGAGAATATTTCGAAATTTTTTTAAATAAAATCAAATATTTTCAAAAATTTCCAAATTCTCAAAAAATTTTAGAAAAACGTTTTTTTAAATTCCAGAAAATTTTAAACTTCGAAAAAAATTTCTAGATTATCAAAAAAATTTAATTTAAAAAAAAAAGACTTTTGTACACATAAGTTATTTATAAAATACCCTCATCGTCCAATTTAAAAAGCACTTAAAAGTTTACAGTATGTAATAATTAATATATTTGTAATTATTCAAAACAATTAATAATTATTTTCATTCCTCGAATGTTTAATTACAGTACGGGAAGTTCCAGCAATTTGCCTTAAGGCACGATGCCATGCGCCCCACGGGGCAAGTTATAGTAATCACTAGCTGTAAGTGGAATTCTGTCTTAAGGCAATTAAGGCATCGTGCCTTAAGGCAAATTGCTGGAACTTCCCATTCCAAAAATTATTATTTTTTTGAAAGCGATTAACATTTTTGAAAAAATTTTACTTCGAAAAAATTAGATTTTTGAGAAACAAAAAAAAAATTGTTTGAAAAAAAAAAGTTTTTTTTATTTTGTCATAGTTTAGAAATTCTGAACGTTTTTTCAAAGCAATCGCACTGCTTTAACTGCATAGCGACGAAATGTTAAAGCGCGTAAGCGCCGCGTCGCCGTCTTACGGATAAACATTGGTACGGAACCCATAGGAATGTAAACAAAATTCATACTTATTGTAAAAATCTCTATAAAATATCTGATAATTTGATGTGCATATGTCTAATGATCATTTTTGACCGTCAAATGTCTTTTTGTTTTACTTTTTTTATTAGATCTCTGAAACCGCTAGACCTGCCTTCATGAAAATTTGATCAATTCTTTATCTTGTCAATACAAGTAAAATGTTTTTTGAATATTTAAAATCGGACGCTCCGTTCTCCACCAAAAACTAATCAGCACGTCTCCTTATCAGTACGAATCGAATGTTGAATCGAAATGAAGAAAACATGTTTTTTTTTCAAAAAAAATTTTTGTCTTAAAAAAAAATATATATATATATTTTAAAGTAATTTATTGTCAAATTTATAGTTTCTCAAAAATCTAATTTTTTCGAAGTAAAATTTTTTCAAAAATTTTAATCGTTTTTAAAAAAATAACAATTTTTGGTACGGGAAGTTCCAGCAATTTGCCTTAAGTCACGATGCCATGCGCCCCACTAGTTAACTTCCCGGAGGGTAAGTTATTGTAATGGGCCCAAAATCGAAATTGAAATTTTTTACATTTCTCGACGTTTTGAAGGTTTCTGAACATTTTGGCATACCTCACAAAAAATGGATGTGTGTCTGTATGTATGTATGGATACAAATTTTCGTCTACGTTTTCGGCCGCACGGATCATTCGATTCGAATGGTTCAAAAAACATTCGATTCCTTTCGATAGGGAGATGTGCTGATTAGTTTTTGGCAAAGGCAGGTCCAGCAGTTACGGAGATAAAGAGCAAAGAGTGCAGAAAATAAGAACGGAGCATGCTATTTGAATGATCTAAAAAACATTCAATTTGTAGTGATTGGGAGAAGAGGTGATTAGTTTTTGACAAATGCAGGCCCAGCCATTTCGAAGATACCGAGCCAAATGTGCAAAAAATGGCAGTTTTTAAGAGAATTAAGCGTTCGATTTGAATGATTCAAAGAACTTTCTGCTTGTCTTAACAAAATAATTGATTTTGGAAAAAAAATTTTTTGTTTCAACTTTTTTTTCATTTTTTTTTCAGTTTTTAGTTATTCTTTCCGCAATAAACTGTTTGTAGATTTTATTAATAAAAAAATACTCTCTTTACTAAAACTACTGTCTTTTCAAAAAATTAAAAAAATTGTAAACGATTTTGTGCACGAGGACTGTGCACTTATATGCTATATGTTTAAATTTAATTTTTTTTTTTTTTTTTTTTTTTTTTTTTATTTTTATTCTGCAATCTATAAAAATAATTATATTTAGCAGAGAATGCTGACAAGTGTTTACAATTGGTTGTTTACAAATTAGCACATACGCCCAGTGGTGTATCTACTATAGTTAATATATAAAAAAGAAAAAACTAAAGACAAATATAGAGAAAAAAAATATATAAATATAAAAATAAACTATAATAAATCTCGAGGTATTTTCCTTTTGAGCCTGGTCGGCTGGCCTTCCTGGTATAAGTTGCATGCTAGTTGGTTTGGATGTGCGTCAATTCTATTCTTATAATTACAGGCAAACATTGATATATATTCTTGAATTGTAGGTATACCCGTGTCTTTGTGGAGAATCCATGTTGGCGTGTAGTGAGGAGCGTTTAATATTTGCCGCAGGAATTTGTTTTGTGCTCGTTGTATTATGTTTAAATTGCTCTTTTTAGCAGTACCCCAAAGTTGTAATCCGTAGGTCCACACGGGTTTGATCACAGCCTTATATATAAGTAATTTGTTGTAAGTTGATAATTCGGATTTTCTGTTTAAGAGCCAATAATAATTTTTGAAGATTAGATCTATTTGTTGTTTTTTGTTCTTTATGTGTACTTTCCAGTTGAGTTTCCTATCTAAGTGAATGCCGAGATACTTTATTGATTCTTTGGACGGAATAATTTCATCGTTGAGTACAACTGCTGGGCAAGTTTGGGTGCGAAGCGTGAAAGTTATATGGACTGATTTTGTGCTATTTACTTCTATTCTCCACAACGAAAACCATTTCTCAGCTAAGCTGAGATGGTGCTGAAGGCTGTTGGAAGCTGCAGTCGGATCTTTGTTTGTGGCGATGATGCACGTATCATCAGCAAATGTGGCTAAACTCGTGTCAGTTGAAGTTGGAAAATCAGCTGTAAAAATTAAAAATAGTGTTGGGGCGAGGACACTCCCTTGAGGCACTCCAGAATTAATTTCGGTAATATTTGAGTCCGTATCGGCGATGCTGACAAAAAAGTTTCTATTTTGTAAATAGGATTTTATTAATAGGAATAAAGAATCTGGTAAACATCTTTTAACTTTATACATTAATTAAATTTAAATAAAAGTAAAACTTTCATTATATCTTTATAATATGGCTATTTTTGTACTTGATTATTAATACTCAACATTAGGTTAAGAAAAAATGCTTTCTTTATATACTTTTCAATATTATTCTAAAGTTAGTTCTACTAGAATATTTTGAATGCTTTTATAGAATGAATTTTAAAAATAATTTGGAAATAATCATGTTTTAGAATAAAACCTAAGATTTTGTATACGAAATTTGCACATATTACAAAAACCTCCATAAAATACTTTTGTACCGTAACTCCGAAACTGCAGGAGCTGCTTTTGCCAAAGAGCGATGTCTTCTGCATAGCAAAAATACAAATGGAATGTTTTTTTAATGATCCAAATCTGTTCATCTCTAACCACTTTGGTACGAGCGGCAAGTTTACTTGACGGCTGCGGATGGACCCACAGAACCGAGCGTCACCATTACGTGACGGACGTGATACGAACGTGTATGACCGAGCGTCACTTATTCGTGACAGTATTTCTGTAAGTGTCACCATAGAGTATTCCTATGAACAAGGCAGTGTACGGGCGATGCCTGTCGGCTATGGGTAACATTTCGTGGACAGTACCGAAGTGGTTAAATTGTAACACATTCTAATTAATATACATAGATTTATACACGCAACTTTTTTTCAAACACGTTTTTTTCTAATAGAATAGAAATTGATCAGAACGTTTTTAAATGTAGGTGCTGCTTCAAGGCAAATTGCTGAAACGTTTCGTACAGTAATTTAAAATTTTTAAAAGCTTTAAAACATTTTGAAAATTTGGCGAAAATAGAATTTTTGAAATTTTTTAAATTTTTAATAAATTTAAAAATTATCCGTACCGCAATTTAAGAGTTTTGAAAGCTTTAAAAAAATTTGAAAATGTTTTAAAAAATGTTTTTTTTGAAAATTTTTTGAAATTTTTAATTAATACAACTGAAATGTTTTTCTCTCAAAAAATGAATTACCATTTTATGCTTTTTTACTCATATCTTCAAAGCAGCTGGACCTGCCTTTGCTAAAAACTATTCAGCATGTCTCCTAAACAATAGGAATTAATTATTTTTTATTCATTCAAATCGGTTGATCCGTGCTCTCGAATTTGTATTTGCACACATACACGCACACATACATACATCATTTTTTTTAACGACAAAGTATGCCAAAATGTGCAGAAACTTACTTGTTATTAAAACTTACTCTACGAGAAGTTCAAAAATAATTGTTTTACTTTGTTTGTAATATTAATTACATATTCCACGGAAAGTTCAGAAAATATTACCAGAAATACAAAGTTGCAATATGAATATATGGATATATAATCAAATATAAAAATCGGCTTCTTACACGTAACAAAATTCTAATCGATGTCTATAGTCATCAATTTCAAACCTTAATTGCTGTAGTCAACTTTTCTTTGTCGGCAGCTGGCGCAAAAAATTAACCTTCGCCGAAATTTGCTTCCTTATTTAAACTCAAAACTAATAATGATCTCGGATTTATTCACATTGCAATCGATCAACGACGTCAGTTCTGGCGGGATCTTCATCACAATGTTTTGACAGATATGTTATTGACGTATATAATATTTATTCTGAATCCAGTTACACAAGTTACAGTCACATATTAATTAGTATTATTTGTGCTCTGACCCAAGACAGATTTGTGATGTTGGAGTACTACAGAGCCCAAAAGATTTACCTTAACACTCATTGCTTCCTTGGTAACAGTTAACTTTTTAATTTTGAAACTTCTGCTTGCATTTTGTTTTACCTAATTGTAAGTTGTTTATCATCTTTACTCTTCTTTATTTACATCATTTCAGCGTTTCCATTTTTTAATCTTGTTAAAGATTATTTTCAATAAAGATGTAATTTTTTTTCTTTCTTTTTATAATCATATCCAATAGAGTTTAATTATTTTCCACTCTGTGCAGCACTTTTAGATTAGTTGATTCACTTTAATTCATTCCTTTGTTCAGCACCACATCTCTAAACTCTTGATATAGGTTTTATAGCCTCCTTATTGTATTTGTAAAAGATCCGCAAAGAACCTTACTGCTTAAATAGTATTTTATCAGTTTGTCTGCAAGTCAAGAGTGAAGAATTATTTTTCTAATTAGGACCAATAGAGTTATAAACATAGATTTTTCTGGATTTTATTTTTTGCATAAATAAGCATAGCGTCTAATAGTCAATTAACATAAAAAATGAATTTTGAAATAATTGGATGAAAGGAAATTCTTTCCGAAACGATTTATGGTTTTATATATAATACAAAATTGATACAAGTATTACTATTGTAACAGTAACATTGCTATGTTGCATTAAAAACATAGATGTTGAATTTTTTGAGATGTTTGCTGTACTTAATATGATTTTATATTGATATGGTAAAAATAGTAGGGTAGACTTGATACGGTTGTGCCAATTCGATAATTTTGTCAATTTACCATTTAGCTGGCAAAAAAGTAAATTAAATGGTAATTTGAATATTTTATTTGTTCGGACGTCTTTTCGTTTTATTATGTCTTTACGTTTTATGGTGAATGTGACGAACTTCAGGGCATTAAGCTTTACACGGAATGGTTGCTACCCCTGGTAGAGGGGGTAGCGGAGTGTTTTAATTGAACTAGTTGTTCACTTCAAAAAGTGAAGTCCGCTTAACAACATGTAAATAACCAATAAAAATAAATATGTCTTCTTTGATTATAACTTAGTAACAAATCAGTGATTGTAATTAGAACTGCAACAATTACATAATATACAAACAAATCAGTGTTTAATACAGTTCACAGCTACAAGGGTTAAATTATAACCCAACAACCTGAATTATCGAAAGAGAATTTTAATAAATTCTATAACTACGTAACGTAAAGTACATTATTGTTGGAAATACTGAAATAATGTTCCAAAATAGGATTAGTCATAAAACCAAATCATACAAGAAAAGCGCGAGTGTCACAGGCATCAACATATATTAAAAGATAATAGCTATAAATACGTTAGAAATATGTAACATAACACAATATAATTGATATTTCTTGCGAGAATTGACGTAATTTATTTTAATTATTTAATTTTGTTCTGTATAAGTGCTAACGGTCACTACATACCCCCATTCTTCGTATTTACTAGTGAAAGAATGAAAATCTTATGATGAATGCTCCAGCTGACAGCATCGGTGTGGCCCAGTCAAAAGGGTAAATAAACAGTGATTTTTTTTTGCAATATCTAAGAATATTCGTCAAATTCACATGTACAGACACTCCAGAGTGTGGAGATGGCTACCTATGTATTCAATACTGGTTATTTTGAAATGTCCGGTACTAGGTGCCACTTTGTAAAATCATATTTCTTGATACCAAAGTTTGATTGATAGTATTAATTATTTTTTAGCAAAAGTTGCGTTTTTGTTAATTTAGATTGATTCTTATCTTACCTTAGTTATCTAACATATGTCATAATTTAATAAACATTTCGTAAAATATTTTTTGATTTATTTATAAATAACCTTAGGTGTCCGGCATTCGGGAACTTCCCCCTATAACAAAACATAATTTCTTAAACAAAGTTCAAAAAATCTATGTGTTTTTTTTTCTTGTATTGAATATTCCTTTACTTTTCACTTTTGTATTTTGTCTTCGAATTTAATCTTCACCCCAAAATGAACGAGAAATACATGTCACATGTTTTCAACGCACACTTTTGAAGACAATCACCGTTATGATCAAGTTAAATTATCTACGCTCAAACTAATTGCTGGAAACTAACTATTAATGTTCAACTTATAGCAAAATAACAAACAAAGGGATATCTATCTGTATATTAGCAAAATAATAAAC
This sequence comes from Ctenocephalides felis, assembly GCF_003426905.1. Lineage (NCBI taxonomy): Eukaryota > Metazoa > Arthropoda > Insecta > Siphonaptera > Pulicidae > Ctenocephalides > Ctenocephalides felis. The sequence goes on from NW_020538040.1 coordinate 123,888,159, forward strand.
AAAGGGATCTGCAATTAACAATTATTATTAAAAGAAATCGAACATGAAACTTACTTTTGCTCTTCAATATCAATGCAGTCTACAGATCATGTTAATGTAAGGCGCTGACTTAATGCAATAATAGAAACTTGGTGAAACAAACATGCTTCATCTTTCTCAAAGCATTGTTTAGACTCTATCTCAAAATCAGTATAGTTTCACGGTTTATCAACCGTACCCAGTTGCTCCTACCTGTCTAATTATTTTGCATTTATATATTTAAAGCTCATGAAGCCTTAAAGCCATTCTTCTTCATGAAACGACGAAAGTCCAAACTGATGATATATTGCCGCTGATTATTAACTTAAAATAATTTTTTCAATGGAATTTTGTTCCATCGTTATTTATAATATATAAGTATAATAAAGTTTTCTCTAAATCATTAGTTATAATAGCACACGGCATAACTTAATGTATTTTATGCCATTGTTTTTCAATATTAATGATACGTGTCAAGGAGAATGATATAATGTTGTCATAACAGTTTGAATCGCTTGAAGTTTTGACATGTCGATATATTTACAATTAAATAATGTAAACAAAAATTGCATTTAAATCATTTCGCAAGAATCAGGGAAAAAATAATCGAATCATATTTAATAAATCCTTCAAATATATATATTTACTAGCTGACCCGGCAAACATTATTTTGCTAAGTAAGGTATATTCTGAACAATTTCTAGAGAATCAAAAATATTATTACCTTAAGTGTATAAGGATGTGTTGTTTCAATGCTATATACAATGAGGTATTATAAAAACAATAAAACCCATTATTAGTTTGTATATTCTGTCTGGAAGTTTTATACACTTTCTATATAAAACATGGTATAATCCAATCCAAGTCTTTTTTGGTCTTTCAACTTATTGATTACGTTTCAAGTTTTTCAGATTCTTTTTGGATTCTGCATTTTGTGTATTATTGTAAATAATACTACTGAGCTTATACAAAATTTTAAAATTTTTGCGAGGAAAGATAGAAAATGAATCAAGTATTTCTTCTTTGACCTGCTTTTTGAAAAGTTTCAAGTAAAATTCGATGAATTAAAATAAATTTAATAAAAAGTATATATTTAGAGCAGGGCGAACAATGGTCCAATTTGACTTTGAGCAAATATCAACTATATCACGAAAACTAAGCTAATTATATCACAACAAATAACACATTTCAAACGAACAATTATCTGACTACGTTCAGTAAAACTGACAGCTACTTCATCGTTGAAAAAATGTGCTTTTTTGCTGTCTTTCAAAAATTTGTTATCTAGAACTTTTTACTCTATATCCGAAGTAACTCGAAAAGGCCAGGTGGCAAACTGGTTTAATGTCTTATTTTAATTTTAAAGGTATTTTACAAAATAGTCACACTTTTAACTAATGCTAAAAAAAACTACCAACGGAAGAAAATACTTTTATTATGGATTTTCAAGGATTAACGTTTATCTCCCGATATCATGGCCATGAGAATCAAGGTTATAGCTGGATATACTTATTTTTCCTCTACATTCAAATATTGAGCTAAACAATGTTTAACTTTACTGGTTTTTGACACATTGGTGGTGGACGTTTTTAACCCCGGACCTTCATATTTTACTGTCTATTTTTCGATAAATTCTGGGAAATTATAACTGGGAAAATGTTATTCGACAAAATGTCCCTTTGATTGATACCAAATTTAGGTTCTGAATTAAAATAACATAAATAAAAAATAATATAACCTAGAAACTGGTTTATAAATACCAATGAGTATATAATTATACAAATGAGATCTTTCAGAGCACCGTTTTTGAGAAAAATATGATTTGCAAAAAGAGAGTGCTACAACGCCAAAAAGTGCATTTTCATATTAACATATCAAAAAAGTTGATATTTTGAGTCTCTAGTAACACTTGCGGCCCGTTTACTAACGTTTTTGTATATAAATAAAACTACGAACAAATCTACTTACTACAATTTAATCATAATTAAATAATATTTACGCAGAACATCCTATTAAAAGTAATTAAACATCATCTGTCAAAAACGTTTGACATTTGACTTATTAGCCACCGTCCATTGTTTTATTCAAGGTACGCTTCTATAAAAATTTTCAAATTAAAAATGTAAAGTTGCTACGAAATTTTGAAATAATATCTCACCTTTCCAACCACCTACTGATTAGCACAAATTTTTCAAGACTAAGACTGGCCAAATCGATTCAGCCATTTTCGAGTTTTACTTGGACATTTGAAAGAGAGCTCCATTTTTATATATAAGATATATAAGCTGCGGATGAGTATATCAGAATGAGATTTATCAGCCATGAATGCGCATATTTATTTCTAGCTTTTTCAATATTATGCCACAATGGCGATGATTTAAGCAATCGTTGATGTCATCTTCGTAAATTGAACGTGCATTGTGATAACGGAAAAGGTTGCGTGAATCACCTGAAACAAATAATTTGGTTTTGTTTTTAATAATTTCAATGTCCTATGTACCGCCTCTTTCAAACATTCTGAATAGTTAATGTTTACTCACTACACAGCATGCCATCGTCTAAAAAACATGGTGCGCCCAAATCTAAGACATGGTTTGGCTTTGAAACTCTCCGATAGTCATTCCAAATGCCAATCTAATCTGTAACTAATTATGTTTACATTGTATAGGTATAAGATATTATAGAGTTTCTAGATATGAACATGTTTTCACCACGCAACTTCTCATTTAAAATACTTTTTGAGATAGATTTGAATTATCAAGATCCACATTTCTTTCACTAAAATTGATCTTACTCCAAGTCACTCATAAATTATCCCCTGCGGATAGAGCGCGGAGCATACGTATGCGCTAAATATGTGCTTACCATATCCAAAGCCGGATCGGTTAGGATTTGACTCCGCTTCAGAGAGGAGTTATATCGACTTAACAACTTCACAACTCCGACAACTTTGAAATATTGTGACAATTTGGGTTGAAGCCCCCTTCACAACTCCGACAACTTTGAAATATTGTGACAATTTGGGTTGAAGCCCCCTTCAATACTTGATACAAATGTGTTCTCTAGTGTGTTGTTAGCATATCTAAGAATTTATTAAGACTTTGGAAATAGTTTACAAAGAGTTCAAATATTTTTGTTTATTTTATTATAATAATTACTATTTTATGCATTTCAATATGCATACAAATCTCAAATTGACAAAAAACTTGGGAATCAAAATCAATTTTGTAATTATTTTTGAAGAGAAAATATAGAATTCTTCGAATATGCTTATTTTTATATGAAAATAATGCAGTGAACCTTATATATGAAATAAGAACAAATCTTTGTGCATAATATTTTTCACAAAATCATAATACCTCACATTCTTTTATCATTTCCTTTTCGAGAATTTCTATTACTTTTGCACAATCATAAAATCATAATTGTTATTATCTAATAAGTTTTTGACTGGTTGTATACCATTGAAAGAGCTCATTTACGGACAAATATTATCGCGTACAAAATATAGAATACAAAATAGCATTATTTTCTTAAAACTGGCTGTGAGACAAGAAAAAAACTTCTTTCGACCCAAATCTTTGTATTAGTAAAAAATCTTAAGCAAATATCTGCACATATTAATAGATTTAGTGCCAGTTTAGGGAAGTCGGATATGACAAATCCCGTGAGACAACTCAACTCGGATTCACTCCGAGGGAGGAGTTGTATCGGAGTGATAACTCCGGAGTGTGTTCCCCATCTCTAATATATATATACATAAATATATATATATATATATATATATATATATATATATATATATATATTTATTTATATATATGCGTGTGTGTGTATTTTTATGATTCAAAAATCGGATTCACTCCGAGGGAGGAGTTGTATCGGAGTGATAACTCCGGAGTGTGTTCCCCATCTCTAATATATATATACATAAATATATATATATATATATATATATATATATATATATTATTTATATATATATGCGTGTGTGTGTATTTTTATGATTCAAAAATTATTTGAAGAATGCTTATTTATTACTCGTGCATAATTATAACGTTTGTAAAAATGTAATATTCTAATACAAATAACGAATTACAAAAATTCTTGTTTATATAAATACTTTCGGTATTATACTTATGTACACATTCAATGAACGCTGAATGAAATTTTATTTAATGTTTAGGACTTCTAAGAATATCGATCGATCGGTCTTGGTAGGAATAAACTGGACTGACTGGTAGATGATAGTTGTACCAGAAATAAAACAAATTGCAAATGTATTTTTACAGCAATACAAGATAACAACATGGACGTACTGGCATACGGTGACTTCGGATTTATTTAATGCAGATCATGATTTTGTTTGCAATATACGAATGCATGTACAATAATGCAAGTGGATTCACGGATATTTCAGTATGAGAGAATATTGTGAACACGGGCTAATGCTTCATTTTAATAACGTTTTAATGAAATAAGAGACATAAGACACGGTCCCGAAGGAGAAGTTCATGCTTTCATCAAAAAATCCGATTCGCTAATTTTATGTTTTCTCGACGTTTCAAGCCATTCTGAATCGAATGAGACCAAATTTGAAAAAAGGAGATTTTTCACCGTAAATTCAAAAACGACTGAACCGATTTCAAAAATTTAAAAGCTATTGGATATATTTCGATGAATTATTATGATTACGTTTTAGCCTGCAATTCTGAATCTATTTTGAAAATTCAAAATCCGTTCGAAAGATATTGGGTGGGAATCAACCTGATTAGTTTTTGGTAAAGATCGGCCGGGCTGTTTTCTTGTAATAAAATGTTAAAAAAAAAATCTACGATTTTTTGTTGACGGTAGGTATAATAGTCTTATAGATCATAGTAAAATATTACAGCCCTACGACAAGTCGTTTAATTTTAAAAATTCGTCATAGTTCGTAATAGCAAAAATTGGTAGGGTAGGGCGGGGCTAGTTGAGCATAGGGGCAAGTTGAGCAATCGAAATATCTCGAAAACTATTCACCGTATGTTTAGGCATTATATGGCGGAAAGATAGAGGTTTGGGAGAAATAGACATCCCGCGATCGCTATTGGCCGCTGGACAAATGAGTGAGGCTAACGGGCGTTTTGTTTATTTTGAGACCAAAAAGTAAAAAAGTAATTCATCACGAGTTTTCATCTGGTTTAGTCAAATGTTATTTATTTTTAATCAGGTAAATGTTATTCTTCCATATAATTATAGTACTTTTAATATGCACAGAGATTCTGGGTATAATTCTCACGGTTTTTTTATAAACTCACTTTCATTTTGAAATTCCGAGTTGGGGTTAGTTGAGCATAGTTGCTAAACTTGTTCTGTCACTAGGGCAATTACCATTAACTTCCAGAAATTAATTATTAATTTTAAGATTTAAACTAAGTCTATGAGCAATAATATAAAGAAATAATGATTTTAAACAAAAATACTGAATATAATGGTAAAATAATTCCTAAGATACGATATTGTTTTGTTGATTCTACTTGTAGTTAATTATTCAAAGAAAATTACTATAAGTTTTGTTTTCTCTGTCAATAAAGACTATTAATATAGAACTGGTTATTAAAAACTTATTTTATTTCATCACTAATCGACATTAAACCTATAATTTCATTATAATTTCTTAGTGCTCAACTTGCCCCACCTATGGGGTACATTGAGCATACTTGACTTTTTGCATTTAAACAGCTGTAGTTTTTAAATTTTACATATTACAAAAAAATAGTATTAACACTTTTGTTAAGCGATAAACAACAAATCCATTAGGTCGTATAGCAATTTGTTAAAACTTTTCATTGAGGAGCTACATCCGTTTAAGTAAAAATTTGCTCAACTAGCCCCGCCCTACCCTACCGTTTTTTGGCATTTGTCAGAATTAGATGTTTCATCGACGTTTGCCTAAAAACGCCTGAACCGATTTCAGAACTTTAAAAGCCATTGCATGTATGTCAATGAGGACTATCATTTGTCAGTTTTGTGCGACGATCTGCCAAGCCGTTTTTTTGTAATTTGGAAAAAATGTTAAACTTTTGTTCTATATTTAAGTAAGTAAGTTCGGTAGCTCATACTACCGAATCAATTTAAAATAATCAAAAACTGTTTGAAAGATATTGGTTGGGAATGATACTGATTAGTTTCAGGTAAAAATCTACCAAGACGTTTTCTTATAATTAACTGTTGAAAAAAAATTTAAGACAATTTTTAACTTCCGGTAGGGCAAGTTATAGTAATCGCAAAAAAATCAAAAATAAAAATTTTTATATATCTTTACGTTTCAGAGGTTTCTGAACATTTTGGCATACCTTAGAAATAATGGATGTGTGTGTGTGTGTGTGTATGTGTGTATGTATGTGCGGATACAAATTTTCGTCGACGATTTCGGGAACACGGATCAACCGATTTGAATAATTGAAAAAACATTCGATTCGTATTGATAAGGAGACGTGCTGATTAGTTTTTGGCGAAGGCAGGTCTAGCCGTTTCGAAGATACGGGGCAAAAAGTGCCGAAAACGGTAACTCAGTTTTTAAGAGAACGGAGCGTCCGATTTGAATAATTCAAAAAACATTTCACTTGTATTGACAAGATGAAGAATCGATAGAATTTTCATGAAGGTAGGTTTAGCGGTTCTGGAGATATAGAGGAAAAAGTAAAAAAATGAGCCATTTGGCGGTCAAAAATGATCATTAGACATATGCACATCAAATTATCAGATATTTTATAGAGATTTTAACAATAAGTATAATTTTGGTTAACATTCCTATGGGTTCCGTACCAATGCTTATGCGTTAGACAGCGACGCGGCGCTTACGAGCTTTATATTTTGTCTCTATGCAGTTAAAGCAGTACGATTGCTTTGAAAAAAAGTTTAGATCTTTCAAAATTAAAAAAAAAAAAAAAAAATTAAAAAAATTTTTTTTTTCAAAAAAGTAATTTTTGTCTAATTGTTTGTCAAAAATCTTATTTTTTCGAAGTAAATTTTTTTCAAAAATGTTAATCGATTTTAAAAAAATAATAATTTTTGGTACGGGAAGTTCCAGCAATTTGTCTTAAGGCGCGATGCCTTAATTGCCTTAAGACAGAATTCCACTTACAGCTAGTTATGGGACTTTGTTTTGGCGATATATATATCATGGTCTTATAGAACTTACTGAATAATAGTTTGAGAAAATGAGTAGTTTTTTTGACGTTTGATAAAATTAAAATGAACTGAACCTTTACCCTGAAAAAACGTGTATACATAAAGAATAGTAAGTAAAAAAGTGAAATAAGTTTAAAAAATAATTTTACAAGTAAATTAAGTAACTATTCAATATTATGAATAATTCTGAAATGCCAAGTCAAGGTTATATACGGTGTTATCATTGTAAAAAGTACCTAAGAAATTAATATTTTTTATTGGTTGAATAATGTAGCTATTAATTCATAAAATCCCTTTGAAATTAGAAATAAGACATTAGACTTGTTTGCTCTCTGGACGTCCCGCCTATGCGGTAAATAGGATCAAGTAACAAATTTTGGAAAAACAGCAGAAATTACATTTTTATAATGATGAACTAACTGAGAATTTTACGGAACATAGTCAGATAGTTGTATGTTTAATATGCGTTATTTGTTGTGATATAATTAATTTGATTTTCACAATATAATTGCTCAAAGTCAGATTGGAATTTTGTGTCAATTAAGGAACTGTTTGGAGGAGATAGAATTCTATTGGATATTGAAAATAATTTTTGCTTTTAAATACACCTTGGAAAAAAAACTGCGAATAATTATTGTATTAAAATGTATCGCTTAGACGACAATAAGTTCAAACTTATATATAGACATACAAATATTATTTTAATGCAAAATTTATAGTAATTAGAATTAATATTGCATTTTCTCCAATAAAGGTTGCGCGTGGTAAAGATTGCTCATGGTAAAGCAAAATAATAATACAATGTTTTATTTATAAAATCACATAATTAGAAACATATTAAAAAAATCAACCATCAATAACCATTAGCATTGTAAATGCTCACTCATAAACACTTATCAAAAGCATCTACGTAGCTAATCATTATTCAGAGATTCTCTAAAACGTCATTTACATAAACAAGTCGTTGTCGAGTGTGTTCGATGAACAAGTGATTGTTGTTCAAAAGCGTCCTGAACATCCATTCGTTGCCTTATTGATTGAACGAGGAAATATCGATCAATCGATCTCGCAAACGAGTCGACACATAGATTGAATCGTTTGCGAATCATATCGATTGATTGATTCAGCTCATCAGGAGAGCAGCACGTTGATGCGGCGTGCCCGTTGACCTACAGAACTCCAACTCACCTACTTGACTCCTTGCGCTTGATTCCTCGTCCGCTTTATAACAGTTACAGGAGACCGGAATAATTTAACCTTTTAAACAGAGCTGGTTATTGTTATTCTTATTATGTTTCGCATTTTTATTCTTTGCCAGGGACATAGACCTATGGGACTAAGGCTAGGGTCTTACTGTAATAAGGGTAAGGGGCCGTTCAAGTATTACGTAAGCACTATAGGGGGGCGGGGGGAGGTATGTTGTTTTACTTATTTTAGGTTGACATGGGGGACAGGGGAGTCTGGATGATGATTACGTCATGAGTAGTATTTTTATTTTTAACTTCCCGTAGGGTACGTTATAGTAATCGCAAAAAAATCGAAAATGAAAATTTTTATATATCTTTACGTTTCAGAGGTTTCTGAATATTTTGGCATACCTTAGAAAAAATGGATGTATGTGCGTGTGTGTGTGTGTGTGTGTGTGTGTGTGCGTGTGTTCTCTTAAAAACGGAGGTACCGTTTTTGGCACTTTTTGCCCCGTATCTTTGGAACGGCTAGACCTGCCTTCGCCAAAAACTAATCAGCACGTCTCCTTATCAATACGAATCGAATGTTTTTTGAATTATTGAAATCGGTTGATCCGTGTTTCCGAAATCGTCGACGAAAATTTGTATCCGCACATACATACACACACGTACATACATACATACATACATACATACATATATACATACATACATACATACATACATACACACACACACACACACACACACACACACATACATCCATTTTTTCTAAGGTATGCCCAAAAGTTCAGAAACCTTTGAAACGTAAAGATATATAAAAATTTTCATTTTCGATTTTTTTGCGATTACTATAACTTACCCTACGGGAAGTTAAAAAGTTCAGATCTTCCAACATATGTCAAAATAAAGAAAACATTTTTTTTTCAAAAAAAAAAAAAGATTTAAAAAAAAAAATTAAATAATTTTTTTTTCAATTTTTTTTTTCAAAAAAAAGTAATTTTTTGTCAAATTTATAGTTTCTCAAAAATCTTATTTTTTTGAAGTAATTTTTTTTCAAAAATGTTAATCGTTTTTAAAAAAAATAATAATTTTTGGTACGGGAAGTTCCAGCAATTTGCCTTAAGGCACGGTTTCCTAATTGCCTTAAGACAGAATTCCACTTACAGCTAATTTTACATTAATTGCAAAATGTTTACGTAAGCATGGGGGTAGAGGGTAAGAGCGTTGCTTACTTTTGCTGACAAGGAGGATGGAGGGGTAAATAATTGTAATAAATCTGCTTACGTAATACTTGAACTATCCCTAAGTAGTAACAGGCTTTTTTCAAGAGGATCCGAAACGAAATTAAAACTAGTGGTGTATGGCATCGTGCAAATTGCTGGAACTTTCCGTACCGTAACGAAATGTTCGAGGAATAATAAATGCTTTCAAATAGATTATTATAAATATTGTAACATTGTCTAATATTTATAAAAATTATATAAACTGAATTGCAAAGTTGAAATTAATTGTTAGAAGTTTAGTCAGAATATTAGATATTCTGAGTCAGAATATTATATTAGAACTTTAGTCACAATTTATCTTTAGTCACAATTTTGAAACAATTTTTTTTCAAAAGCAATTATTTTGTTAAAACAAGCAGAAAGTTCTTTGAATTATTTAAATCGGACGCTTAGTTCACTCCAAAAATACCATTTTTTACACATTTAGCTCTGTATCTTCGAACTGGCTGGACCTGCTTTTGCCAGAATCTAATCACTTCTTCTCCCAATCATTACAAATTGAATGTTGTTTAGATCATTCAAATCGGATACTCAGTTCTCTCAAAACCTCGATTTTATTTTCTGCATTCTTCGCTCCGTATCTCCGTAAAGGTTCGACCTGCCTTTGCCAAAAACTAATCAGCACATCTCCTAATCAATAGGAATCGAATGTTTTTTAAACCGTTCAAATCGGTTGATTCGTGCGCCCGAGTACGTGAACAAAAAATTGTATCCATACATACATATACACTAGGGTTTATACAAAAACCGACATTTCAGAAAACCGGTTTTCGAATTTTATATAGAAAATAAATTTTGGCTCGAATATCCTGTAATTTATCCGCAAATTTAGTGTAATTTAGAGCAGTATTTGACTGAATTTATTTATTGTTCAATTTTATAGATAGTAAACAAAATTATTTTAATTTTAATTAGTAGAACTAAAGAATAATAGTTTATCTTGATTAAATAACTTTGAAAATAATTATTCGTTATTCAAGCATCATTTTCACATATAAGAATGAAAATATTTTTATGATAGTGAGAGGAAAGTTTTCGAATAAATAAAAATAATACATTTTTAAATAAAAAACATTCATTGAATTAAAAAGAATAAAAAAAATATTAGATACATGTTAATACATACTTGTTAATATCAATTTTAGCCTTAAAAACAATTAAGCTAAACTCGCGTATTGTCTGTTCCGAGCAATTTTAATTAATTAATTTTAAACATTCTAATTGTTTTTTTGTTTAATAAAATATGATTTAAAAAAACTGAGAACGTCTATCAAATTGCTACTTAGACGTGTCCTTTATTGTTTACTCACAAAATTTTCTGAAATAGAAAATACTCTCATACTTGCGACCAAATTATGCTTAATTATTTTTAAAGCCTGATATAATAATTCTAAGTTTTTTGTTCTTTAATTTGTGACTTTAATTTGTGACTTTTTTAAAACTCTTTTTTTTAAGTTTGAGTAGAGGAAGTTACTTCTTCAAGAAGAAGTCACACTGATTGAAGTTAATATATACAATGGTATGAAAATCCAAATTAATATATACTAAACCTTTCTGGGAACCATTGCATTGGATAATATATTAAATGCTATTGAACCGATTGGATATAGATATATATGGATATGGATATTGGATATATTTATCATTTTCCATTTCTACAGTGAAAACCGACTTTTTTCACTAAAAAAACGGTTTTCGAATTCCATAATTTACGCTCAAAAACCGGTTTTTAAAACCGGTTTTTGAAAACCGACAAACCCTAATACACACCATTCATTTTTTTTTGAGGTATGCCAAAATGTTCAGAAACCTTCAAAACGTGAAGATTTGTAAAAAATTTCATTTTCGATTTTTGGCCCATTACTATAACTACCCTCATATTGGACATGTAACCACCATCCGCATCATGTTGTCTAGCTGCTGTTTCGTAGCCAAACAGAAGTGAGCAGGTTCGCTATTTTTAACGTGTAGTATAAAATTGTACTATCATAAAATTTCGGTTTGCGTTACTATTATCGACTATTTTATAAATTTTATATATTTTATTACGTTTTAAATTTATCAATCTTTTATAATGTGGCAAAGTTGACTGTGAGTGCTTATTTGACTAATTTGCTGACTATAGACTCAGCTGTTGAACTAGTGCGTCCACATTAACCATTTCTTTTAGTTAGGTCATTGTAATAATTATAAATTTTAAGCAAATATATATAATATATTTTTCACAAATTTTTACAATAATACCTAATTACAACGTGCGCCATTTATATGTGGCCAATGTAAATGTTTTATAACTTGAACAATTTTCAATGGATTTTGACACACTTTTTTATTATCAAATTTTAAGGCTTTATAAAGGCAAGGCAAGATATACATGAACACTACACTAGACAACACAACAATTTTCACATTGAACACAATAGATAGAATAAATTGAGAGGAAATGTCATATGGAGTGCTAGTAAAATATATAATGAATTGCCAAACGATTTTAAGATGACCAATGATGACGATAAATTTAAAAGAAAAATAAAGAAATATAAGGAAATTGAATACAAAGAAGACTGAAGAGTTATATGAAAATATTTTAATTATAATAGATATTATATTAATGAAATATAATATCTATATAGATATAAATAGATATTATATAATGAAATATAAATAGTCAAATGAAATGTATATATAAAATACAAAAACTGTTATTATAATCTCTTATACCAGGCTGAGATATGAAAATAATGTATATTGTATATATAAATAAAAAAAACATTAAGTTTAAAATCAATTCAAAAAAAGTGTAACAGTATTTGTGCTAAGTTGTTTAAATAGTTTAATGTTGAGTATAGTTGAGTTGGTTGAAATAAAATATTGGGGTTAATTGTATCATGCAAGCATTGCCTGATATGTAGTGAAGTTTATACAGATTTTAGTGCAGAAGATTCGGTGGAATATATAGTTTGTAAGATATACACTATTTGAATTAATTATAAATTACATTGATTTACGAAATTTTTTATAGAAACAAAACAATTTTCTTATCAGCGGTTTTACTGTCCCAATAGATGTTACAACTAGCTCCAAACACGTGTTAAGTTGTAACACCGTACTTTTTCCGCAAAATGATTTTTTTTTATAATTTTCAAACAGCAATCAGAACTTAATAGTCCAATAAGTTGTTGTGCTAATTTGACTTGATACTAGTCTGTTCGACATATGGCATGCCAAACAGTTGTCCCTCGCTATATGATATATAATTATTACAATTTCTGGAATGGAGCAAATATTCTATTGATGCAGCAATGCCGGGTAAGAGCTATTTTTACTTTGAAACATTTTTTTATCTATATTCCCAAGTAAAATTGTTGTTACTACTGCTTGACAACGGGATGCTTAAAGGAGAATCAAACCCGGGACCTCTGATTCACGTCCAGCCGTTCTAGCCGCTGACCTCCTCAAAATAATTAATTGTGAAAGAGTAAACAATAGTTATAAAATTATTTTAAATTGGTTTGGTAGAAGAATAGTTACAGCATCTACCTATCTTTATTTCGCAATGTAGCATTAGAAATTCACATCTTTATTATTAGAGACTAGCAAACCCGACGAACTCCGTTTCGCCACCAGATGGTTTTGTGAGATAGATGAAGAAATTTTTTGTTTGTTTTATATTTGAAAAGGAAAAATTTGATTTTATTATACAACAGTAATGAATTTATTTCGATTACAAAAGTGTTTTTCAGTTGAACTTCTCTGAGTAAATGAAAATGAATCCGCAAATTATCCGTTTCATTGAAGTGCTCTTTGGTAAACCACATTTTTTGTTTTTTGGTCTGAGGTTAACACAAACAATGCGGATGGGTTTCCAACTCGTGAACAGGCAACGTATAACTGCCCATGTGAAAAACAATGATTTTCTAAATAATCAATTTGAAATTTATTCCGTAAACACTAAGCGATTGGCCTTGCGACTTGTTATTGCGAACGCAAGTCGAACTGGAAATTGCAATCGTTTGAAGTCAAACGGAAGACCAGTCGGAATCATTGGTATGTCACAAATCGCCAGCAATTTTTGATTGAATGGTGAAATTCAGTGCGTTTACAACATATTTCTTGGCGGCAAGAATTGCTCGTTGACTTAACCAAGCATAATTCTGATAATTCTCACTAATGTCATTACTCGAATTTTTAATTACGGTGCGTGAAGTTCCAGCAATTTGCATTAGGGCATGATGCCATGCACCACTAATTTTGCGGTGCCTGAGACCTTTTCAACGAATGCAAAATTGTCGAAATCGGTTCGTGCGTTCTGGAGTTATTTCGTCAGGAAGGAAAACCCGACTTATTTTTATATATATAGAAGATATAAGCAGTGAATTTCAACATACACTAATTTGTTAAAAAAACTGTAACAACAAGCTCCTAGTTTTCTCATATTATGATAGATTACTCATATACAATGCATTTACTGCCTCGATACTAAAATTGAATTTTTTAAAAGAAACCGCCAGTCAACTACCTTTCGTTTTCTCTGTCAATGAAAATCGTACTAACAATAAGCTATTCAGGGCAGTCGCTTAATTTTGGTGCGGTGTTAAAATTAGACAATGTTATTTGCTGGAGGACAAATCGCCGCACTCAATTGTTTGGTGTTATCACATAAGAAAACTGTCATCTTGTCCTTCATGCAAGATCAGTACAAGTAAAGAGAACAAGCTTTTGATCGCAAAGCGCCCGACTCTTTCTGCCGTCAAAACACTGTCCCTCTTTCGCGCGATCGAAGTCCACTCTAAAGGCACTGAGCAGCGAAACGTCGCGGATAACTTTCCCTAGATTTCGGGCTCTTCTAGAATAAAATTAATTTATTATTCTTATCATTTTGTTAGGTTTTGTACATCATCTTTCGGGCCGTTCAAGTACTACGTAAGCACTATAGGGGGGCGGGGGGGTTATTGATTTGCTTATTTTGCTTATTTTGGGTAAGAACTTTGCTTACTTTTGCTGACAAAGGGGAGGGGGGGGGTAAATAATTGTAATAAATCTGCTGCAAATATAATATAATTATGCACAAAATCCTTTTGAGTTTAGTGATAAATTCTTTAAATAATTTGCCATAAATTTAAGTAGGGTGGAGCGGGACTTGAAAGGTTTGCGGGTGAAAAGGTTCACCACCGTTAAATAAAGTAAAGTTAAGAACTTTTAAGCAACAATATTTCAAGAGAAGAAAAAAATTATAACCAGTCATAATCTTGATTTCTACGACGTTGCTATCGGAAGGTAAACGATAAATGTTTAAAAATCTATAACAAAAGTATTTTCTTTTGTTGTTAGTTTTTTTTTTGTTGTGAGCATTGTTGTTTAGTTTACAAGAACTTAATTTTTAAGTATACATTATTTAATTGTTTTATAAAATGTATTGTTAATTTTAAATTAGATTCGACAGTTTTTTCTATATAATAACTATAAAAGCTTTCACGTAAGTGGGCCAACTGTACCTTTTCCCTGATAGTAAATTAAATTATATTCAATCAATTTTATAGGGAATAAATTAAATAAATAGTTATTTCAACTCTGCATATAAATATTTTTGATGAAATACCAAATCAACATTGTATATAGTGTAATCTCTGTAAAAAATGTTCCCATTAAATGCATATTTTGCATTGGTCGAATAATGTAGATATTTTTTCGGATAATCCCTTTAAAATTAAAAATAAACATTGTACCTATTTGCTTCCTGACCCCACCTATGGTGTAAAAATAACAGGTGACAATTTTTCTCAAATTAAAAAAAAAATTACAATGAGAAATTAGTAGGAAGTTTTTTTGAACATAGTATTTAATCCTTTTAAAAATAAAAATAAAACATTGGATCTGTTTGCTTTCTGACCTTGCTTATAGGGTAAAGAAGACCAAGTTTTAAAATAAAAAAAAACTTCTTCAATATTAATTTAGCTTGAAGTTTTACTGAATAAAGTCAGATAGTTTTTTGTTTTGATATAATTGATTTGGTTTTTGCAATATAATTGCTCAAAGTCTAGTTGAACCTTTATGTCCCGCCCTACCCTGTGTTATGATGTTTTTTTATTATTTTTTTTTTGTCTGTTGATTTGATCGAATTTCGTAAATTTTATTGGTACATAATAGTTTTTACAGGTCTTTTGATCTATTAATTTAATTGGTAATTTATTGAATGAATAATTAAAGCGCATATGGTAAAATAAATTGTATATCACTACAAAAATGTATATCACTATAAATTATGTCAAAAATTTTGTAATAGATAAAAATATTCTTTGTAATTTTATGTTATATTATATCATTATTTTATATATTAATTGATTTAATTTCACATATCTTTCTGACATAATTCTGATGTTTATAAAAAAGTTACATTCAATTTCAAATGACTTATATCTATATTGTTAATTTTGCAAAATTAAAATTTTTGAAAATTCATAAATTTTATATACATTGTAATTTTTCTGATGCCGTCATAACAAATTAAGATATAGATATAGATTTTGTAGATTTAAAACTGCGTACAGATTCTGTATGATGTGAAATCTTATAACTTACAACACCAAGAGTAACAAGAATAACAAGCAAGGAATGCTTTCTTTGTTAATTTATTCACTTTTTTTTTTCAATAATATATTTTAAATTAAATTAAACCTATGCTTATTATTATTGATAGTAAAGAATGTTTATTTAACAAATTATTTTTGACATAAAATCTAAATGTAATACTATATCATAATATACTATAATATTGATATAACTTATTAGATCTATAATCTCACTCTTGAAATCTGATATTATCACTGCTTGACATTAAGATGGCTGGGGTTTGTATTGTACCGGAACCAGTGGTCACTAGGATTAAATGTACGAGAAAGACTTTTAACTATGACAGATATTGATTTTGCGCTTATAAAAAAAATCTTTCTCACATAAGTGTGATGTTTTGATAACACCTTACCTAGCACAGCTGATTAGATTTTTTTTTATCAGTATGTATATTTAGCAGTTATGTTTACTTTTTTATCTTATTATTAGTTTTAGCATACGTTATCTTTGTAAACAAATGAGAAAACCAGTACAATTTTTAAGTGCCTGAAATTAATTCTATATAAAAGTTAATAACTGAAGATGATTTTGTTTTCAACACGTACGTATGATAAGATGTGTGAGGTAAGTGTTTTGCTGACGTTCATTGAACTCTAAGGTAATATGAACAAAGAAAAACGGGTCATTAACATGCCCTAAAAGAAACCAAGATAAGGGCTAACGTACAATTTGAGCGCATAATATTAGTAAAGCATTCGGCAAACGAAAGTGTACAAATTGCGGACTCTTCTGTGGCTCAGAAGTAGAAGCTTCGGCCTGGCAACAACAAGGCTCCTAGTTTGATACCCAACTCGGACACCTCATAACAAGCGGTAGTGATATTCATTCTCAGTTGAATAGACAGATCTAAATATGTTTCCAGATGAAAATAGCCTTTCCCATGAAAAAATGTATCAAATATAGATAGACCTACCGTTGGGTTGCCTTCTATAAAAGTGACTTTGTTAAGAAGTTTTATCACAACATCTCATAGAACTCATTAGTTCAGCTTCTCAATGAAATAGTTTCATGTTGATACCATTTACAAAAGCCGTTAAAGTTATTAGCTGAAAGAACCAAAAGATATTTGAGAAATTCAGAATAAGAGTTTTTCATTATTATGTATTATATAAATCAAAATATGCTGCCATTTCAAAACGAAAAAATTTATATTTAAGTTAGTATTACTTACCATTTTGTAACTTGATAAAAAAAAAATTACAAAAGGCATATTTATTTTTTCAAGCAAAATATTAACACAATAGCAATTATTACAAAAAACTATTTCTGCAATTTTGTAATAGCAAGTTTCAAAATTTACGTAATCGTAAAATTTTCTAAATGTTTATTGACTTCTCGTAGGGTGAGTTATAGTAATCGCAAGAAAATTGAAAATGAACTAGCTGTAAGTGGAATTCTGTCTTAAGGCAATTAAGGCATCGTGCCTTAAGGCAAATTGCTGGAACTTCCCGTACGAAAAATTATTATTTTTTTAAAAACAATTAACATTTTTGAAAGAAATTTACTTCGAAAAAACTAGATTTTTGAGTAACTATAAATTTGACAAAAAATTACTTTTTAAAAAAAAAATTTTTTTTTTTGTAAACAAATTTTTTTTGAAAAGAAAAATGTTTTCTTCATTTTGACATATTTTGGAAATTCTGAAGGTTTTTTCAAAGCAATCGTACTGCTTTCACTGCATAAAGACGAAATATCAAAGCGCGTAAGCGCCGCATCGCCGTCTAACGCGTTAACATTGGTACGGAACCCATGGGAATGTAAACAAAATTTATACTTATTGTTAAAATCTCTATAAAATATCTGATAATTTGATGTGCATATGTCTAATGATCATTTTTGACCGCCAAATGGCTCATTTTTTTACTTTTTTCTCCATATCTCCAAAGTCGTTGGACCTACCTTTCCAAAATTTTGAACAGTTCTTCATTTAGTTAATACAAATAAAATGTTTTTTGAATTATTCAAATCATACGCTCCGTTCTCTTAAAAACTGAGTTACCGTTTTCGGCACTTTTTGCCCCGTATCTTCGAAACGGCTAGACCTACCTTTGCCAAAAACTAATCAGCACGTCTCCTTATCAATACGAATCAAATGTTTCTTAAATTATTCAAATCGGTTGATTCGTGTTCCCGAAATCGTCGACGAAAATTTGTATCCGCACATACATACACACACATACATACATACATACACACACACACACACACACATACATCCATTTTTTCTAAGGTATGCCAAAATGTTCAGAAACCTCTGAAACGTAAAGATATATAAAAATTTTCATTTTTGATTTTTTTGCGATTACTATAACTTGCCCTACGGGAAGTTAAAAATGTACCATATCTGTATGTTTTAAGCATTTTCAGCATTTAGGCATTACTTAAAAAATAGATGTATGTGTATGTATGTACGGATACAATTTTTCGTACACCATTTCGAGAGTATTGGATCAATCGACTTGAATGGTTCAAAAAAACATTCGATTCCTATTGATGTGGAAAGGTACTGATTAGATTTTGGCAAAGCCAGGTCCAGCAGTTTCGAAGATACGGGGCAAAAAGTGCAAAAAATAGATAACCAATTTTTGAGAAAACAAAGCATCCGATTGGAATGATTCAAAAAACGTTTTACTTGTATTGATGGAATAAAAAAATTATTAAGATTTTGGGAAGGAAGGTCCAACGGTTTTGGTGATTTTCAATTTGTCGGACAAAAATGATTGGGTTGTTAATAATAACTACATTTTTTATATTTCTATGGGTTCCGTACCAAGATTTATAATGTTTAACCGACACGGCGCTTACGCTCTTCGATATTTCGCCTCTAAAACAGCTACGCGGCGTGTTTGCTTTTGAAAAAAATTCAAAATAAAAAAAAAAGAGTGCGCGTAAGGTTCACACGCGATTGAAGTAAAACTTATTTGCAACTGTACAGATGGCATTTAAGTAAAAATAAATACATCATATAACAAATTTGAATAATGTTCATTAGTAATATGGTAACACTCGTGATGCACATATTTATTAGTTTCACCCATTATATACATTTATATAATGATGAATTATAAATTATATATTTATAACAGCATTAAAAATATGTATAATATTTAAAAACAATAATGCAATTAAAGTCATACTTCAAATATGACATGATCGGTTTGTCATTGTAATTAGCATTTAGAAATAAACCTTTGTTAGAGAAATGAAGTAATTTCTGATTAATAACTTCTATAATATTCGTTCACACAGTGGATTATGTTAAACAACGCCTAAACAAATATTGTTTTTGCAACTTCACTCATCATGTAATTGATTTACATGAAACTACAATTTCATGTAATTAAAATTAACATACATTCATTGACTGCTTGTATATTTTTTTTACTTTTTCGCTGGCGATATAATCTCATTCTTTGAACAGCTGTAATATCTGTCTTTCCTAAAAATATTTTTCATTTTAATAACTTCAAAGATTTATACAAACTACGAATAATATAGAAATTATTTCTAATCAATAAACTTACGGCACAAACGTTTAAATTGTTTTATTATTTTTAAGGAACATGGTAAAATAGTTTTATGATTTAGGTATTTTCTTGTTAATTTTCTTTTTGATATCGGTACGCATATAACGTTGATGCCGGTACGCATACAACGACAGATCTCTGTTCACATACACGACGACTAATCACAATCGACCCGTATAGAAATGATCTCATCGAGAGCAAATGAACAGTTCGGGCGTAACGGACTTCCGTTGCATTTGTACGGATTTACACTCTAGTCGCGCCGAAAGAAGTTTAACTACAAAAAATAATTTTCAAGAAAATTTAAAGTTTTTCAAAAATTTTAAATTGCGGTTCGGAAATTTCCATCAGTTTTTCTTATGGCACGATGCCATGCACCACTAGATATGTTATTTTTTTTTCTCTCGATTAAGTTATAAAAGTGTTGTATCCAGTAAACTTAACAACTCTCGACTCTTGAGCGGGCGATGTCGCGAGCACGGCATGGTCCGCTACAGCGCGACCAAGCGCCGCAGACCGCAGGCTTCAGGTTTTAGTACCGCCGCCTTCGTTCGGCCTGCGACCGCGGTGCGAGGTGCGCGCCGTGACCAGCCGTGCCCGACCGACTCATCCGGTCGGTTCGGCTGATAGTATCGCTCGGTGTTTGATGTTGTGTGTTGTGTTCACTCTCGCTCAGTCGTACTCTGAACGCGGTCAGAATAAGTCGCGATACTCTCCTAGAACATATGTGCTTCGTTTAGTGCTGATATTTAAATATAACACGCCGTTGAAGTCTCCAGATAAATTTTTTAAGTCGTAAATAACATTCGAAACTCGCATGTCCACGAACTAAGCGGAGTGATTACCGCGTATTTTTCAATTTTAAATAACCGATATAAAACAGTTTTTATCTTTAAGGACAAATTGTAAACAAAAGTGAAAATGTCGTTTTTCAAGAACATCTGGAAATCCAACTCCAAACATCACAGTAAGTAATATTTTAATCATTGATAAAGGATGCAAAATTGTGTTGTAATGTGTTACAAAATGAATAAGTAGCAAGATTTCGAAAGTGCAAAACTGCAACTGTCTACCTATGCCTCATGTGCATTGGCAGTTGACAAATAATATGTTCTATTGCACTAAAATTAATTAATTGTGCAGTTTAGATGAATGTTCAATAACAGTATTTATTATCTAATTGTAAGTAAAACTGTTTTAATCATATTTTGAATTGTTTGTGTGTAAACATTAGAGCCACGCTATTCTTAGATATTTTTAACAGGTCAATGAAACAATGCTTTTACTTGATTATTTTTACTCTGAACGTGAAGTTATTTAGTGTATTTAGTGTAACTGCAAAAATAAATATTTGTACAGTTTACTAATTTAAAGGGGTATTCTAGTGTAAAAATTAAAAAAAATCGTTTTTTCTTTTATTTCATATTTTCAAAGTTTTAAGAATATGTGGACGAGAGAATTTTTTAAAATTTCAATTATTTTTGGAGAAACAGCTGTTTGACCATGGTAATCCTTTTGCGAAACTTTAAACGCGTTTTTCTCTAGACTGTCTTTTTCAATACGATACCTACGGTTTCCCGAGTTCTACTGGACCGATTCACTTGAAATTTTCAGAAATTCTTCTTTATTGACTTCTCTCGAGCATTTTTTACTATTTAAAAAAATTGAGAAACTCAAAAAGTGAGTTTAAAAAACCCTTTATTTCAAACAGTCGTCATTTTGCAAAAAAAAATATATAATTCTAGTACATTGCGACATCATTTTATATTAATGATCTTTTTTATTTCGGTTTACTAGAAGGGTTGCAATCGTGGGCATGATAAATTTTTTCAGACCCTCCATTTCAACAATTGCTAATTTTTAAAAATTATTAACTTTTTTTTGTAAACTTTTTTGTACTTTAGTAGTTGATGAATAAATTATAAAAAATGACAGTAAAAAAAACTATTGCTTTTTTACGATGATTTAAAACTGACCTAAAATTCATGCCTCTGCACAAAAATTACCTTTTAAATGGATTTTTTTATAGCCATAGTAAAAAAATTAAACTATGTAGCATATAGCTAAATTTTAATAATTATGAACAATTTTTTTTTTAGCCAAGTATACTTAATAAATAAATATCTAAATAAAGAACATTTAAAAATATACCCCCGAATTCGATAATTTACATTAATCCAATGTATAATCGGTGTAATTAAGAAAAATAATGAATCAATAAAAATGTGAAAAGTGCTTTCGCAATTTTATCTATAAAGTGAAAAATATACCGTTTTTGTCTCTAGTTCTCAATCGTACTAAATTTCTTCAAACCGGTTCTATTATTCAGTAGCCCATACACTTTCTTAGGTCTTATCCGTATAAAAGACATTGGGTCATTTGTACATTTTGATGGCGGTTCACTCTTAACCCGAGAATGATGTTTAATTAGTTATTCATCATTGTGACAATGAATGAGAGGAATTTTAAGTGGAACTAAAATTCAAGTTCATTGCTGTATTAGTTCTTAGTACTTTTAAATAGTAGTCATTAGCTTTGTGTGGATTTTAAACAATTGATGTTACTTTTCAAGTTGCAAAATGATTTATTTTTCGATTGGGCACAGATCGGTATTGAGCTGGACCAGTTTGCTAGGGTCAAATTTTGGCTGCTTGATACATTTTATTGAAATTTAAGTTGAAAATTATTATTTAGTGGTCATATAATCAGCAAGAATATAAATACTTCTTTTAATGGAAAGTTAATTTATTTGTAGGGGAAATACTGACAAAATGGTATATAAGGACAAAATGACACAGTGGCCTTATTTAAAATTTGACTAGTTCTGGTAACGTTTTCGCGACTGTATAACGTTAAAAAATCCCTAATAACAATTCTGTCAGATGTTGGGCGTCATTGTTACAGTCTTCTCGCGGTAATCATTACAAAAGTGTATCGCGTCCTCAAAACTTTATTTTTAGAGTGGTCCTTTCATGTTTTTTGATATTTATGTATTACTATTTGTAATTATTTATTTTAAAATCAATGAACTGTAATTATCAGGCGTTCGATGGAATTTTCATTATTCATTCATTTTTGTTCAGTTTTGGACGAAATGATATACTTATTCTACTAAACAAAATGACTTCGGACTATTTCGCAAGCATTGCAGAGTCAAGAAAAAAAAATCAAACCTGTTAATGGTGATTGGCTCTCAACTTTTACTCTAACTACTTCTAAAAACAGACCAAAAGATACTCCGGTGAAAAGAAGGAAATTGCATTTATTGCAAAATTATTTTTGATCGTTCTGAGCCCGGCGAACGTTTGTTACGATGTCTAACTTGCTCCCTTTATTCCCTTTAGGGTCATGCTTCATGTGCTCATGTCCCAAAGAGGACCAAACAATTTATTTGTGAACTGTTTTCTTTAGAATATTATCTCAGTATGTTCTTATCCTATATGACATATTGTCCTCACATTATGTACAAAATGATTTTTGTAATAAGTTGCATTTTTTAATATGTAATTATAGTTCCTACTTAATTAAAAAACTATGTTGCAGGTAGTCAATGCACCAAAGATGAGTAAAAACGATTGAGACTGATTATAATATCACTAAAAAAATAAATATCATTAAAAAACCAAACACCATGTCATTTTGTCCATACGTCTCTTTGTACTATTGTATTTTTTATATTTTTTGTATTTGTTTGTATTTTTTCATATTTTGCTTGTATTAAACTCCTTTTTGTTTTATGACAATATTGTTGGTGTTATAATATTCAATCCGTAGATTTTATTCGAATTTTAATATTCATTTCGTTAAGTTATGATTTGGTTTTATTTAGTCCACATCCAAAGTAATAATAACACATTAAATAATTAATTGACGCCTTTTAAATTACCAATGCCGACACGCTCCATTTTCTGTATTATTTGTTCATTTATATCAAATACTTTATGAATTCAGCAAAGTGCTTTTTTTTTAAATATCTGCACCTATTCCATTATGAAACATCAGTATATTTTTGGTAGTATACTTAGAATGGCAATCGAGTGATTGGACATCCAGGTAAATGTGCAAAATTATGGCTAAACTTTGAAGCTGATGCCTCAAATAGGACAGTTTGTTGGTCTGTAATAGAGACCGAGTCATCTAGGAATTCAATGGTGCCTTATGAATCACCTTGTGTTTTTTACTGTATAATTAAGCATCTATCATTGTTCCAAAGCATTAGAAAGTTTATGAGAGGCTACAGAGCGTGCTGTTGGGTTTGATATATTTTCTGACCGTGCCACTGGAGGCCGACGGTTGCGATCGCTCGGAAAAACTTTCTGTCGCGAAACCACGCGATTATAAATATTCAACATGCGTATGGACGATAGTTTTATTCAGATAGTGAAATTATGTAAAATACTAGTGACCAGAATATTTTTAATACAGTTCGGAGCAATTTAAAAAAATGGTTTACATAGGGAGATCGAGTGAAAAATTTAAAAAAAAAAGTCGTTTGTCGGTCAAAAATGATCATTAGGCATATGCACAGTAAATTATCAGATGTTTTATAAATATTTTAATAATAAGTACAAATTTTGTTTATATTTCTATGGGTTCCGTACCAATGCTCATACGTTACACTGCGCCGCAGCGCTAACAATCTTTGATATTTCGTCTATAAAGCTGCTACGCAGGGGATTGTTTTGGTAAAACTTCAAAATTTTCAAAAAATCTCGAAATGTAAAAAATCAGATCTTTTGAAACAGTCATGTTTTTTCCAAAAATTTCAAAATCCTCAAAAATCTATTTCTTCAGTTTTCAAAAACTTTTAAAGCTATTTTAAAATTTTTAATTTTTGGTAGGTACGGGAAGTTCCAGCAATTTGCCTTAAAGCACGATGCCATGTACCACTAGTTTGTATTTAATTTATGGCTTTTAACCCTGTGGTTATTTAACCCCTTGTTACATAGTTTATGAAAATATTTTACAAAGTTATACAATATATATTAATTTGAAATGCTTATTACATAAAAAAGTTGCATGATATGATTTATTCTAACTATTCCAAAATATGATTTATTCTAACAAAAATAAAATTGCCATGAAAAAAATTAATGCATTGAATATTCAATTCTATTCAATTCTTTTTAACAGCTTCACTAACCAAAAGTTTATCGAAAAACAGAGAAAACAAAGACTTATTTTATTTAGAGTGATTTTATTTTAAACTTGTAGCGCACGGCAAATTGCTGATACTTTGTGAATTGGAATTGTTATTTTTTGCACTTTTTGCTGCGTATTTCCAGAACGGCTGGACCTGTCTTTGCCAAAAACTAATCAGCATGTCTCCTTGTCAGTACGAGTTGAATGTTTTTTGAATTATTCTAATCGGATGCTCTGTTCTCTCAAAAATGGCTATTTTTGTACTTTTTGTTTATATTTTGCCTACCTTTGGCAAAAACTAATCTGCACGTCTTCCTGTCAATACGAATCCAATGGTTTTTGTTTCATTCAAATCTATTGATCCGATATCGAAGTCGGAAAATTGTATCCAAACGTACACACATACACTTTCACACACACATACATCCAATTTTTTCAAATATAAGGTGTGCCAAAATGGTTAGAAATCTTTGAAATATATATGCAAAAAATTTATTTTTATAGATTTTTTTCGAATTCTGTAACTTACTCTAATTCAAACTCTGAGTAATAATTTACATATCAGTAACATCATTCGAAATATATTTTCAGTTTATTTAATCATTTTTTTGCGAAATAAAATATTGTTCTTTAGCATGAAATTTATATAGATTTTATGTATGATCTTAAGCTATGTGAAATTCTTCTGGATAATTTTGTGGTAAATTTAATTACGTATTGTGCATTTAACATATAAATTTAATTACGAAAACAATTTCAAATAATGCTATTACTTATTGTTAGCATTATCCGACTTATGAATGTGTTTTTATAAACTTGCTGATATATTACGTTTATTAGTCATTGCTAGTCGAATGTTGTCAATAAATTTTATCTTTGTTTTATCGAACATATTTGTTTGCCAATTATTCATAATCTTAAATTATAAATAAGAAAAAACAAAATTTAATTGATATGTGATTTCAATTACTGCATATTTTCTGTGTGGTTTAAATACGTGTTATTCGAATGCCAACATTTTATGATATTTATGATTAAATATAAAATTTATTATAAAGTATAAGTTTTGTTTATGTGTCTTAAGTTTTTTAGTGTTTTGTATGAGACAAATATTATTATTAAATATTATGTTACTAATAATAGGAATACTGTATAAAATTAGGCTAATAATACGGTACATATTCAAATTAGCCTAAATAATATATATTAAATAATAATGTGAAAGCGTTCTTCATTAAACTATGTTTAATGTTGAATTTGGATTGGATTTGTTATTACATAATTTTAATTGACATAAACGATTCAAATATATGACAATAATTATAAGTGTTATTTAAATCCAAGTATAATTGATCAATAAGAAAAATGATCGTCTAAATTATGAAAGTTGAACGGTAAACGAAAGGAAAACCCTACAACGAGTCGCAAAACATGCAAATCTGTCTTTTACCGATATTCGCGTTACTTTATTAAGGATCGTACGTGTCTCTGGTAAGGACATTTCACACGAATCCTTCTGATTTTCACTTGATCCAATGTAGTAATGCCTTGAATATCATTGAACCCCGGGCATGAGGCGAATACCAAATGTGTTGACTCCAGTCAGTAGACTGACTCGAGTATCGTTTCGGAATCGGATATAAAAGTTTTGAATTATTCAGTGTTGATACCTACACACGTTCATGTAGTTGGATTTCTGGTACCAGATTTCAGGAAGCTGCGAGGAATTATTTATCAGTTGCTCATGGTGAATAAGATCTTTCATTTTTATTTTTCCCAGGAAATGGCCGTGACTTAAAACGAAGAATTTATTAGGATGACCGATATATCTAAACAAATCGAGCTCCTGCGTAAATGAAACCCAACAAAATATTTTTAAAATATCAGCAAAATATATTTGCGTGTGCTTTTTACGATCCAAAAATTCTTTAAATCTTTTCATGTAAAAGTGGAACTTGATGTTTTGTTAAAGATACTAAAACTCGTAAACGGCCGTACCGATTTGGCCAGTTTTTGTCTTGAAATATTCGTACTGGTTCAGAAGTGGTCGGAAATGTAAGAAAATATTTCAATATTTATATTATATTTCAGATGCGTTAAATATGAGCACAATTTACAAAGTATTTCAAAAACAATATATCAGAATATTTAGTTCTCATAAGAGTATTCCGATTTTTTGTTCTACTTTTAATTACAATTTGTCATACTAAATGAACATTCAGTAATTGGTTTGACGTTATTATATGGCTTTTTGAATCGATGGTAATCTAGTAGTTGTTCAATCCAGTTGTGACTAATTCTCGAACTATACTTGAAGTTTTTGTTGACGTTTTATGATTTATATGCAGCTATACCTACGGGCACTTGGTCATTG
Source organism: Ctenocephalides felis (assembly GCF_003426905.1). Lineage (NCBI taxonomy): Eukaryota > Metazoa > Arthropoda > Insecta > Siphonaptera > Pulicidae > Ctenocephalides > Ctenocephalides felis. Next base: position 123,915,496 of record NW_020538040.1, read on the forward strand.
CTGGGATCGAACCTAGGATCTAATTGGACACGACCGAGCTGATTACGCCACCGATAGGCCCAGTATTTTGAATTTGATAAGAATATTTAGAATCAAACACGAGCTTTGTGCTTTTAATCTATTATATGAACGAACTACATTAAATTCTCTTAAAATACTGTTGGGTGCCACGTTTTAATATATGAGAATAATCAATTTTGGATGTCAAGCATCATATTAATTTTGTGCAATTATTTATTTATGATTAAAGAATGAAATATTGTTCCTTTGTGAAGTTGTTCTCATGACTATGAAATTCAGTGGTTGTTGTACTGCAGAAGACAAAGTCGATCGGCTCATACGACCATTTACTTGGTATCGAGGAATCACGCAACGCAATCGGTCACAACTGAACCGATCGTTTCTGTATTATTCTCTCGTCCCGTCTTTATGTTTGGCCGATCAGCTGTGTTGCATAATGCATTTTAGAAGTAGAGCTGGTTAATACCTATGAAAGTTCGAAATATTATTTAACTCTGGTGAAGCTTTTGAGATTGTTGCTGTTCCTTCGGTTTTACTTTGTGCTCGCGTCACCGACGTGTGAAACTTTAGAAGTTATGGAACTAATCATCACAACTTTCGATCTCAATGCTTGCGTGTAACATGTATTGCTTTCGTAAATTAAGCTACATATTGTAATATTGAAAGTCAAATAAAGGAAGCACCTTCGCGGAAAATTGCTGGTACTTCTCGTACCGAAAATTAAATTTTTCATTTAAAAGTCTAACGGATAAACATTGGTACGGAACCCATAGGCATGTTAAGAATTTACTTTTTTATAGGATACCTGAAACCGTTGGATCTGAATTTGTAAAAATTTAATCAGTTCTTCATTTCATCAATACAAATAAAATGTTTTTTGAATAATTTAAATTGGACGCACCGTCCTTTCAAAAACTGAATTGCCATTTTTTGCACTTTTTCTCTGCATCTTCGAAACGCTTGATTTGCCTTTTCCAAAAACTAATCAGCACGTCTCCCATTATTATGAATTGAATGTTTTTCGAATCCGTGTTGCCCACATATATCCACAGTTTCTACTATTACTGCAATTTATTCTACGGTAAGTTAATGAAAAAATATATTATTAATCACGAAATTAAAATAAAGTAAATTTGAATATCTAAAAAATCAGTCTTACAAAAACTGTAGTGATTTTTATAATGTGTATGTGGAATTTAAATTGTTAACCAGTTTTACATTTTATAATTATTGCGAATCATGTATAATTTTATTTTATTATCTTATCATCCAACGAGGAAGATGATATAAGTTATGAATTATGCACTTATGTATTTATTTATTTAAATTTGAGTCGTCATTTAACAATAATAAATATTAATTTCAAATATTGTCAAGCTATTTATTTTTAAAAAAGTGGAATAATTCCTGTGTGTTTTGTACGACAGTGTAGAATTGATAATGTCAAATATCTTTCCACGAAGGCAAATCTTTAAGTTCTGCTAACTTTCAGTTCGATTAGAGGAAGTTAGTGTGACAGTTTTTATTGCCTACCACATTGCGGAAGCCAAAGGGGGCATATGAAATTGGAAATACGGCATTGGTTCGATTTAAATAATTGCTGTTTGATATCAGAGCTACAGGCCGAGATTTATTTATTTATTTATTTATTCATAAGCAACCCGTAATCAATAATAATACATATTATTTCAGGCTCTTGTCAAGTTTATTCATAGTTTATATTAAAAGGATAGTGATTTTATAATAATCATAGTAGCTGCACGAATTTTGCTTCTGAAAAAAAGAGCTGAAAAAAAGCATTCGAACATTAAATACAATGTTCATCATCAAGTTCATCATATTAAAGTCTATTTGACCACCAGTCAAGCTCAAAATTCTTGCACAAGGTTGAAAGTTATACTCATTTAAAACCGTAAAAATGTTAAATTAATAAAATAGCAATAAAAAAAAAATTTAAAAAAAAATGTTTGTACAGGCGATCAAATGGTCAGACTACATAGATAAAGGATAAGGATTTTGCAAGAAAATAGTTATTGAAATCAAATTGAGAAAATTCAGTAATGTCATAAAAAGCTAATTGTTTAAAAAGTTTAACTAGGGAAGCATGAAATTTGCTGTCTAAGTTTCGGATGTTAAGTGGAAGTTTATTCATAAGCTGGATACCTAGACCGTCGATCGTATTGAAAGAGCTGGCTAATTTATATGTGCGCGCCTTAATAAGATTGGTGATTACGTGAAGCTATATTAAACTAGGACATTTGACAACTTAAGAAATTGCCAAATTTGTCAACAAGGACAAGGAAGATTTAGTCTAGTCCCCTAAGTTTAATTTTGAACAAAAAAATAATAAAGTGGTCGTAATGTTGGCTGCCTGTCCATATTGGTCGACCTCAATTCCTTTAACTGTATGTTTATAAGGAAGTAGTACACGAATATGTAATCTTTTCCAAGGATAAAATTTAAATTGGAGTTCGGTGCGTCGTCTACCTCGCCGCTCGTGTCCAGAAGTGCGCTATCCCGACGAATTGTGTGTTGTTAAATCAAAATGATCCCGGCACAATGCGCGCGTACACACGTCACCGAACCATTATTTCATTACCGGACTAATGCTGTTACGGTATGGAAGCTGTCACAGTTATATGATGATTCGCATTTTACGATCAAAACGAATGATGTAACGTAAAGATGGTCCCATCTAACGAACATTATACATTTCGTACCCAAGATTGGAGTTGATGCTTTCAGAAAATTTCGCGTTAGACAAATCAGAAATAATATGACCTATGGCACTAAATCCACCTGTAATATTTAGCAATTAAACTGACATATTTATTTTGGCAATAGGGTAGAGCGGGGCTTAAAGGTCAGCGGGTAAAAAGGTTCACCACCAATATCTCAAAAACAAGTAAAATTAGACATTTTTTAACAACAATATTTGAAATTAGACGGGAAAATTTGTGTGATAAGCCATCGCTTCAAATCGAGCAACGTTGCTGTCAGGTGATAAACGTCCACGTTTGAAAATCTACGGTAAAAGTATTTTCTTTCGTTGTTAGGTTTTTTGGTTGTGAGCACTGTTGCTTAGTTGCAAGGATACATTATTTAATTATTTTATAAGGTGTATAGCTATTTTTAAGTTTGATTCCACAGATGTCCTTATATAACCTTTATAATAGGTTATATGTGGGTGGGGTAAAAACGACCAACTGTATCTTCACCCTGGCAAGATGATGAACAATAATAGTAGTAATAGTAGGTAGTTAAAACGAGAACAATTTAAACTAGTGGGGCGCATTAGCATCGTGCCTTAAGGCAAATTGCTGGAACTTCCCGTACCAAAAATTATTATTTTTTTTAAAAACGAAAAAATTTTACTTTGAAAAAATTAGATTTTTGAGAAACTATAAATTTGACAAAAAATTACTTTTTTTTTGAAAAAAAATGTTTTCTTCATTTTGACATCTTTTGGAAATTCTGAACTTTTTTTTCAAAGCAATCGTACTGCTTGAACTGCATAGAGACGAAATATCGAAGCGCCGTGCCGCCGTCTAACGGATAAACATTAGTACGGAACCCATAGGAATGTAAACAAAATTTGTACTTATTGTTAAAATCTCTATAAAGTATCGGATAATTTGATGTGCATATGTCTAATGATCATTTTTGACCGCCAAATGGCATTTTTTAATTTCCCATAGGGCAAGTTATAGTAATCGCAAAAAAATCGAAAATGAAAATTTTTATATCTTATATATATTTTATATATATCTTTACGTTTCAGAGGTTTCTGAATATTTTCGCATACCTTAGAAAAAATGGATGTATGCGCGCGTGTGTGTGTATGTGTGTGTGCGTGTATGTATGTGTGTGCGGATACAAATTTTCGTCGACGATTTCGGGAACGCGGATCAACCGATTTGAATCATTCAAAAAACATTCGATTCGTATTGCACGCCTCCTTATCAATACGAATCGAATATTTTTTGAATTATTCAAATCGGTTCAAACATGTTTTTGGATCATTCAAATCGGATACAACGTTCTCTCAAAAACTCAATTACTATTTTCTGCACTCTTTGCTCCGTAGCTCCGTAACGGTTGGACCTGTCTTTCCCAAAAACTAATCAGTACACCTCCCTGTCAATAGAAATCGAATGCTTTTTGAAACATTCAAATCAAGTGGATGAAAAATTGCGGACACTCAAAACAATATATATTATTCATATTTTTTTTTTATTAATATTTTTATGTTTTTTAAGATATTTGAGTGGCCTCGTTATTATTCATAGAATTGCATAAGATTGGTCCATTTGCTTTCCGTAAACATTCAAAATGTATGCCGGTATTATCTTCGCAACTTTAATGGAGTAGTATTTATCACGGCGATTGTGACCTTCCGCTTGACTCATTTTCACACGTACGTCAAAGGGTTTCCATTTGTTCCCTAATTTTCGCAATTTCCCGATACGAGGTTATAAAGGCAATTGCGTACCTCTGTTGTAGGGCGGATGCGTGCTGATCGCTGCATCCGTTAACGTGCCAGGGCAATGTCCTATCAATATAAGCACATAATAAACTTACATTAACCAATGTCCATAAGAATTACTTCTAATAGATAGATTGCATCAAACCAATTTCTTTCATTGGGCACATTGTGCTCATATTGTGCACGACAATTGCGGTTTACTTCTAGGTAGAATGCCCAGATAAACTAAAATTGGCACAAAAATAGACTGTATATCTAATCTTATCTTGTCATTAGAAGACTACGCTATTTATTTTATGTCATTGTTTACCATTTCCGCTAATTGTCTTATTATTGTTCTTGATGATGTCTTGGACATTTAATGATTAAGTTTATTTGCTTTCTGATTGTAGTCCGTACTATTGAGGAAGATTTTTTTATATACACACACACACACATATATATATATATATATATTAGGGTGGTCCTTAAAAATGTCATTTTCGAATTTCCTTGCTCCCAGGGGCTCAAATGGTTCCAAATTGATAAAAAACAATTGTCTGAAAGTTTTAGCTCTTAATATTAACGTTTAGATAGAGCGCAATTCAATCAAAGTTTGTATGGAAAGAGCATGAAAAATTTTTTGAAAATTAAAAAAAAATGTTTTAGGTATAACTTTGCGACAAATGAATGAGTTTTATTCATTAATTTGTTCGCTAAAATACATCTAAAAAGCATTTTTAAAATTTTTGAAAATTTGTTCATGCTATTTCCATACAAAACTTTGATTGAATTGCGCTCTATCTAAACTTTAATATTAAGAGCTAAAACTTTCAGAGAATTGTTTTTTATCTATTTGGAACCATTTGAGCCCCTGGGAGCATGGAAATTGGAAAATGACATTTTTAAGGACCACCCTAATATATATATATATATTAGGGTGGTTCTTAATATGGACATTTTCGAATTTCCTTGCTCCTAACGGCTCAAATGGTTCCAAATTGATAAAAAACAATTCTCTGAAAGTTTTAGCTCTTAATATTAACTTTTAGATAGTGCGCAATTCAATCAAACTTTGTATAGAAATAGCATGGAAAAAATTTTGAAAATTAAAAAAAAAATTCTTAAGTATAACTTAGTGACAAATGAATTAAAAGTGAAAATTCGTGTCATTTTTTATTGAAAAATCGACGCTCTGCAGAATTTTTGAAAAATGTTTTATGCTATTACCATACAAAATTTGATTGATTGGGCTCTATCTAAAAGATAATATTAAGAGTTAAACCAGGGAATTGTTTTTTATCAATTTGGAACCATTTGAGCCCTTGGGAGCAAGAAAATTTGAAAATGTCCATATTAAGGACCACCTATATATATATATATATATATATATATATATATATATATATATTAATTGGATAATACGAATTTAGATTTTTGCGCGACTTGTCAATTATTTCCTTATTATTTCTTTGTTTTGAGTATATAAAAGTAGATAAGTTTTGAATACACCTTCTTCGAAACTTCTCGTATTTTTGCATACATAATAGTCTGAAATTGAATATGATAAATTTCAATTAAATATTGTTACTATAAAATGTACAGAAAATCAACGTTTGCGACATGTGCACTTGGATATAAAAATAACTTTTGCGTTATTTACCATTTTCTCAGTATTTTTTATCGATGCAATTCTTGATAAATGAGTTACAACTTTCGTAAGTTGTATCAGATCAAATTGAACATTGATTACGACCATACAAACGCGGAAGCTAAAATTATGCGCACTACAGTTTTTTTATGTTCACAACGTTTGCGTAAAGTTCATAGTTCGTTTGATGATTGACCTACATCTATAGCAAACATCTAAAAATATGATTTATTTTGATTTGGCCGTAGATTGATTCCAGTTATACATTGCGACTTATTTTAGCTGATAACGAATTTAAGAATTTTTACTACGAATATTATTTCACAATATTTTCTTTATGTAGATTGATGGATAGTTGCTTTTTATCAGATTTTTAGATTTGAGGAAGAGGTGAACTTAAATATGCTTTTGACTAGTTTAAAATTAAATTGATTTTTTTTAGTCTTCCTTATAATTACTTGTAATTGTATTATACGTTTGTGTATATTAAAAATAAAATACTTCTTTGATTACCTTTGTCATATAAGACCCATCTGCGTTATGTATTACATCCAATTCGCTACTGTCAACTGCTGCCTGTTTTGGACTAATATGGTTGCTTTTGATATAGGGTTGTTTTAATGATATTTAATGCTATTATAATAAGTCTTGTTTTTACTCATTGTAGGTTCATTGACCACCTGTAGCATATGTATTCTTTTAATTAAGTAGGAACTATAATAATAATATACTACAAAAGAATTTTGACCATATAGTACGGACAATACTGAGATACAAATTTTTAAGAAGGCGGTTTATAAATAAATTGTTCGGTTCTCTTTGGGAGCATATAACACATGGGACCAAATGGAGCAAGTCATACATTGAAACTAACCATAGCAGTGCACAGAACGGGAAAATAAGTCTTTGCAAGAAATGCAACTCTCTTCATTTTACAGGTAGAAGCTTTGGTCTGTTTTTAGCAGTAGTTATAGTAACCCTAGATTTGTTAGTTGAAAGTTAATCACGCTCTCGATTGCCCGAAAGTGAACAAAAATGAGTAAATAATTAAAATTCCATCTAACACTTGATAATTGCAATAAAATTCATTGAAATCGCTAGGACTTGCATTAGTTCATTGAATTATAAATAGAAATAGAAATAATTGCAAGTCCATTGATCAAAAATAAAAATAGAAATAATTCTAAATAACAATAAATAAGTCTCCAAAAACTTCCAATTGAACTTTTGAACGCGCGATACTTGAACTTATTACTGCGACCAGACTGTGACAATGACGCTCAACATCTGGCAGGATTGTTATTATGGCATTCTTCATGTTATACAGTTTTGAAAACGTTACTAAAACTAGTCAATTTTAAATAAGGCCACTGTGTCATTTTGTCTATATATGCCATTTTGTCCGTATTTTCCCTATATGGACATATGTAATAATACACCTATAACAATACTGTTCACAAAACGTAAAAAACCTGCACAAGAAAATACCATTTAGTTATAAAACAAACATTCACGATGAAACAAGGCCAGACGTCTTTCAAATATTTCTTTTATATATTTTTTATCAACCAAACTATAAAATTACCATAACATTATACTGACTCGAAGATTGCATATTATTACTCGGTGTTACTTTTTATACAAATCCGAATTCAAATTACATTGTGTTTAAAAATGTTTTTGAAATAAAACACGTAGGAATGTTGCCATCACCGAAAATAAACATTATTGCGAGCATCAGCATCGCGATAAAAAGGCAAAAAGGCATTCTCATTGCGTCGTCGTGCCGCGGTAGTAAACGTTATGTGCCAATTTCCTCGCAAAATGTAAATATTATGATTCGCAATTCGCGGTATCTCCGTTGATTGAACTAGTCGATTGTCAACAGAGGCACGCGCTGGCCGAGGCAACATTTCGGCGCGACCGTTACGGGGTCTATTAGCGCCGCGAACTTTTTGACATTGAACTTAAAAGCTGAGTTTATATTGTAAGGTATATTTGCTTGAAATATATCAAATCCATAATTTTCCTGCAAGTCCTTGTAACTGTTCCATGATCGAACGAACTATTATATAGCTCACAACGTGGGACACTTGATATGGCGGTCAAATTTGCTTATTAACTTCCCGTAGGGTAGTTATAGTAATGGGCCGAAAATCGAAAATGAAAATTTTTGCATTTTTCGACGTTTTGAAGATTTCTGAACATTTTGGCATACCTCAGAAAAAATGGATGTGTGTGTGTGTGTTTTGTATGTACGCATTTTTTCCACGTTTTTGGGCGCACGGATCAATCGATTTGAATGGTTCAAAAAACATTCGATTCCTATTGATGGGAAGATGTGCTGATTAGTTTTTGGCAAAGGCAGGACCAGCCATTGCGAAGATACGGAGCAAAGAGTATACAAATACAAATAGTTTTTGAGAACGGAGTTTCCGATTTGAATGATCTAAAAAACATTCAATTTGTAATGATTGGGAGAAGAGGTGATTAATTTTTGGCAAAGGCAGGTTCAACAGTTTCGAAGATACAGAGCTAAATGTACAAAAAATGGCAGATTTTGAGAGTGACATTTTGTTACGGTACGGGAAGTTCCAGCAATTTGCTTTAAGGCACGATGCCATGCACCTCACTAGTTTCTGCTATTTTTTAACGAAACTTTGATATTAGGTTTACCTGTGTAAGTTAATTCTCTACATAGAGAATACTGATATGAAGTCGAATTTTATTTTAAGACAGGTTTGCAAAGTTAGAGAAAGAAAAATGAATGGAGTTAAGACTGGTATATATAAATATATCTAAGGATTTTATAAAATTATATCAATATTCATTTAAACAATGAAAATTGTCAGAAAAAGCTGTATAATATGGATTACTTATTATAATATGGATTAATAGTAAAAAATAATTATAATATGGATTAATAGTGCACATCTGCACTTGCACTTTTTTAAGGTGACAATACGTCCCGGTTTGGCCTAAAAGCAATATTTGTCCCGGATTTTGAACTTTTGTCTTGAATTGTTCTTCATTTTTGAATAGTATACGTTTAAACAAAATTTTCGCAATTACTTGATAATAAAATTACAACGAATATTAGCAAATATGAAAATGAACTTTTCGATATATAGGTATAATGGAATAAAAAAAAATTACTAAAAGTCAGTAATTCTGATTTGAAATATTTGATTCATTTAAAAAAATGGTTTTTATTCCATTTTTAAATATAGTATTTGTTATTTTAAATTATATTTAAGTCATTTATCATAAAGATGATTTAGTTCAGTCATAACGATGACTTGTTTTCAAAAGTGTGCGTTGGGTAATTAATTATGACCTTGTGACGAATTTTTGTGGGTACGGTTGTGACATTTATTTCTTGCCCTTTTCGAGTGAAATTTAGACAGATAAAGAAAAATCTAACTTAACTGATTGTGAGACTAAATACGAAAAAGAAAAATTCAATTCAAGAAAAAAAATCACTATGTTTTCTTTGGTAATTTTGTTTAAAAAATTGTTTTGTTATATATTGTTATATTACTACAATTGCTTCATAATTAGTTAATCTCTTTTATCATCTCATTTATTAGCTACCCATACACTAGCGTTCTTTCCTCTAGGAAAACCGTTATTCCTGACGGAAAGGGGATTCCCGAAGGAAAGATTTGTGTGTTAGTGAAGCGTGACATGACGCTCCAGCATTACTAATTTCTTTCGGGGATGTCCCGACGTTCCTGCCCAAGACATAGTTAGTGGGCACGTAGTTTTCGCGCAGGTTATGTAGTCGCGTTGTTCTTTCTTGTTGCGTGGTTGGACACGGGTTGTTCTTGTGCAATAATAATATTATTGTTTTTTTGTGAATAATAAATAATATTAATATTAATATGGAGGAAGAATTGAGATTGACTCAAGTAACCGAACTGAACGATGATGATTGTGAAGAGAAAAGTGAAAAAGGTGACATAAGAAATGTCCCAAAAGGGATTTTGAAAGAATTTATTGAGACTTATAGAGCTCATCCAGCTTTGTGGCAGATACAGAATAAAGAACTATACCAAAACCGTAATTTAAAAAATAAAGGCTACTTGGAATTGCTAAAGATTTGGAGAAATTACGATTCATATGCTGACCACAAAACAGTAAAACAAAAAATTCAATCAATTAGAGGATCCTTCCGCAAAGAATTTACTACATGTTTCGGGAATTATGCGACCTAATGATTGCGGAAAAATGCCACTACTGAATTTTAAACATTCGTAGCTTCTTCCAGTAGCTAAGAATCTTAACGTTACAATAAGTCGCTCTTCTGCTGGTATACTATCTCTCATTTGAGTATTTTGTTTTTGTATATATGGGCCAACTAATTTCAACAACTTGTCAAACACGTCTGCACTCATCCTTAGGTAATTTTTAAAATCGTCGGGTTCATTTCTTTTTAGTTCTTTCAAAAGCTTCATATCGCCGTATTTCGCTCGTTGCAGTAACCATGTTTTGGACCAGGCACGTCTTTTCTTTTTTCTTTGTTGCTTAAAAACGAAGCCTTCACTTACTAACCCAGCACACGTGATAGCAATAATTCTTCGTCTTCTTTCCATAAATAATAATAATGCAAAATAGAAAATTATTTAATATTTTTTTATATAACCGCACTAGTACTCAGCACTATACACTCTGTAAATTTATCGTTTCACAATTAGCAAAATCCTTTTGTCAAAAGTAAAGTGATCGATCGTCAGGATAGATGTGTCTAAAAATGATAAATTTACACACTAACCAACATGCTTTCCGTACAGATCCACTTTTAGGAAGAAAGATTGCAGAAAATATATTTTACGTTAGTGTGCTGTAACAGGATTATTTTCCTCATGAATGTGAGATGACAAGTCTAACAGGAAAATACGACAAGAAAGATGGTAGGAAACAGTTTGTGTTAGTGGGTGATCAACAGATTTTTTTCCCTTTGGTAATCTGACAGGAAAAACCGTCAACGGAAAGAACTGCATGAAAGAACGCTAGTGTATGGGTAGCTATTATTTAGTATTAATACGTCGAACTGTGACCGCTACCATCATCTATGACGATTTTCTACGCACATAACGCAATAATCTGGTTCGGACTAAACAGACGCGCGATTAGAATTATTGCGAGATAATTTAAGATCGTGCATAATAATTTCGATTCAAATAGATCGTATATGCGTAAATGTAGAGCAGAATACAGATGTTGTGTCTGAGGCAACACAAACACAAACCGCGACGTTTGGTACGACGATGAACGCCTTTTGATGACTCGCATTTTCTTAGACGCTGAAATACACAGATAGACGAAGAGCTGGGAGTAGCTATATTTGCGATAATATTTTGAACTAGTGATCCATAGCAAATTGCTGGAACTTCTCGTACCGTAATTATTAGAGTAATAAATATAGTCAATGATTAATAACAATTATTTTAAATATTTTCAAATTTATTTTTATGTAACTTTTATTATTCGTTTATAGACAAATTCGTTTATAGACAAAATATAAGTGCTTTGAATTATGCGACGAACGATATTGTAATCATAAATATTGTAATTTTTGGTACGAAATCCAAACTTTTAAATCAAAATGTGTACTTATTATTAAAATTTCTCTAAAATGATGATTGGTTGTATATATGTCCAATGAACATTTTTGACAACCAAATGCCAGTTTTTTCAGAATGTCCAAAACTGCTGAAACTGCCTTTCCAAAACTTAATCCATTCTTCACTCCCTTAATGCAAGTAAAACGCGTTTTGAATTACTCTTATCGGATGCTCCATTCTCTCAAAAACTGAATTGACATTTTTAGCACTTTTTGCCCCGTCTCTTTGAAACGCCTTTTCTTGCTTTTGCCAAAAACTAATCTTCCCATCGATAGGAATCGAATGCCACGGTTGAGCAGTTCTCTAAAAATTGTCGAAGAAAATTGTAACCGCACATACATACAGGCACACACGCACACATACATCCATTGTTTTAAGGAATTCCAAAATGTTTAAAAGGTTAAGTAGCATTTCTAGCGTATTAAAATATTGTATGTTTTATAAATATCTAATCTTTGAACGGCTTATTAGTCCAGTCATTATAGTAAGTTTACCTCGGAATTCGAGATACCCAGCAGTAAGTCTGTAAATACTTGTATATTGACACCCTAATGTTGTCTCAAAACCTACATATCGTATTGACACCCTACCATATGTAGGTTTTGAGACAACTTTAGGGTGTCAATATACAAGTATTTACAGACTTACAGCTGGGTATCTCGAATTCCGAGATTTTTGACTAATTTAAGCTTAAATGACTGGACTATATTAAATATGTGGCTACTACTACTCAATTGCAGTAGTAATTTAAAGAATGTGGTATTGACTCCCTACCATATGTAGGTTTTGAGACAACTTTAGGGTGTCAATATACAAGTATTTACAGACTTACAGCTGGGTATCTCGAATTCCGAGATTCTTAACTAATTTAAGCTTAAATCACTGGACTATATGAAATATGTGGCTACTACTACTCAATTGCAGTAGTAATTTAAAGAATGAATGTCCATAACTTTAACTTTTTTTTTCAAATGTTCTGAATCAAAATGTACCTAATAAAATTAATTTTTTTGGACAAACTCATCTTTGATTTATTAAAAGAATTAAGGAGTATTTGAAACATTTTATATTTAAGTTTTTTAAATTCTTGGCAAAATTTATTTAGAATTTTGTTATTATTTAGTAGTTCTTGTTAAACTATTTTGCTCAAATTGCTTTTACATATTAATTAGAATCAAAACTATTTATGGAAATGGGAACTATTTGGTACCAAAATAGAAAGTCAAACCTTACTGTTATTTTTTGTCTTGCTTTTCTTGTTCAAATACAGTATCAATAAAATTTGTTAGATTTTAGAATTCATGAAAATATTTGGCAGCTCTTCGTCTAAAGAACAGTGCATAATGAGCTCGATTGCGATAACATCTAAAACGCATTAAAATCTACATGAGGAAACTGGTATATGGGTCGCAGATGTACGTTCTTGGAAAACCTCAATTAGGCGATGCGTGAACGCAGACGGCGAGTTTCCCAAGAATCCATAATAGGAGTTGCTCGTCTAATGGAAATTATTCAATCTTTATATTCTATGGCCGTGGTGTATGAAAATTAGAAGCTTTTATGCAGTGAATAAAAGCAGTTCATGGCAAAAGGAATCTCATATAGGAACATATATTCATTTTATCTACATCAAATCTTGATGCGAACAATAGAGAAATTGTCGGAATTTAAGTAGCATAACCAGATCTCGATTTGGACGAGAAAAAATATCTACTTATATATGTAAAATTAATGTTTAAAGTATGTTACGAACATTTGTTAGAAAGTGAAAGAGTAACCACTATTTTACATATTGTATGATACGTAAACTTTTGTATGTGAAGAGATCAAAACTTTTTTAAAAAAAAATTATTTAAAATTTTTAAAAGAGGCATATGTTGCATTAATATTAATATTTGCGGGTATATGACAGACATAAAATATATGGTTAGTTTTAGTTCAGTTGAAGAAGTTGAATTAGTTTCAGTTCAGAGGCATTTAATAGCCAGTTCAGTTTTAAGTCAGTTGTGTAAAATGTAAAAGTAACATAAAATAAATAATCATATCCAAAGTCTTTGTTTGTCTATACTGATCGCGCTCTGCGTATTATTTGGTGGCAGCGGACTCTACATATTTTGTTAGCAGCGGTAGGACTCAACATACCGCTGGAGAAAATTCTGAAAGAAAAATTATATAGTATAACTACAGCTACAAGGAAGTAGTTGCACAACTTCTTCTATTAATATTTTTATATGAAGATTACTTGCACCTTGAACATGCATTTCGGAATAAAACTATTAATATTTATAACTATGTGTTATGAGATTATTATTCTCTGATCCTTTCGTATATATTCTCTATATAAAATTATTTTCGAATATAATAGAGTAATTTCCGATTAGTTTTGGCCGATAAATAGTAATCATGCTCTCATATAATTACAATCACTTTTATGCATAATTTGAATGTCAGACTATACCGATTTTTGTAATCACGTAGTGCAATAATAATAGATTTCACTTCAAAATATTCAGCAGCAATAATTTTATTAAAATTTCTCTGACCTTTTGATCTACGTGGGTTAATTCTTGATAATTCAACAACGGATCGTTAAAATTGTCAAAATAAGTGAAATTTTAAATATATGGCATACAGCATGGTTAAATGTATATGGAAGATATAGATACGGGAATAAACTTTTACTTTTATTTCACACAGCGCGGTACAAAGTGCAGCCGGATATAATATTTGAGAAAGATGATAACAGATATATTTGGCACAATGAAAATAATTGTAGACTGAAAAATCAATTTTAGGTGAACTTGTTAAGTTGAAATGCAAAGATGGCAAATTGTTAATTAGTGTTATAAGTGATAAATATCTATCAATTGCCAAATTAGTGATAGTGAAAGAAATGAAAAAGCAGATGAATAAGCGAAATGTGCTTGTTTAAACTGAATTGAATATAATAGTTTTAAATAAAAATTCAATAAAAATTATGAAAAATAGAGCGTTGAATAAATGGCAAAAATTATCAATATTTAAAGAAAGATTATATTATATTATAAAGGTATTAATGATTTTCTTAAAAAAGAATCCTTATAACTACAATGAATAATATGTAACAATGCCGGATATTTTCCGGCACACCTGTCGCAAATAAAAATGACAGAATTACACAGATCGTATGAATTACACAGAGAGAAGAATTGATTTAAACCATTCAATTTATTTAATTTAATTGCAAATATTGAATATTACAGAATGATATCTAGATTTATATGTGTTTATATGATAAGTGTTAAATTAGAATCAAAATTATGTAAACTATGTAAATGGCTTGTTTGTAAATAAGAAGCCAAATAAATTTATATTTAGAAAAACTTGCTTAAAAAGTTACAGAGTGACTGAGTACGGTTATGCCATTGTCATAACAACTAAGCAGTACTGATTTTGAGATAGGGTCCATAGGGAGAAAGATGAAATATGATCATTAACATGAAACCGCATTGCTTTTGAAGAGTCAAAAGTAAGTTATGTTGTTCAATTTGATTTAGATTGTTAGTTTGCTATAACTCAAACATTAGTATTGTTTTTTAACCTATGTTTATGCCCGTTACAACCGTCTTGGGGATGTGGATAGTTGTGGCACTCACCCTTTTCTTGTATGATTTGATTTTATGACTAATCTATCGTATTTAAGGACAGTATTTCAGTATTTTCACGTAAACAAATGCTCAAATTACCTTTTAATTTATTTTTCTCCGAGCTAACTGACAAATTAATAAAATTATTGCTGATTAAAAAAGTAGCAAAACCGTACTATATTGCCTATCTTAGCTATTGTGGAAATTGAATCCAACTTATCAAATTTATGCAATAACATATTTTTGTTGTGAAAAATCAAAAATTTATGGATTTGAATTTAGTAGTATTTATAACAGTATCTATTTTTAGGACAAGAATATCTTTTATTTTTAATTTGTGATTATATTTTTGCACTAAAACGTAATATGTCAAACTTTTATATGGTTGCTAGCAAGGTCGTATCAACTATGAATTTATCTTTTATGTAGCAATTAGTCAGGCATACTTGTTAAAAGCATTTAAATAACATTTTTCGAGGCGTGTTTTTAAATTTTAAACTTATCTAAACTTTGTTATTGGTATAGGTCTTGTTCGAAGTGAATAGATTGTCATCGACATCTTTCTATTGTTCCATTGTGCATCAAAACGGTTTTCTCATTATTTTAATTGCGCGCGAGGTCAAGGGCAATTATGAAAGTGTGTGCCACCTGCTAAAGACGATGATCACTGCACGATTTCAACAACAAAAGATCGTTAACATCTTGCAAGGATAGGAAACGCTTGTTGGTTGTCCATTCATAATTATAATAAGTTTGGTTTATCAATTTTTACAATTTTCCCTGAAATACATCTGTACATTTCAGATTAATTATTGTAATTTATATTCTTTGTATTTGTGACTGCAACTTAAATTATCTATTGATTATATCATTATCGATAAATCTACCTCATCTTAAATAACATGAATATAGGAATGAAAATAGATAAAAAAGTATAATAGACCATGAGAAATTTACAATTTGTTCTCATAAAGGCGGATGCAGAATTAGTGCACTGCGAACAACAATGTACCGTTATTTTCTTTCAAGAAAGATTTATCATTTTCCTACATGTCAACATTGCACAGAGAAGTGCTGAGACGTGCTTAAATAATAAATTATAATGATCAGTTTTAGTTGAAATTTCAAACACGAAACATTATTTTTAATGTCATATAATTTAACAAACACATGGGCTTAGGGACCAATTCTCCAGTAAAATACTCCAGTAATCTTCATATGAATTGGAAGTAAAAACTATTGAAAAGCTATGTATTTGCTGTGGAGTTTGGCGTTTTACATAACCTAACCTTAAAAACAACACACACTTCAGAAGCGCAATGTTATTATAAGTGCATCTTGATCTTCCTAATGTATCCTTGATAACACCTACGTCAAGTTCGATTTTATGTGTAAAACGCCTGATCGCACAGCAAATACATTTTGTCCGTTTTTACTGTCAATTTTTAACATTTATATTTTTTCGGAGAATTGGCTCCTCAGTATTTTAAAATAACTACACAAAAATAATTCACAAATAATATTATCTGTGCTCAATTGTATTTATCTGCTGCTTCTTCGACTCTTTTTACTTGTGTTATCGTTTCTCATATTTTTTTAAGTTGTTCAATTAACTTCTGTAGTAAGTAATGAAATGGAAAGTCGAAACGATCAGACGACCAGTGAACCAGTTCAAGTGTTGATTAGTAGAAAATGTATGTACAAAAGACAAAATATAATGGAATGTGACTCCTAACAAATTAAATTTCGTATTTGAAAGTTTGAAATGTGATTAAAATTGAGAATGAATGAGTCGACGAAAAAAAATTCTAGTTTACTGATTAATTATAGACAGTTTCGTCGAGAATATAATCAATAGGCTGATTTTCTTAATATGTTTTATGGCAATTAGTTATGAAAACCTCTGAATACCAAATATCAGATCAGAACTTAATTTTGATATTGATTAATTGATCAAGTTTTAAATAAAGTTCATACAAATAATTTTTAATACTATTTGTAATTCTAAAATTTACATTTGTTATTTTATTTTATATGTGTTAATACTATCTGTCCCGTATCTCCGAAACGGCTGGACTTGCCTTTGCCTAAAATAATCAGCACGTCTCTTCATCAATAGGAATCGAATGTTTTTTGAATTATTCAAATCGGTTGATCTCGAAATCGTCGACGAAAACGTGTATTCACAAATACATACATACATAATACACACATATCCATTTTTTCCAAGGTTTGTCAAAATGCTCAGAAGACTCAGAAGGACAGTAAAAATATGCAAAAAAAATATTTTCATTTTTTTGCGACTACTATAACTTACTCTATTACCTTAATTAAATCTATATCGATGGCAATAATAATAACTGATAAACAGCTTACATAACACAGATTTATTACCTATGTTGTATTGAAGTCAACTGAATATTTGAATATGTTTTGTATCGATTTTTAACTTCCCGTAGGGCAAATTATAGTAATCGCAAAAAAATCGAAGAAGAAAATTTTTATATATCTTTACGTTTCAGAGGCTTCTGAACATTTGGGCATACCTTAGAAAAAATGGATGTATGTGTGTGTGTGCGGATACAAATTTTCGTCGACGATTTTGGAAACGCGGTTCAACCAATTTCAATTATTCAAAAAACAATCGATTCTTATTAATAAGGAGACGTGCTGATTAGTTTTTGGTACAGGCAGGTCTAGTCGTTTCGAAGATACGGGGCAAAAAGTTAAAAAACGGTAACTCCGTTTTTAAGAAAACGGAGAGTCCGATTTTAATAAATCAAAAAACATTTTACTTACAATAAGTATAAATTTTGTTTACATTCCTATGGGTTCCGTACCAAAGCTTATACGTTATACAGCGACGCGGCGCTTACGCGCTTTATATTTTGTCTCTATGCAGTTAAAGCTGTACGATTGCTTTGAAAAAAAGTTCAGATCTTCCAAAATATGTCAAAATAAAGAAAACATTTTTTTCAAAAAAAAATTTTTTTTAAAAAAAGTAATTTTTTGTCCAATTTATAGTTTCTCAAAAATCTAATTTTTTCGAAGTAATTTTTTTTCAAAAATGTTATTCGTTTTTAAAAAAATAATAATATTTGATACGGGAAGTTCTAGCAATTTGCCTTAATGCACGATGCCATACACTAGTAGTTTTTAAAAATTTCATAAAAATTATTCATTGAAGCATTTTCATGTTTTAGGCTTGTAACCCGAAGTTCAACACCTCTGATAAAAATGGCAACGTGCATGCATCGTTGTGTCATTTAATGATATAATTAATATTATTCATAATGACAGGTAACGATTTGCGGTCCATTATGCAGGATGTTGTATCGACATTATATAATGCCCCTCTCCCGCGCCCGCCTCTCCTCCTACACCCGCACTTGGCAGTGCAATTAATTATATTGTGTTCCGATTTGACTAATAGACGGGCCGGGTGAAGGACTGGCATATGCAAAACAGGACCAAAACGTTATTAGTTTGAATCTAACATTTCAAATTAATTAGAAGCTAAACCTATATTAACCCATATCAACCCTTTGTATTATATAATTTAATAATTTCAATTGAGAACAGCAGAGACAGACATAGATTATATTAATAATCATACCTCATTTTTTATTTATAACACTCACCAAATAATTTAAGTCAAAATATGTAACTCATTTCTGGGCTTTCTGAACAGCCTGATGTCAAGCAGTGTTGACACCAGTATTTTACCTGATAATATAGATAGCAATGTCTTTCCATTAGAAAATAGCTCTTCCCCGGCATTGCTGCACCAATAAAATCTGTCATCAATATTAGAATCTTTAATAATAAAGATAGTACAACCGTTGGGTTACCTTCTATGAATTCACATCATTTACTCGCCACAATAGCTCTTAGAACTCGTTAAGTTGTGCTTTATGTTAGTATAATAAAATAATTCTGTATTTCAGTACACCTTTGATGCTGCCGTTTAGTTATAACACCATTATTAATGAAATTATTAAAATAAACTTCTATACATTGAATATTTGAATAATTTAGTAAAAAATATTATTTGATATAGTTGTGTGCATATCATCACTAAATCTGGTTGTTTTTTTTAAATTAAATATTTAAATATTCAGATGGCCTTGGAACTTCAATAGCCATATTTTTTCAATAGTTATATAAAATTATATCTGCGTTAGCATGACTTGTTATATAGGATTACTATAGAGCAGTGTTTTCCAATATTTTATGGCCTTATATAAGAACTTAAATTTTGAATTTTATCAAATATAAACTAGTGGTGCAAGGCATAGTGCCTTAAGGCAAATTGCTGGAACTTCTCCTGCCGTAGTTCAAAATTTTTAAAAGCTTCAACTTGTTTTGAAAACTTTGAGAAAAGTAGATTTTTGTGAATTTTGAATTTTTTGAAAATAAACCTTTTTGAGAATTAGTTTTTTTTTATATTTTGATATTTTCTTAAAGTTTTGAATTTTCTTTTTAAAGCAATCTCGCTGCGTAGCTGTTTTAGGGACAAAATATCGAAGCGCTTAAGCGCTGCGTCTTCGTCTAACGGTTCAACATTAAAAATTGATAGAGAAACCATAAAAATATAAACAAAATTTATACTTATTATTAAGATCTCTAAAATATTTGATAGTTTGACGCGCATAGTGTCAAATAATTGCTTTTGATCGCCAAATGGCATTTTGTCACTTTTTTCATTGAATCACCAAAACCGCTAGACCTGCCTTTCCAAAATTTTAATCAGTTTTGAATCAAAAATGTTTTTTGAATTATTCGATTCGGACACTCCGTTCTCTGAAAAACTGAACTACCATTTTTGGCACTTTTTGCACCGTATCTTCGAAATACCTGGAACTGCCTTGGCCAAATACTAATCAGCACGTCTCCCCATCAATAAGAAAAATTCTAGTTTACTGATTATTTATAAACAATTTCGTCGAAAATATAATCATATAGAGTGATTTAATATGTTTTATGACAACTAGGTATGGAAACCTCTGAATATAGACTTTTGTATGACTTCTGTATTGCTGGCTTTTATAAGATATTTAGATTAATATATAAAATTAGTATTCAATATACTTCATACTGATTCTCAATATCAAATCAGAACTTAATTTTGATGTTGATTAATTGATCAAGTGTTGAATATTGGTTCACTTAAAGTATAGTCTATGCAATCGGATATATCAATTTATACAAATAATTTTTAATAACATTTGTAACTCTAAAATGTGTTTATAATTGTATTTTGTTGTATGTGTTATCGGCATGTATGGTATGTAAATTAATTATTTATTATTTCCGTCATCTCGCTAACCAACTTGTGTAGTACTATTAAAGTAATGGATTCTATTGAAATCAAATATAAAAAACAACAATACAACCTGATGTATTTATGAATGTTTATTAAAAATTATTTTACTGACTTTGTGTTGTTTGCTTGAACACCGATTTATAAAATGCTGCTATCAGAAAATGTTATGCTATTATAATGCATATTTGAAAACGATCATTGTTAATACTACAGCTATTATAAATTAAAACTAAAGCTATTATAAATTAAAACTAAAGCTGTTATAATTTGAATTTTGAAGCAAGTGCTTAAAATGAACCTAATTTTTAATATTACAATTTAAACTTTTTATATATTAAATAATATGGTTAAAAATTTGTAGAAAGAATTTATATGGTGTTGAATTTTTAACACAGTCATTGATGAGTTGGGGTTTAATATCAAAAATGATTCAAAACGCATTTGATTTCTATTGATGGAGAGATGTGCTGATTAGTTTTTGGCGAAGGCAAGTCCAGCCGTTTCGAATACTGGGCAAAAAGTCCAAAAATTGCAATTAAGTTTTTGAGAGAACGCAGCGTGCGATTCAAAAAATATTTGACTTGTATTAACAGAGAGAAGAATTAGTTAATTAATCAATTTTTGAGAAGGTAGGTTCAATTATTTTGGAGATTACATAAAAAGAAATTGAACAAAAATACAATTTGGCGGTAAAAAATGATCATTAGACATATGCACATCAAATTATCAGATATTTTACATAGATTTTAATAATAAGTATAAATTTTGTTTACAATGTTATGGGTTCCGTACCAGTGTTTATCCGTTAGACGGTGACGCGGCGCTTTGACATTTCGTCTCTATGCAGTTAAAGCAGTACGATTGCTTTGAAAGAAAGTTCAGAATTTCCAAAATATGTCAAAATAAAGAAAAATTTTTTTTTCAAAAAAAATTAATTTTTTGTCAAATTTATAGTTTCCCAAAAATCAAATTTTTTCGATGTAAATTTTTTTCAAAAATGTTAATCGTTTTTAAAAAAATAATAATTTTTGGTACGGGAAGTTCCAGCAATTTGCCTTAAGGCACGATGCCATGCGCCCCACTAGTTTTTTAATTAATAGTGTACAAGTATTGATAGGTGGCTGGGTGGCTCCGTAATTAGCATACTCTATTACCCGAGGCGCCTCTTCTATAACTCGCTCGGAGTAATCACGACGCGATTTTATTTATACGATTGTCCAATATAATACATTCGGATCGGCCAAGACCTTGACGCACCCTGTCACATACCGACAGGTTTAATATCGCAGTTCAGTACTCAATCAATATAGCGTCATTATCGATCCAAGGATAATCATATAAAACTGAAATAGAACATCATATTATATTCCGAGTAGATAGATCGACTATTTATTGCATACAGTAAGACCCTTTTCATACAAGGCACAACTCAACACTTAATTGTGTTTATTAACTTCCCGTAGGGTAAGTTATAGTCATCGCAAAAAATCGAAAATGAAATGTTTTATATATCTTTACGTTTCAGAGGTTTCTGAACATTTTGGCGTACCTTAGAAAAAATGGATGTATGTGCTGTGTGTGTGTTTTTGCGGATACAAATTTTCGTCGACGATTTCGGGAACACGGTTCAATTATTCAAAAAACATTCGATTGCTGTTGATAAGGAGACGTGCTGATTAGTATTTGGTATAAAATTATTTGGTATCTTCAAAATGGCAGGTCTAGCCATTTTGAAGATACGGGGCAAAAAGTGCCACAAACGGTAACTCAGTTTTTACGAGAACGGAGTGTACAAATTTAATAATTCAAAAAACACTGAATAACTGATTAAATTTTCATGAAAGCAGGTCTAGCGGTTTCGGAGATCCAGCGAAAAAAGTAAAAAAATGCCATTTGGCGGTCAAAAATGATCATTAGACATATGCACATAAAATTATCAGATATTTTATAGAGATTTTAACAATAAGTATAAATTTTGCTTACATTCCTATGGGTTCCGTACCAATATTTTTCCGTTAGACGGCGACGCGGCGCTTACGCGCTTCGATATTTGTCTCTATGCAGTTAAAGCAGTACGATTGCTTTAAAAAAGTTCAGAACTTCCAAAATAATTCAAAATAATGAAATTTTTTTTTTCAAAAAGTCTTTTTTCCAAAAAAATAATTTTTTTAAAAAAATTTATAGTTTCTCAAAAATCTAATTTTTCCAAAGTAATTTTTTTTCAAAAATGTAAATCTTTTTAAAAAAAATATTTTTTGGAACGGGAAGTTCCAGCAATTTCCCTTAAGACACAATGCCATGCGCCCAAGTTGAAATAAATTAACGGGTCCGTTACTATTATTGCATGCGTTTGTGTATATTCCTGCTATTGATGCTTTGAACTTTTGACGGAACAGGACATTCTTCAAAGGATCAGTGTTTTCAGTAGGCGGACAAATTTTAAAGATTGCGATATTCAAATAGAAAAATAAATATAATGGCTAGATAATTATTTAGATTTGAATATTATATATCCAAATTGTACGTATAGGGGAGGCAGGATCATAACAGCTAAACTATTAACTTGTTCAAGTTTTGGCATACGATTAGTATATTTTCAAATAATGGCATTCAATCTCTATTTATCTGAACTAGGTTATAGTAGTAGTAAGTGTTCCACCAGGAACATATGAATACCTGCAGATAAAATTACTAGTATATATACCGGTAGAGTTACAAGTTTCGTCTTACAACGAATCTCGAACGAACAGCCAATTACAATCAATAATGCCCTTTTTTGTACTTGACTCTGATAGAATTTCTATTGTCTGAAGTCGGAAACGATTTACTACGAAAGATTTAGGATATGCACGTACTATTGCAATAAAATATCGCCGAAATAAAAGTAGAGTGCTAGAATAATAAATTTATCTTTGATAAGAAGGTATAAATAGAGTATAAATAGATGTGACTTATTTGGCGTCGAAAAGTGAGAATTTGGGAGCTGGTCAATTGTTTTATTTTTATGATACCTTTTAATGTCTTTTGTATGTTTTATAACATGAAAGAATTTTGTAAAATAAAACGTCAAATGTGCTAATTTGACCATATATTATTTCGTTACATTACTATATTATTTGGTCCTTTTTGTACCATATTTACTATGGAACTAGAAAATTATTAAAATAATTCTAGTTCGATGTTAACTAGAGCCAAGGACTTTAGTAGATGTTAATTGGAGATTAATTGCTTTTAATGTTGTTTCTGTTCTCTTTTGTATCTCGGTAATATAATTGAAAATCGAGAAACTGCAATTAAAACTGAGTACAAAACAAGAAGTCTTCACTCTAACAGAGTGAATTGAATCGTAATAAAACATTTGCTTGTAAACGTAATATGTTTTTTTATTAGTATATACGCTATTCTATAACTGCCTGTCATGAAGAAATGTTTCATAAAACTTCAACGGCGCGTATATATCATTAGTTTTCTAGAAATTCCTTTTTTATATATTTTTTATTGTTTCAACTTTCGCTTACTTTGTGTTAAACATGAAGAATGAACACGAATGATATAAATTTAGATTATTAAATTGGTCATAGATTAAGTTTTAAATTCAAGTTTTTGTTTATGCTATGTCTTTATGTGTAAATGAATAATATGTATTCTAGATATATACTATAGTATACTATATGAAATTGGGCTTCAACAACAAGCTTAACTAAGAAGCTAAATTATATTAGCTATATTTGGAACTTTAAATCATTGTGTTTACCCCAGTGTTAAATAGAAGTATTTTGCAACAGATCTGCATGCACTCATCGATTATTTACTGGTCTTTTTAAACCTAAGTAAAAACTACCAACTCAAATCTACTACCTTATTACCTTAAATTGATTTCTCACACACAACAAGCTTTTGTATATTTGATCTATCAAGAATACGCTGTATTGTAAGAATACAATATTGTTATTGCGAAGTTGAATGCAGAATATAATACTGAAATCTTACTACAATTTATTAAGTATGGGGTAGAGTTAAGAATCGGGGGTAAAACGATCCACAACAAAAGATATATAACCAGCCATCACCTTTATTCTTACTACGTCGCTAATAGGAGATAAACGGCAATGTTTGAAAACCCGTAACAAAAGTTTTTTTTTTTCTTTTTCTAGTTGTGGGCACTCTTATTCAATTCACGAGATCTTAATATAATTTTTAAGTATACACTATTTAATTGTTCTATAAGATGTATTACTATTTTTTAATTAGATTCAAAATTCAAAAATTTTCCTAATATAACCTCTACAAAAGCTCACATGTTAAAATGCTAAAAATGATTAACTGAACCTTTAAAAAAGTAGTATATATAAAAGTAAATTAAGTTACAAAAGCAAATTTACAAGAACTAAATTGAATAAATAGGTATTCCAACTCTGCTGATGAATGTTTGTGACCAAATACCAAATCGATATTATGTACAGTGTTATCTTTGTAAAAAATGTTCCCATGAAATTTATATTAAGCATTTGTTGAATAATGTAGCTATTAATTAATAAAATTTCTTTGGAAATGAAAGTATGACATCGGATCTATTTGCTCTTTGGGTATCCCATTTGGCAACGCGTAAAAGGACAAATGACAAATTTTAGAAAAATAGTAGAGTGTGTGTAAGGTTCACACGCGATTGAAATAAAACTTATTTGCTACTGTAAAAGATGGCATTTAAGTAAGAATAAATACATTATATAACTAATGTTTATTAGTAATATGGTAACACTCGTGATGCACACATTTATTAGTGTCAACCATTATACACATTTATATAATGATAAATTATAAATTATATATTTATAATAGCATTAAAAATATGTTTAATATTTGAAAATAATAATTCAATTAAAGTCATACTTCAAATATGACATGATCGGTTTATCATTGAAATTAGCATTTAGAAATGAACCTTCATTAGAGAAATGAAGTAATTGCTGATTAATAAATTCTATAATATGCGTTCACACAGTGGATTATGTTAAACAACGCCTGAACAAATATTGTTTTCGCAACTTCACTCTTCATGTAATTGTGTTTGAAGAACTTCATGTAATTAAAATTGTCACACATTCATTGACTGCTTGTATTTTTTTACTTTTTCGCTGGCGGTATTATCTCATTCATATACAGCTGTAATATCTGTCTTGCCTCAAAAATATTTTCAATTTTAATAACTTCAAAGATTTATAGAAACTACGAATAATATAGAAATTATTTGTAATCAATAATCTTAAGGTTAGTACACGAAACAAATGTTTAATTTGTTTTATTATTTTCAAGGAACAGGGTAAAATATTCTTTTGATTCGGGCTTTTTTCATTAAATCAAGATGTGTACTACGATGTAACTTTAAAATGTTTATTTATCTGTGCCGATTTCTTTGTTGATATCGGAACGCATACAACGTTGATGCCTGTACGCATACAACGTTGATGTTGCTACGCATACAACGACAGATCTCTATTCACATACACGATGACTAATCACAATCGACTCGTATAGAAATGATTTCATCTAAAGCGAATGACGCACAGTTCTGCCGTAACGCATTTTCGTTGCATTTGTACGGATTTACACCCTAGTCCTAGTTTTACAATTAGGAATTAACTGGGAATTTTACTGTACATAGTTCGATAGTTGTTTGTTTGATTCGTGTTATGTCTAGTGGTGCATTAGTACGTATGTAGTAGTATGATTATTCAAAGTCAAATTGGACTGCCCCGCTCTAGTCTATTGTTTAATATCAACTGATACAGAATAATATAAATGATAATGAAGTTGAAAGGACTGCTTATAATTTGTATAACGCATAACTCTGAAATAGATGATAAATAAATAATAATAATCTCTTTAAATCATAATATATATTTTTTCGAATGTTTTTAATTATAAATGCATAAATCGAATAGGATTTCGACGCAATCACGTCGAACGCATTGCGTAGTCGGTTTGCGCTGCGCCACGCGAAATACGAAACGAAAGCAACACGAAAATGCCGGTGAATGCGCGTTCTAAAAATAATCAGAATAATTGAACGCCGATGCAGACGATGTTTCAATATTGCAATTTGTACACGTAAGTCATACAATTTCATCTGCTCCTTGACGTTAGCATCCAGAAGTTAGTGAAGACCGGGGTTCGAAGACTGATCACATATTTAATCTTGGTCACAACTTTGTTCATATTGATTTGCTATAACTCGTACAGGTTTTATTTATTTATATAGGGAAGGACGAGACACAAAGGTCCAACTTGACTCCAAGTAATCATACTGTTTAAACCAAATGAACTACATCACAACATATATATAACATGTATCAAACAAACAACTATTGCACTATGTTTATTAAAATTCCCAATTAATTGCTATTTATAGAAATGTGTTTTTTGGTATTTTTTCAAAATCTGTCGTCTGTTCTTTTTACCCTATAGATTGGCTAAAATGGGACAAATCCAATGTCTTATTTTTAATTTTAAAGGCATTTTACGAAATAGGAGCTACAATATTCAACCAATGCAAAATATAAATTTCTTGGGCGCATTTTTTTTATAGATAACACAGTATATAACCTTGATCTGGTATTTCGTCAAAAATATTCATCAAAAGTTGGAAAGTCAAATATTCATGCAAAGTTGGAAAAACTATAATTTAATTTATTTCTAGTAAAATTGCTTTTTTACCTGAATTTACATTATTGATTACTATTTTTTATTGTTTACGCCTTTGCCGGGGTAAAGGTTTATCTGGTACTTTTTACCCCCTTTACATCTGAGCTATTATAGAGGTTTCATTACAACATCTGTTGAGTCTATCATAAAATTGTCAATACATCTTATAAAACAATTAAATAACGTTTACATAAAAATTATATTATTATTTCATCAACTAAACAAACGTGCTCAAAACCAAAAAAACTAACAGCGAAAGAAAATCTTTTGCTATAGATTTTCAAACATGGCTGTTTATTTCCTGATAGCGTTGCTCGATTTGAGGCAATGGCTGTTTACACATATTTTTCCCTCTACTTTCAAATATAGTTATTAAAAAATTCTTGTTTTGAAACTTAGCTTGTTTTAAGATATTGGTGGTGGAGACATCTTTTTATCCTCGGACCTTTAGGCTCCTATCTTTAGGCACTATCTTATAGTAAAATAATTTGAATAATTAATGGTGTGCTAATTAATAAATGATATATTTACTTCTAATATATATGATGATATTATATTTTTAAATTATGTGGACATAAATACCATTGTCGACTTTAGTTAGATAATATGAACCGTATATGACAGATCGACTTCGTGCAGTCATGGTTAATCATAAAAACTATATTACTGTAAATTTATATAATTTTATGATAAAATTTCTCATAGTATATTTTTTCAATCCTTTTATCAAACTTCAAGATGTTGTCTAAAACGATAGTTCCATCCAGCGTCCTCGTCTTCCCTATAATGAACACGATGCGAGCATACCCAAAGCACGCACATCGATAGATACCTATTCACTGTTCGCTTATTATGCAAATTGTACGTCGTACAGGTTTTTCTTGATTCGTTCTGTTTTTATTATTGTGAAAGTTGCACTATACTTCTCTCTCTAATGTTAGTTTTTTTATTTAATCTATGGAGCTTTAAATCACTTTCTTCTGAATCTTTCGTTGTGCGACGCGGCGCCTGATGCGAACAGAATCTGGCACATTGCGTCGGACTTTTGTAATTTGTAATATGAAATTATATGTAGTTTTTATCAATACATTTTTATCTGACGCCCGAGTCGACAACATTGGATCTCTCTGTGCCATCTGAATTTTAATTGCATTCTCGTGTCAGCACAGGAAACAATTGAAACGTTTTTTTTGCTTGTTATTTGCCGGAGGTATTTTACGAATACACTTGACCTAATGCCCATGAAACTTTTATGCTTTTGTTTTATAACTGGCACATAAAGTGTTTTGACCCTTGAAGACTGAAATATATGTTCTAATCATACATTATATTAATTTGCTGCTATTTTTAAACACTATGCAGTATTGTTTTACTACACTCAACCAAAGTTAAGTATTCAGTTATGACTTGATTTGATCTACAATAGTTCAAAAACTTATCCATATTATTATTTACTATATTTTTACGCATTGGAAAGCGTTGAAATATATAATAGCAATGAAAATTAATTTTAAAATCAAAATTTATTTTTTAGCATATGAGATTGAATTATTGATCATTTGTTTAGAAACACCGTTGTTACGCGCGACGTCCCGTACTGCATTATTAATAAATTCAATTTCTCGCAAACTATTTATTTATCGAAATCACTTTAACATAGAATTTTTCTATTTGTTGAAGAGAATATAATAAATAATTGGAACCAAATAAAAATAAAAAATGTAAGGTGTGTGTTAGTCATTTACATAAAAAATGCTATTCAAGGATACAATAAAAAAAAGTTTTTTTAAATGATTTTTTTTATCATAATTGCGGACTTTTAGTAAGAAGTTTTAGTAAATTTTATACTTCGACTATTATATGCAATACTTCTTTATCTATGATATTATATCTTATATTTTTCGATATATATGTTCTATTCAATTTTCTTCATAATTAATTTGAAATTAATTAAAAATTAGCATCTGCTAGTTTGTTTTCTTAATTTTTGTTAATCTAACTATTAATTTTCGAAAAACCGTGACATCCGAGACAAAAAATCAAACTCCGGGACAAATATTGCTTTAAGAAAAACCCGGGACACAAGGTGGAAATCCGGGACTGTCCCGACCAATCCGGGACGTATAGTCACCTTAGTTTTAGCGGATAGAGCGGATGAATTTAAGCTTTTCAATGAACACAGAAAAGTCTTGATCAAAATTCAATGAAAGATGTTCACAAAAAAAGGACGACAATTGATCAGTTACCGAGTTATATGAGAAACTAGCAAACCCGACGAACTCCGTTTCGCCACTCCGTTTTTGTTTGTTTCATATTTGAAAATTTTGATTTTATTATACAACAGTAATGAATTTATTTCGATTACAAAAATGAAGTGTTTTTTAGTTGAGCTTCTCTAAGTAAATGAAAGTGAATCCGCAAATTATCCGTTTCATTGAAGTGCTCTTTGGTAAACCACAATTTTTGTTTTTTGGTCTGACGTTAACACAACCAAAGCAGATTGTTTTCTCGTGAATAGGCAACGTATAACTGCCCATGTGAAAAACAATGATTTTGTAAATAATCTATTTGAAATTTATCCCGCAAACACTAAGCGATTGGCCTTGGGACTTGTTATTGCGAACGCAAAGCAAACTGGAAATTGCAATCGTTTAAAGCCAAGCGGAAGACCAGTCGGAATAATTGGTATGTCACCAAATCGCCAGCAATTTTTGATTGAATGATGAAATTCAGTGCGTGTACATCATTATTCTTTGCGGCAAGAATTGCTCGTTGACTTAACCAAGCATAATTCTGATAATTCTCACTAATGTCATTACTCGAACTTTTAATTACGGTGCGTGAAGTTCCAGCAGCTTGCATTAAGGCACGATGCCGTGCACAACTAATTTTCTTAGCTATCAACCCTGCGGAGCCCGAGACCTTTCCAACGAATGCAAAATTGTCGAAATCGGTTCGTGCGTTCTGGAGTTATTTCGTCAGGAAGGAAAACCCGACTAATTTTTATATATATAGGAGATAATTGGACTACTAAAATGATTTGTGGTAAGATAGAGAAAATTTAGGGCTATATGTGTATTTAATTACAAATTATAAAAAAATAGAATAATGGTCTTGGAAGAAAAACCAAGAAACTTTGGTTGCAGTGCGGACTATCTTAAAGTTAATATTAAAGTTCAGAGAATTGCTTTTTATCAATTAGGAAGCATTTGAACCCATGGGAGCAAGGAAATTCGAAAACATCCATATTAAGGACCACCCTAATATATATACACCTAAGTCTGTTTTTACACGGTCTTTTTGTACACGGTTTTGATATAACACGGTTTGAAAATTGAATATTTTATTTTTTTTACACGATTTTATTCCATTTAGCACGATTTGAAATTTTATGTACTTAAATTTTTTTTGTCAAATTTAATTTCTGCGAAGTATGTTCATATCACAAAAAAGTATTTTTACAAAGTTTTATTTTATTTTTTACCTTAAAAATTGAATAACCTATTCTTTTCGTTCACAACATAGTTTTTTTAGTTCCTGAACTTGCCATACATTTAATTTATATTACTTTTAAGATTAGAGTGCATATCTTTTTTATCAATAATTACTATGCTTGTGAAAATCACCTATTTTTGTATAAGATCAATGTATTTTTTTACACGTTTTTTTTACGCGGCTTCATCTGGAACCAATCTACCGTGTAAAAACAGACTTAGGTGTATATATATATATATATATATATATATATATATATATATATATATATATATTATATGAATACTACTGTCAGTCATAACGAACTAAGCCAAATGTCCAAAAATGCGTTTCTCATTTCGGAAAATAATGAAGTATTTTATTTATTTTTATGAATACAGCTATATTCGGTAAAATAATGAAGTCCTGTATTAATTTTAATCACTAGATATTCACTGTGTCCATTATAATCACTTTATGGTGGTGACCGGATTAAATATATTATGAATATAAAATTCACAGTACGCAACAGGGGAGGATTTGCTTCATGAATAATGTCGCGAATATTTAAATGAAAACATTCTCTTCTGCATGGCACGTCCACAATACCATTGTTCATCCAGTTGTCACCAGAATAATTTCTATCCCGTAAAAATCGTTTTTCATCCTATGTGTCTAGTGGCGATCGATCGTGGTAACGGTTGAAATATTTATGTTGTATAAAATTGCAAATGAAATATCTTACCGTTGTGTGTTGTGTCTGTGGAGTGTTGACATTAAACGCGATTGCGATCATTACTAACGGTTCTTATGTACGAAGAACGAACACACAAATTGTCACGAATGACTGAATGGTTTCAAATCTGTGCCCGGCCGAGGAGGTTCCTTCCTGGCAGAGACGGCTGAAGATTTCAATGTCTGGTCTCTCTACTGCAGAGATTGATTTTGTTTATTTCGTAACTGTTTCTAAGATTTTCTGAGTATGACATGAGATTCAAAGAGAATATCAGACTTATAGATTTTTTTATTTTGGAACAGCAATCAGTACAACATAGTCCTACAAGCTGTTGTGCTGATTTGACTTAATACTCTTACAATCTTACAGATGGCTAACAGTTGCC
The DNA here is from genome assembly GCF_003426905.1 of Ctenocephalides felis. Classification (NCBI taxonomy): domain Eukaryota; kingdom Metazoa; phylum Arthropoda; class Insecta; order Siphonaptera; family Pulicidae; genus Ctenocephalides; species Ctenocephalides felis. The sequence continues at coordinate 123,947,509 of NW_020538040.1, forward strand.
TCATCTATGTGTGATGAGTTTTTTACTACGATTTCTGTAGGGCGAACATTTATTGATGCATCAATGTCGTGTGAGGGTTATTTTCATTTAACAACATTTTCCTATCTATATTTTGAAGAGAAAAATAATGCTACTGATGCTTGACATCAGACTGTTTCAAGCAGAATTAAGCCTGAGACCTATGATTCAGTTTCAGTCGCTCTAGCCACTTAATTAGATGAATAAAGTTAATTTTGGGGGCGTTCATTAATCGCGTGATAGATTTTTTAAGGATTTTTGGACTCCCCTACTCCTTGGTGATACGTGGTGATATTCAAAATTACTCCCCCTTTCCCCACCAAAGATCATGTGTATTTTTAGTTACGAGAAAAAATTGTATTTTTTTTAAATGTTTGGAATTAAAAAAAAATAAGTAAAAAATAAATACACATGATATCTTACTATACCCCTTCCTCCCCCATAGAAACGTCACGTAATTAATGGACCCCCCATTTGATCAATTGTATATTTATTATAATCTGTGTTACTTATGAAGTTAGTTTTATCAATATAATAAGCAAAATATATCAATGCAATAAGCAAATATATCAATTATCGATTAAAAAATGCACTATGTGTGTCATTTTTTATATATTAATTAATTACAGTATCATTGAAATTATTACTGGGAATACATTAATTTTTTACAGTTCATTACAATGCTGAAAATGGCTCTCAATGGCTACGATTCAGCTAAGAAAATTGCGATCAAGGCCTTCTTCCACTTTTTAAACGCAATGACCACGTTTACTATGGATATCTATGGAAATATATATACCATGACGTGATGAATACTTTGTCATAAGTACATATGTTATTTTAAATAATGTTTGTTTTTCATGATATGAAAATATGCTTATAAACAACCTAAGAAGTGGGGATTTTGCTTTTTCAAATTATTTATTACCAATCGTCATATTTTCTAAAATGAAAATAAGTTATTAGGATAAATATATTTTATATAGGGTATTCCAGAACAGATTTTGACGTCAAGCCGAAACGTGGCGATATTATTGACTTTAACTGTCCTAAAAAAATGTAGAAAAAGAAATATCTTACATTGTTTGGAAACAATGAGGTTTGGAAAAATTATGACCATTTTTTGGTTATTGTGGTTAATTTTTAATAGTTTTGTTCATTTAAACTTTGGAACCGTAACCATGAATAACGTTTCTAGGACCATAGCAAAAAAGAATATCACAATTGCCCCAAGTTTTCTTACCATTTCTAAAGTGTAACAGTCAATTGTGTATCACTGATGTTTAAATAATTAGGTTCTTTGCTTCTGAGAAATTGGTTTGCAATATTAATAGTCAAAGCAATACTGTTTAATTTTACATAAATGAAATAGAACAATGTATTTCAACCTGTCATCCTTCACAACTGTACTTTTTAACATTTATATGTTCCTTCACTAAAACTGTTCTAATTGAATTTTTGCTAAGCTTCCTTTAATTAACATACATAAATTGCTAGCTGGAGAGAGGTAATTCTATCGCAAAAGCATTTATTTTTAATTTCGAGGAATCGTGCTTCTAATTACGAACAGTTAGTCCGAGTGACTGGTTACTTTAATGTCAAAGTTGAAAATATAAACAGGAAAATATGTTTTTACATTTACTAATGATGGAAAATAAAATATAAGTTACATAATTTAAAGTAGATATATATTATATAAGTTGAATTATTGCAGATTATAAAAAAATACTTGAATAACTGCCATAAAAAGATTGTATAGATACCTATTTACATTTGAATACTAGTTGTTTGAATAATAATTATTTTTTTATACACACAATATCAAGATTGTGTTTGATTTGTTAAATTTAATAAATTTGCATTACTATAATTTATATATATATATATATATATATATATATATATATATATATATATATATATTATTCAGACCGTTAAGGTCATGTAAGATGAAATTATCTCATTTCAAATTAATAATTATCTAATTAACCAATTACTTACGAAGCCTTTACTCAAACATATTACTCACATTTAATCATATTCATATAACTTAAAAATTTATTCAATTATTTGACTTTTACAAAATACGTAAACGCGAATAGATAGTCTATAGATAGACTTAAATTTTATTACTTTAAGAACCTAATTTCGTTTTAAAAATATGTAAACTCTGCTAGCATAGGATATGCAACAAATTAATATGTAGTAATTATGTACTCTATAAATACATAGCATAAATAAAAACTAACAATATTGTAAGTATTTTTACCTTTTTGCTACGATAGTCGCTTATAGACGACATCCGCATGACGATATGTGTGATAGGGTGTCGCCTATAGACGACATCCATTGTGTCGACCCTTGCTTTAACATTGGTCACTTTGAGTAAAATTATTGAAATTTTAATTTGTCATCAGAATATATAAGTTCTTTAGAAGTTTATTTTCGAGGTCATAGTATTGACCTTAACTGTTCTGAAAAAAATTAGAAAAAAATTATCCCGCGTTGTTTGGAAATTATGGGCATTTAAGTGTAACTTAAAGCTTGAGTCAAGTTATGACCATTTTTCGGTTATTGTGGTTAATTAATTTTGTTCATTTGAACCTTGGAACTGTAACCGTGAATAACATTTCTAAAATTGCCACAATTGCCCCTAGTTATCAAGAATTAAGATTTAAAATGTTTAATTGGTAAAATTGGACGACTTTGAGAGGCCCTCTTTTAACAAAAATATACTGCAGTAAATTGGCAAGTTTTATGAAAAGTTGGCGCTTCTATTATTGAAAAATTTTGAGTGAAAAAATAAAAATGCAAAAATGACACAGGTCAATACCGATAGTGTCATGAAATAATGCATTCCTTCAATACCTTGTATATATCTATATATGTCATTTGGCGAATTTACAAAGTTTGTACTTAGCAAAATAATTAACTTCTTAAATCTTTGTATTTTTAATTTTCCCATATGCTAGTCGTGTACATTGTTATGGCGTACGTGCGATTTTTGTAAAAAAATTCATTTTTCGTTTCGACCGAACGACAATCGATCGCGTCTTGAATTTCAATGCACATTCTGCAGTCGTTAACATTTAATACGAACTTCTACGTGCTCAGATTGGACTCTTGCACTTTGAAACATTATATTTTGTTCACATTATTTTTAGTAGAATTCAATACGAGTTGATTGTAGAAATCTGAGCTATGAATTTGTTTTTAAATATGATACGATGATAAAGCATAATACAATGATATACTCTATATCAAAACAAGTCCTGATTTTTAATATTTTTTATTTTGAAATTAAAGAAAGTATGATCAAAACTTCATTAAGGCATAGTGTTTCGAACGAATATTGGCCATGATACCCTTAGAACTCTGCACAGTTATCAAGGCAACATCATGAGCAATTAGATTACTACCATTTAAAGAAAAAATCTTCATAAGGGATTTCTGATTGGGTTAACGCAATATTAGCAGGCATGTTAAAATGAAAAGCACTTTCTATGATTTCAAACCACCAGTTCGACTATATATTCTAGGAAGTGGAAGTCTAGGAAACACTCACAACAGAGTTTTTACAAAAATTGTTTAATTAAATTTGAAATATGTTTGGTAAAATAGAAAAATAATATAATTTTATCGAATTGCTACCTTAATATTAATATTTGGTAACAAATCTTATGTTATCTAAAAATGAAAATTAACAATGGCGAAAACTGGCAGTATAAAATGTTTCTTGATTGTCATTAAAATTAAAAAAATAGTTTATAACTGAAAAGAAAGTTATATTGGTTCTTTACTTAAAAATAAAGAACAAACATATGTTATCAATTATAAATATGTCCATTTCGGGCACTGCGATGTGAAATGGTAATGGAAAATCTTCCACTATACTCGCCTGATTCGAGTTGGAGTTTAAGTGACTTCACGGAATTGCCATAGGGCAGCACCACCCATTATTTATTAGTATATTCAAAACTACTTGAATATTTCGTTTGAAGTAAAGAGTTTGTATTAGAACTTTGTACGGTTTTTCTTCCATTATTGTAGATACGGATAATAATTAATCTGTAACAAAAACAGAAATTAATTATATGCTCATATATTCAAACGTACTTGAAGTTGTCAAAATGAAGAAAATAAAGTTTGAGTTAGTGCTTGGTTTTCCTCTCCTCGAGCGCTCTAGGTGTAATTTGTCTCTCCTTTGCCGTTGCTCCATTTGTCGCTCCGTAATATAAGTAATTCAGCACCGAGTCGTAGTGCACATGACATATGTAAATTGGGATTTATATCTGAACCTTGTTATGAAGTGCCTGCGAAGGCGAGGCCTTGCAAATGGGTGCGTCTCTGCCCTCCGCCGCTCTGCATGCATATAATGCACACGGGTACATATCTATGTTCATATGTTTATTATAGTACCGCGGCTTACCTTACCTTACTTGCATCCACCTGTCTGGCGATTGTATTATATAGGAAGATTCGGATCTGCTGCGATACTTCGTACGTGAATGCTTGAACTGGATTCCGACGACGCGCGGTGGGCAACTCACGGCCCGCGTACTTATCATTGAAATTTATCATATCTTTGGTTCAATTTGTAGCTCTGATTGACATTGAAATGAATTAGATTCAGTTCAATATTCTATATCGGCCAATATTTTTAACAATCCGCACGGTAAGTTATAGTAATCGCAAAAAATGGAATACAAAATTTTTTGCATATGTTTTCGAATCTCGTGAACATCTTGACCTACCTTAGAAGCTTCTTAAAACCTCCGCTTATCTTTTGCCTCTTCTCCTCACGGAAGCCGACGTTAAGCATTCTATATTCTATTATCCCAACTCATCACAATAAGACTTCCGTCCTAATTGGTCCCATTCGCTCTTTTAGACTTTCCGAGGATTGCAAGTCTATTAGATCTTCGTATGGGTGTATGTGAAGATAAAAATTTTTGTCGACGATTTCGAGTGCACGGATCAACCGATTTGAATGATAAAAAACATTAGTTTTTGGAAATGGTAGGTCATTCCTTTTCGAAGATACGACCAAAAGTGCCATAAATGGCAATTCTGTTATTGAAAAAACGGAGCGTCCGATTTAAATGATTCAAAAACATTTCATTTGCATTAATGAAATGACGAATTAATGAAATGTTAGTGTTATCAGTCTTACGCACCTTGATATATCGTCTCTAAAACAGCTGCATACTAAAATGTAAAGATAAAAAAATGTAAGATAATTTCAAAATTTTCAAAAATTTAATTTTTTCAGTATTCAAAAAAATTCGAAACTTAAAAAAAATCGACAGGTATGGGAAGTTCGAGCAATTTGCGTTAAGACACGATACCATGTACCACTAGTTTATATTCAAATATTCAAACGTTTTTAATGTTCTCCGTGTAGAAAATTGTAAGAAGAGCTGCCAAGATATCTAAAGTCGTTGCATTGCGCTACTAAATTACCGTACGTGCATTTTATTACTTGAGCTACATTGTACCGTGATGTTAAGATATGGCTTAACACTTACACGCGGTGAAATTGTAATATGCATTACATCGTCGAGCACGAAGGCAAAACAAATCCTTAGTGAATTATCTCCAAGAAGAAGATAAATTTATTCTCTATGTCAATATTTAATGGCATATCTCCGTGATCCTAGATTTCAGTTGGGAAATAACTGTCCAAAGCGAAACCTGACCTGAAAGATGTTCTGCAAGTGCAATTGTGCACTCGGTGACGTTTCAGTTTGTGTAAATATTAATATCTCGCTGTCAATATTATATACTGGCGTATTTGTGTATTCAAATGACGCAATGCACGCGTCCATCCATAACTTGGATATTGAACTAACACCAATACGATCAGATATAGAAGTTTGCATGCCTTCTTGTACGCTGCAACTCAGAGGAATATATTGAAACTTTAGCTCATCTTTGTTGCAGATTCGTTTAATAAACATCAGTTACAAACATGGTTAATATGTTTTATAGAGATCGTTATTGTGGAATGAGACTTGAGCCTGAATCTTTCGCTGACCAAAAAATTATTTACTCAGGAACAGTTTGCATTTCGTGCTCAATGCAATGCAGGGACAATTCATATATGATCGGTAGTAGGGTTAAGCGGGGCTTAAAGATTCCCGGGTAAGAAGGTCCATCATCGGCTATCTATAACAAAAGTATCTTCTTTCTTTGTTAGTTTTTCTGCTTGTGAGCACTGTTGTTCAGCTTACGCCATCTTAATATAATTTCGAAGTAAACGTTAAATTATTTCATAAGATGTATTGCTATTTTTAAGTTAGATTCACCAGATATTTTTAAATAACTTCTACAAAAACTTATATGCGGGTGGGTTTAAAAGGACCAAATGGTAAAGGTGTAAACAATAAAAAATATAGTAAATTAGAAAGTAAATTATGTTGATAGAGCAATTTTGCGGGGTAAAAAAGACCAGGTGGCAAACTTTTGAAAAATAGCAAAAAATCATAGTTGTACAATGATTATTTAACTGGAAAACATAAGTAAGATAGTTGTTCATTTGATATGCGTGATTTGTTTTGATGTATTTGGTTTTGTTTTCACAGTAAATAGTCAAGAGTCAAATTGGAACTTTGTACCCCGCCCTGTCCTAATGCTTTATATAATAAAATATATTGAATAACTCAATGAAATTTATGAAAAATCATCAATTGAAAATCATAATGTATTTGCAATTTTAAATCCAGTTACAAAACTATGAACTGTGATTTTATTACCAACATCCAATTAGTTTCATAATTGTGATTCATATACAAAATTCGCACCGATAACGCCGAACATGATTTACTATATATTACTCGTTGCTAGCAGCAATTTATTTTTATGTGACAAGCACATGCAAATGTTTAAAATTGACAATGCAATAACGTATATCTTTTAACCAAACTAATAAATATGAATATTTTTCGAATTTAAATGATGTATAAACTTTTGTAATCTATAACTTTGATCAAATTAAATCTATATTAATTTATTATACTCACAAGAGTGTGATAAATGACAGAGTTAAAACTTCTGGTAATTAGAGTGAATAATATGAACTAGGATTTGTCTTTGTTTTCATATTATTTAATTTTTTTGTACATAAATTGTTTTCTAAGAAATTACACACAAACATTCAAAATATTATTACCAATATAAAAATTGTTTTTAAATGTTTGCAATTGTTTCGAAGAAGTTGTATCTGCAACCAAATAGAAATTATATAGCCCGTAATAAATAAACTAGAACTATGGTTTCTGGCACAAACTGACTCTATAATAGACATAATATAATTTTTTTTTAATTATTGTAATAACATCCTATCTAAATTTTCAAATTGTAATAAAATCCTTCAAAGTTGTTGCAATAAAAGATGGCTTATCGAATTTGGTATAAGTTAGTACTGACCCAAAAAATTCTGGCTGTGAGAGTGACGACATTTTGTGTCTCTAAAAGAAGAGAAGACTTATTTTGCTTGAAATATTTTATTTTTTATTTTTAAGAAATTAATTAGTTAATATGGTAGGGTAGGGCGGGGCTAGTTGAGCAACTTTTTACTTAAACGGATGTAGCTCCTCAATGAAAAGTCTCAATAAATTGCTATACGGCTTAATGGATTTGTTGTTTATCGCTTAACAAAAGTGTTAATACTATTTTTTGGCAATAAGTAAAATTGAAAAGCTATAGCTGTTTAAATGCAAAAAGTCAAGTATGCTCAATGTACCCCATAGGTGGGGCAAGTTGAGCACTAAGAAATTATAATGAAATCATAGGTTCAATGTCGATTAGTGATGAAATAAAATTAGTTTTTAATAACCAGTTCTATATTTATAGTATTTATTGACAGAGAATACAAAACTTATAGTAATTTTCTTTGAATAATCAACCAAAAGTAGAATCAACAAAACAATATCGTATCTTAGGAATTATTTTACCATTATATTCAGTATTTTTGTTTAAAATCATTATTTCTTTATATTATTACTCATAGACTTAGCTTAAATCTTAAAAATAATAATTAATTTCTGGAAGTCAATGTTAATTGTCTTAGTGACAGAACTCATGCTCAACTAACCCCAACTCGGAATTTCAAAATAAAAATGAGTTTATAAAAAAACCGTGAGAATTATACCCAGCATCTCTGTGCATATTAAAAGTACTATAATTATATGGAAGAATAACATTTACCTGATTAAAAATAAATAACATTTGACTAAACCAGACGAAAACTCGTGATGAATGACTTTTTTACTTTTTGGTCTCAAAATAAACAAAACGCCCGTGAGCCTCACTCATTTGTCCAGCGGCCACTAGCGATCGCGGGATGTTTATTTCTCCCAAATCTCTATTTTTCCGCCCTATAATGCCTAAACGGACGGTGAATAGTTTTCGAGATATTTCGATTGCTCAACTTGCCCCTATGCTCAACTAGCCCCGCCCTACCCTATTGAACGTGAGTTGTAAACTGTATCATTTTTACTTGGTCGATTTTTATTGAATCCACATCTGTATTTGAACACTAATTTTAAGAACATGTTCTATTTTTATTCTAATTAGTATGTTTTTTTGTTCTTTTCAAACTTCACATAGAATTTGAATATTAAAAGAGCTTATTATTGTTCATTTCCTGGTAAGAAATTTGTTATTTTTCTCCAATATATATATAATAATATTTTGCACACCGGGATTCTGTGTAGGTTTATTATTCATACAACTGAACAGAATTTTAGAAAACTATAAAATTTGCTAACTGTATAAATGTGATCGACGCTTTTGCCAAATCCGGAGTGTCACATTTCTTAGATTTATTGCTAAAAAATAAATTTATCACCAAATGGTGGTTTAGCGACATTACTTCGAATGACAATAGACTGATTCTTTGCAGAGTCCCGTAAGTGTATTTGGTAAATGCGTTTCTTTAGAGCATGAATTGTGTTGCATGCAAATGTAATGTTATTTCTTTAGACTTTGAAGAATAAAAAGTTACGACGCGTCGGTTCTTGACCTTCTCTAAACTTGTGTTTTTATTCAAATGATTCATCAATTTGTGTATGTGATTAACACATGTTCCAAAATTAAGCGGCCAAGAATGTTGACCTCTATAATGTTGTTTCTCGACAAAGTAATCTCTTAATATGGTTAGTGTATAATTAATGAGGAGTTATGAACCGTGGTAATTATATAAATATTTTTTCAATTAGGACTATATAACACGTGTTGGAATTAGGTTGATGATATTTGAAATATCGTTTACCTTATTCACAAGTTGCTTAAGAAAATCAATAAGAAACTGTAAGGTGCAATTTGAAATTTATATATTTGAAAGTCAAACTTTTTGACTTCGTAGAATTTTACTATTATCACAGCTTAAAATAACATTTAATCGAACGTTTTATTTATTTTGGATTTCTTTTAGTACTCCATTAGTCCAAAAGTATGTTTGATTATAAAGTATGTATTTACTTACATACATCGATTAAAATAAAGCAGCTGCATCTAGTAATTTTTTCACCACAAAGTACTTGAAGCAGATGTCATTCACATATATCATTTTAAAAAATGGGTTAAAAGTTTTTTGCTTTCTGCTGCTGTAAGCTTTTGGCTCTGTATTTTGTAACCGCAAGTTCCGGGTTCAAATCGACTTTTCATACGTGATATCAAGCCGTAGAATTTGATATATAATCATTGTCAGAGAGAGCAAATATATAAAACTGGGTTGCATATTATAAAGTGATGTAATTGAGATCTCAAAAGTTCATCCCAACTGCTTATAGAATTTTTAGGTTTTGATTGGTATTCAAAAAATATTTATTGAATTAAAGATTAAACTGAAACAATATTAGTGAAACATCACTTGATAGAATCATTGGATTTTTGAAAGAGTTTATTTCAAAATAAAAAAAACTTTAGAGTTTATTCAGTTGCTCATGTCGACTTAACGATTCAACTAGAAACATTATCGGATCATATATATTAACAAAAATTCTCTTACCGTTGATAGTATATTTTGAAGCCAAGTTTTTCTAAGGATATTTAAATACCAATCAGGAAACAATTTTTCTATAATAATCTATAATTAGAGTTCCTGTAATATTACTGGAGATTTAATAGGACGTCATGTATCTACATGCCGTGATAGAGGGTTAATTCATCCCTTGGGTTAATTCATATTACTGCCTAAGATCGAAGGGATAAAGCCAAGTTTTATGTCAAAATCATGTCTTCAGATCAATAATATATTGATGTGTATTAATGGCAATAATAGTGACATTGGTATAAAACTGTTCTGTATAAAAATACTTTCACCAATCTCTGTGATTTACAAAATCAATGCATTCTTGACGGCCTACACGGACTCAATTAATTCTCCAATCTTTTCTCTAACATTTCATATTCGTAAACAAGAACTATAATCGCATATCACTCATGATTATCTTGGAATTCTATGTTGTTCTATGTCGTTTCATGATCGAAATAAAATCCTTCGTTCACATTTATGCGCTATGCTAATGTAAATGTTTTAATGGTTTTATGCAAACAGATTTCATTCAAGGTTCCGCGTTGTTATGATGCGACGATAACAAATAAAACCAACTCTAGCTCTTGTTGCGTTTGAGATTTCAGCCTCTCAGCGCTTGGGTCAATTATTACACGGATTGAGATCTTTTCACGCGAATCATATTGGTACAGATGATGAAAATAATGCTAATAAGTTTTAATTTTATTATAAACTGTTGCACTATATATATATAATATTGAAATATTTACGCTATATATAGGTTAAAGCGGGGCTTAAAGGTCCGCGGATAAAAAGGTCCACCACCGATATAAAATAATAATACAAGTAAAGTTAAGAACTTTTTAGAAATAACAATTGAAAATAAAGGGAAAAAGATGTATAACCAATTGCTATCGGGAGATCACCGGCAATATTTGAAGTATTTTCTGTTGTTGTCAGTTTTTTTGGATGTGGAGCACTGTTGTTTAGTTTACTTGACCTCAATATTATTTTTATGTATACGTTACTTAATTGTTCTATAAGATGTATTATTAACTTCAAGTTATATTTAACAACTTTTTTATATAATCTCTATAAAAGCTTACACGTTGGTGGGGTAAAAACGATCAACTGAACCATTCCCTTGGCAAAGGTATAAACAATACAAAATAGTGAATAAAGAAAGTAAATTGAGTTAAAAACAGCAATTTTACTAGAGATAAATTTAATAAATGGTTATTCCAACTCTGTTAATGAATACTTTTGACAAAATACCAGATCGAGGTTATTGTTTGAGTCTCACAAATTTTATTATGGTAGAGAGAAATGGATTAATAAAATTTGTGAGGCTCGAACATGCCGTCACGTTTGAAAAAAACAATGGGAAATTAATTTACATGATTTTTCAACATTGTTTCATGTAGTTATGGTGTTATGGTAAAGTTACAATGAGAATGTATAACTAATTAATCTGAATGTTTATTACCCCTTCGGGGTAGTAAAGTGTCCGTGTGTAGTGATTTTCAATTGAATTCTTTAATGAATATTGCGCCGGGCGCTTACAGTTATATACAGTTTTATGTCTGTAAAAAAATATATCTATGAAATTTATATTTTGCATTGGTTGAATTGAAGTTAATTGTTTGAAGCTATTATTTCTTTGGCCTCTGTCCGTCCGATTTTACTCTGTCTATGGGATAAAAAGGATCAGATGTCAAACTTTTGAAAAACAGCAAAAAAACACATTTCTACAATGATGAAATTAGCTGTGAGTTTTACTGAACATAGTTAGGTTGTTATTTGTTCAATACGTGTTATTTGTTGTTCTATAATTGTTTCGGATTTCACAATACAATTGCTCTATAAGTTGAATTGAACCTTTGTATCTCGCCCTACCCTATATATAATAGTCACGTGCGTATTTTGCAGCAATAGCGCCGAAACGCTAACATTCGAGATCTATGATCTCAAGTTAAAATCTGGTATCACACTGTTTAATACCGAGCTGGCTGAGGGCAATCTTCGGGAGTAGGAACTACTTCCTACTTCACTACAGGGTCGTAAAATTATAATAAAATGATTTTGTCTTAAGTACTGATTTGTTAAAAAAAATATATGCATTGAATTATATAGACGAACATTTTGCTTTTTTGTAAACTTTTTTACAACCTCAGTCTCTATAAATTAACCAATATCATGCTGTCGATCCCAACAAAGTAGCAAAATCACAAAATATTTTAAAATGTACGTTAATTTATGGTCAAATCCATGAAATATTCGAATTTATATTAAAAATTTAAAACCGTTTCAAGTGTGCAAGGGTTCTCTCCATTGCATACACGGAAGTATGACAGTGCCGCTCGCTAGTGCCGAGTAATGTTCAAATGTCAATTTCTCGAACGTCACGTTATTTTCAAAAACTCGTATTATTAGCTGCGGTAATAGTGGTCTCGTGGCGGCAGCGAGGCCCCATCTAACATAAGCCGACTCTTGGAAACACTCATTGTAGAAACATATTGGCATTTTCTTCACTTCATTACTAAACAAGAAAAACAATCATCATAAATGAATATATTTGCAATCTAATTCTAATAAGGTGACCATATTTTTTAATGTCAAAACTAGGACGGCAATTTGTAGTTAAGGGGGGAGGGCTTCATTCTAAGTAACTTAAAAATGATTTATAATAACAAATGCAATTTAAGGATACAGTAAAACTCAGTTTTTTAAAATAAATCGATTGTTTTTAATCAGAATTACTGACTTTTGGTTGGACTTTATTATTTGATTATATGTTAATATAACTTATATTTTATGCAATATTCTTCGTTATGTAAGTTTTTTCTTTGGTTTTAAGCCTTGCATAAATTATAATTTTGTACAAGACTATATTACGGCTTGCTTATGAATAAATAAATAAATAAATATATATATATAAGCATACTTGTTGTGAATATCATTTTTGTTGTAGTTGTAATTTTATTATCAAGAGCAAAGATTTAATTTTAAACCTATACTTTTCTAAAACCCGGGACAATCCGGGACAAAAAATCTAAAACCGGGACAAATACTGCTTTTAGAGAAACCTGGGACACAAGGCAGAAATTTCGGACTGTCCCGGCCAAACCGGGACGTATGGTCACCTTAATTTTAAGCATACAATACAAGAAGCCAAGCTTCTTTTATCAAAATTTAGTCTGAAAACGTTTAATATTTGATATGGCCAAAAAATTAAATATGGTATTAAACTGTATTATCCAACTCTCAATTGTATGGATTTGCCATATATATAGGGTAGAGCGTGACTAAGTTCTACGGATAAAAATGTTCACCAACAATATCTCAAACACAAGGATTTTTTTAATAACAATATTTGAAAGCAGAGATAAAAAGATGTGTACTTTTAGTAAAAAGGTTTGGTATTCACTTTTATTAGGTTACCCATAAGGGTCAGCTTTTGCAACACGATGTGGATTATATTACATTCTAAATATTCACGCTGGACTTTTATTAAAACTGAGGTTGCAGAGATATAGAAATCTTCAGATACAAATTGAATTTTAAATCCTCGTATACACTAAATAATTCTATGCTTATATATTTAATATATTATAATCCCTATTTTTACAGTTAATGCACAATCTCAGCGTTCTGTCAAAATCGAAAGAATGTTCAAAATCCGCTTATAGGCTTTTGATAGCATAGACATCTCGAACGCCTACATAAATCTTCATAATGCTATAAATCAGTTTTTTAAGTACGCAATTAAATTGTGTATAATTTCTATAACAAATAATTAACACTTATCTATGTTAAATACGACAATTATTAACATTTGTTTGTTATTTTGAATCGAGATACGATATCTTTATTGTAGCGCTTATGTATTAATAGACCAGTAATGGGGCAATCAATTTCATTATAATTAGTATATGTAGAGATAAAAATATTGTTCTCTAATTAAGATATTAATTGTGTAGTGCATCATAGGTTACGTCTAGAAGTATACGTTCAGAAATTGTATTGGTTTTGCATAGAATTTATTATTTTGCGTGATATTTATATGAAATGGGTTTGAATATTTAGTCATTCATACTTAACTCCTAGAACACAAAGGTCCAATTTGACCTTAAGAAGCTATATTGTGAAAACCAAACAAATTAACTATGTTCGGTAAAACTTTCAGCTAATTCATCATTGTAGAAATGTGTTTTTTTGCTGTTTTGTAAATATTTGTTACCTGGTCCTTTTTACCCCATAGTCGAAGTAGAATGGGACACCCAAGAGCCAAACAGATCCAATGTTAAATTTTTAAATTTAAAGAGATTTTGCGAAATAACCTTATTCAACCAAAGGAAAATAAATATTTCAAGGGTATATTTTTTACGGCGATAGCACTGTTTAGAACTTTGATCTAATTTCTATATAATCTTTACTTTTTTAATTACTATTTTTTATTGTTTACACCTTTGCCAGGGTAAAGGACCAATTGGTCTTTTCCACTCTACCCACGCGTTAGCTATTATAAAGATTATACAGAAACATAATTCTTGAATAAACTTAAAAATTAACAGTACATCTTCTAAAACTATTAAATAACTATTAAAAATTATAATGAGGTCTCGTAAACTAAACAACTGTGCTCACATTAAAAAAAAACTAACAACGAAAGAAAATACCTTTGTTGTGGATTTTTTAATATTGCCGTTTTCTCTCGATATCGAAGTTTTTCCTTCTACGTTCATATATTGTTGTTAAAAAATTCTTAACTTTACTGATTTTGGAGATATTGGTGGTAGATTTTTTTACCCGTGGACCTTTAAGTCCCGCTTTAATCTTTACTAATTTTCATTTTGCAAGTTTTTCAATACTTTAAGTGAAAATCTTTGTTTTTACGAGGCAACTCTACAAATATAATATTTGCTTTCATTAGGAGATCTTCAGAGAATTCACTTTCTATACTGGCATATCAATAATGGGATTATGCACGCTATACAAATATATATATATATATATATATATATAATATATATATATATATATTTATGTATAAACATACACTGTTCGAATAAAAACATGTATGTTGGAATAAGCGATATTTTACGGGAATACCCACATACTGAATTATTCAAGGCTAGTGAATAAATATTTGAACTTGTGATGACTAATTTGAATAATATATTTGTTTTAATGCAATAGTTGACAACAGAATTTCATTTTCAAATCCGTGTATTTCTTAGGAAAAAGTATAGAAATCGATAAAAGCTTTTGAGCTGCGTATTATGCGAAGCATTCTAGCTTGGAATTGCTTTCTTAAGAGCTACATAAGAAAGTATTTCAGTAGAAGAAATGTGAGGTCTTTTACATTATTTCTAGAAATGTGCTGCTATTTCTGAAGTTTTAAAATAATAAAACTGTAAGTTATCTAAAGAAGCAAATATTGAATGTTTTAAATATGTGCTGTAGATTGCTATAAAGCTTTTTGCCATTTATTATTTTGCCATAGTATAGTATCTAATCGAAAATGACAATTTCAGCATATCTTAACGTTTTAGTTCTAGACATTTCGGCATACCTTACAAAAATGGATGTGTATGTGTGTGTTTGTAGTATGTATGTCCACAAAATTTTGTCCACGAAATCGAGAGCATGGATGAACCAATTTGAATAATTAAAAAAAAACGATTCCGATTGATGGGGAAAGTGCTGATTAGTTTTTGGTAAAGGCACTTCCAGCTGTTTTGAAGGGCAAAAAGTGTAAAAAATGGCAATTCAGTTTTCGACAGAACGGAGCGTACGATTATAATGATTCAAATAACAGTTTACTTGTATCGACGGAATCAAGAGATGTTTCTTTTGAGAAGATAGGTTCAGTGGTTTTGGAGATATAATGAAAAAAAAAGTCATTTGGCGGTCAAAAAGGAACATTAGACATATGCACATCAAATTATCAGTCATTTTATAGAGCTTCTAATATTAAGCACAAATTTTGTGTACATTTCTATAGGTACCAAGATTTATAATTTCTAACCGTTAAAATGGACTATCGTGTCTAAATAGCCACACGTTGCGATCGTTTTGAAGAAAAAAAATCAAAAAATTTTAAAGCTTTTGAATATTTCGGGAAGATAAGTTCCAGCAATTTGCTTTAAGGCACAATGCCATTTATCACTAGTTTGTTATTTTTCATAATAAATAATATGTTCTGCAACAAGAAAAGCACTAGTTCAAGTACAAGGTCGTCAAAATGTCAACGTACTCATTGTCAGTGACCATTTGTTTCCGATAAATGGACGACATACGCCGACGCGTTGAAAATAATTGAGAAACAAATAATGAATAACAAACAAAACATGTAAAAATGACTTTAAATCATATTTGGCAATGTATACGATGTATCGCACAAATGATATCTTATTATAATGAAATAACTGTGATGAGAGTTCGGGAAATTGATTGTGAGTGGATGCAATCGACTGAGTGAATTTAATTGGGCTAGTAATTGATAAATATACTCGTATTATGTCAAATAAAACTTATTTGTAAATGTAGTCATTAACTTTTATGACTAAAAAGTTGATCAAAATTTCACGATTTAAAAAATTATATTATTCGAAAATATATTACTATATTATCTATTTTGATCGAAATGTAATTGAAAAAGTACCCAAAAGTAAAACATTATAAAGTGGTATTAAAAAGTTTAGACTTTATTAAGAATGAGTCGATGCTCTTGATTTCATATATTTAATTAAATTGATTGGCGCAAAAATGTCTGCCAATTTCAGGGCTGTGCACAAGGACCAAGGTTAAGGGCTTAACCTTAACAAGCCCTGGTACAATGTTATAAAATTACATATATTTTAAATTTTAACTAATAGTGTAACACATCAACATAAAATGAAATGTATGATGAATATTCAAATAAAATTTAAAAAAATTATGTATGTGTAAAGAATTTTGTCAAAGGGGCGTCCATTAATTACGTGAGGTTTTTAGAGGGAGGAGGGATTTGACAAAAAATTACGAAATATCACGCGGGGGAGGGAGGAGTATAGTATGTAAGTAAGATATCACGTGTATTTATTTTTTAACAGATTTTTTTTTAAATTCAAACATTTTTAAAAAAAAATTACAGTTTTATTACGTAACTAAAAATACACGTGATGTTTGGTGGGGGAAGGGGAGTCCAAAAATTCTTAAAAACTCGCTCACGTAATTAATGGAAGCCCCCCAATCGCTGGGTTGCCTTTTAATAATACTACGTAATGGACTTACATCACAACAAGTCATAAAACGCATTCTGATTGCTGTTCAAATAATATAAAAAAAACTTCGGAAAACACTTATTGTATTGAATTTCAAATTATGGTAATCTGAACTCTATTCTCGTATTTCGAGTTTGTCATCAATATTTGTAAGTAGAATGAAATTTAGTTCTGAGCCATGCATTTCTTACTAAATTGCCAGTCGTTTGTTGATTACACAAAGGAAACAATATAAGATTTGATGAAATTGAAAATTTCTTATTTCTTCACTTCTCGAATAACGGCGAACGAACGAAAGAGAATCGCTCCCAACACAATGCATTACATCATTTCACAAAAGTATGTATTAGCAAATCTTGTTAAGGCCCATGTCTCTGATTTTAGCACGTTTTTTGTGTGACTATAAAATTAGACGAGTGAAGTAAAGTATAGTATTATTATTCGAAATAATATTTACACGACGCGGTGTGCGTATGAATCTGTGCCAACTCCCATTGTTTCAAATCGCGATGCGTTCATTTTTTGTGGCTTTGAATGACTGGCGTTGTTTTTGCGGCCTGGTCAAATTATCGCTGAATACTTACGTGGGTAGAGATAGTTTTTTAGAATATTTTTCATACAATCAGGCAAACATCGTCGCCATTCTTCATACTGTGTAATTCTAATTAATTATATGTAAACCACTTCACAGTGGCGCTCTTATCGAACACGTTGCACAGTTTTGTGTCGTCCGAATCGAGTTTGTGACGAGTATATTCGTCAGTCACAAAGTAATTTTCTCTGGTAAGATATTGGATGAAAAATATTAGTTTATTTTGCAAAATTAAAGTTATTTGTATAAGCATATAGTAGGGAAGACTGGGTACGGTTGTGAAACTTTTTTTGTTCAGAAATATTTTTGCTAATTTATCAGTTACCTGGAAGGAAAGTAAAAATAAATATGTATATTAAAATAAATATATATTAAAATAAATCGAGCAAAAACTTACTTTTGACTCTTTAAAATTAATACGGTCTACAGATCATGTTAATGTGTGGCGCTGACCCAATGCAATATTGGAAACTTGTTCGAACAAACACCCTTTATCTAATTCTTATTTATTAGGTATATTACTTCCACATTTCGGGAAATAGTCTGAATGTAAAATGCCACTTTCAACTTTTTGTTTTATACAGTCATAGCCTCAAAATATTCTAAACAACTTGGCATTTTAGAATATATTTAGATTTTTTTCATGACGAATATACTCGTCAATACACAAAATTCTGCCACATCTCCATGACGAGTATATACGTCAATAAACTTTATCTTCCAAAATTTTGGTTAATTTATGCATTTTTACGCATATTGAGAATTTTGAGCCACGTGTATATTTACATATTATTTTGTTTTCTAATAATTTAAATTCAGCATTTCGCACAAATATTTATGTAGTGAATTTTCAATTATGTAAAATGCAGATATATATTGGTCAGTTAATTAATACGCCATTATTTTATGTTTGAATGCTAATTTCAATTTGTAAAAGCATATTTTAATTATTTTTCCATGAATATGAAATCTAATTTTTATTTTTATTTTTGGTGGCAGTGGAATATAGAGAAATGATTCGTTGGTTGTTGTGTTTATTTATTTAAAAATTATTATATTATATTTTCTTAATTAATCTTGAAAATGTAACAAGAACGATTTCAGGGTACATCTGTGACATGATATCAAAAACAAATCAAACTTTCCCATTCGCTTCGTTCCTCTTCACCTAGGACATTTAATTTTCAATTACTTTTTTTTACAAAGGGCCATCCGAATAAAGGAAATGTGACGCCTGATGAGCGTTACAATTGTACTGTACTGTGTAATTTATAAGATTATCATGACGCGAAAAGTGCGTGCGACTTGTCGGCATTTTATTGGAAAAAGAGCACTCATTGTACCATTGTTTAAATGAAAAGTCTCCAAGAAGTAATTGTAAAATATCTTTGAGATCATCGTCGTGTAAAATTTCTATAGCTCTAAGCCTCGACCGGTGTAAATCGCCAAAGCCGAGTCTGTTTATAAAACGATTAGCGGTGCCAAATATATATTGCAATAGATAGACGACACGGGAGATTCATATGTCGAAAGTTATGATGTTAGTAAACAGAAAAAGTCATTAGTAAATAAAGGAATCGAGGACCAAGGTTTTCTTCTGACACGTGTTAGATATCAGCCATTTGTATGATTATACTGTTCAACCAATTTATTTAAATAGTCATTGTGCAGTTTTTTTTCCTGTCTGTTTTTTAATTGTTTTTAAACGGCTAATTTTATTTAATACTACGTCGGTTTTATGATGGCAATCCAAACAGTTGTCACATCTTTGTGAGATAAATTTTATTATAACTAAAAATAAATAAAATAAGTAAATAAATTTCTGTAATATGTTGATGCAGCAATTTAGGATGAGGGAATTTTCACTAACAATTAGAAACATATTAGTGACTATAGTTCACTAATGTTTGACATCAGTCTCCTCGAGGCGGGATTGACTCATCGTCTGTAGGATTGATTGATCCCAAATTTTACCATGTGAGCCGAGCACATTAAAATTTTGTCTCAAAATGAATTTAAAATATTCAATTTGTAAGGTAAAAGACATGTCTGAGCTTTTAAATGAATAATTATCGGCATAGCATAAAATGTTTGCCTTTATTAATTTTTATTTTTTAATGGCTTGATCAGCCAGTGAAACTTTTAATTCTTGTAAATTTACTTGTCAGTTTTCTACTAACGTCTTCATGGCATTGAGCTTTTACACGGAATGGTTGGTACCCCTAGCAGAGGGAGTAGCGGTGTTTTTAATACGACTAATTGTTCACTTCTAAAAGTAAAGTCCGCGAAACAACATGTATAATATATAAGCAATAAATATATGTTCTTTAATTATAACTTAGTAACAAATCATTGATTGTAATCAGAATTGCAACAAATACATAATATACAAACAAATCAATGTTTAATACAGTCCATAGCTACAAGGGTTAAATTATAACACAACAACGAGAGTTATCGAAGGAGAGTTTTTAATAAATTCTATAACTATGTGGCGGTATACAAATGCCATCTGGCGGTCAAAAATGATCATTAGACATATGCACATCATATCATCAGATATTTTATAGAGATTATATTAATAAGTACAAATTTTGTATATATTTTTATGGGTTCCGTATCAATGTTTTTACACGTTAAATTACAACGCAGCGCTTACGCGCTTCCATACTTTGACTTAAAAACAGCTATACAGCGCGATTACTTTAAAAAAGTTCAATCTTTGCACAAAATTCTAGAATTAAAGAACAAATTTAATTTTTCAAATAAGTCAATTTTTTTCAAAAATTCCAATATTTTCAAAAATCTAATTCTTTCAAAGTTTTGAAAGTTTTCTTAAAAATTTAAGTTTCCGGTACGGAAATTTCCAGCAATTTGCCTTTAGGCACGATGCCATGCACCACTAGTTTATGCATATTTAATAATGTAGTTTAAAAAAATGTTATGTGTTAATGCAATGATTAAGATCTCAATATTACTTAAATATAAATAATCGTTTTTATTACTTCTTTATTACTTGTCGTATAACCAAATTTCTGACTGAAGACCTAGATGGACTTTAATATCATGATATAGTTATCAAATTTAATTAATCAAAATATTTAAATTACAGATACATTTTCTAAAATAGTTTTTTTATCGAGGCTTGTTTATTCAACAATTTTTATTTTATCTTGTGACTCTTGGCGTATTTTGCTAATTCAATTGAGTTTGTACTTAAAAATAAAGAAATCGTATTATGTCATAATAGCTATTTCTATTACTATATCGTCAATGGTTCTTATTGATAATTTTGTACTTCACCTTGAGCTTGAACGTACAATGAACGATTTGTTATAATAAAATAATTTATAATGAAGAATATAAATAAATGCATTAGTTATTCTCAACGGTACGTATTAATATCGGTATTAGAATAAATGAATGAACATTTTGTTTGAAAGTCCTTAATGTAACATTTCGATATATCATATTAGTTTATTAGTTATGCTGCCGCAAATATGTAACAATTTCAATACAGATTATATCGTAATCATAAGAAAAGCTAAAATAAAATTTTTAATTCAACGCAGTAACAGATTTTAATCAAAATGTTTCAAAATGTTATGTGATGGAAATGTTCAGGTATTGTGATTGGCTACCCATCTTTGTAGATATTAATTGAGATATAAGTAATACTTATTAGTATGATAATTCATAGGACTAATATAACAATAAAAAATTATTTAAATATATTATATCGTTTGAAAAATAATATCTACTTTACTAAGAATTAATGCTCATCTTTTTGCAACTTTTTTTTTAAACGACATATATATTCTACGCTCCAATGCATATGTTTATTTTATACTATAAGTATGTTTTATTTTATTCTATCCATTATAGAAAAAGTAAAATTATGGTCCAAAGTAAGAAAAATGATTGTTAACATTGAATATAGAGAAGATTCGACAATTTTGATGACAAGAAAGCACTACATTCCTATTGATCGAAATCGGCGAATAACACTACAATGTTTAAATGTTATTTTTTCAAATTCCACAGCTTATGATAATTCTAACCATTAGTTAACCGTTCAACGAAAATACTTTCCGAAAAACATTTTGTTAAATATATAGTTTAGAGCAGTGATTTCCAAAGTGATCCAAGTAGACTTCCAGGGGTTCATGGCAACATTCGGGGGTCCATGTCAGGAAAAATAAACTCGGTATCCATGAAATGAAAATGAGGGTCCACGGTAGTAGATCTCAATACACCACTTTAATATCTATTTACTTATATTCTCTATAATAAAAAATTATATACAATATTTTTAAATAGAACTAAAAAGTGAATAAAAATATTGTTCCTTTTTTTATAAAAATGTGTAAGTTGTAGCATAGGTAAGCATTTGATTTGTGGTCGCAATAAGGTTGTTGAGCTTGTAAAGACCCAATTTGCTGCCTATTCTTTGCTCTTTGATTAAAAACAATTTAATAGTTGTAAAATAGTGATCTCCTGACTAAAAAAAGATATAGACTGGACATTATTAGTCGGGATATGTAAGACCTTACAGTCTTATATTAAATCTTACAAAATTGTTGCCAAATGTTGATAATTAAACATTTACTTTTCTCTTACTTTATTCTTTTATTATTATTTTAAATTCAGTTATTACTTATATACAAGTAATATCTATTTTTACTTTAAATATTTAATAATAAACTTTCGTATATTCAGAAATTTATAAAAAAAAGGCCACGATACAAAAAAATTTGGGAACCTGTCTTAGAGGGTTTAGAATAAAAGATTTGTTTGTGAAATTTAGACACAAAACAAGCAATATTTTTGAGAAATACAATTGAAATGATAAAACTACTAAAACTGGTAAATAGATCAAAGAACTTGTAATAAGACGCATTGAGTTATTATAAAAACGTTAAAATCTTGAAATGATCAATGAAACTAAATAAACGACTTAAATATTCTAGTTTCCATTCAGTTATAGTATTTAATATAAGATTCAAATTGCTTATTTTTATATCATTTTCTATCGATAAAATTATTTTTTAGATTTGTTATTACGTTAAGCGTGAAATCATCTGCTCTGGAGTAGATCAGGTCGTTCGTTCTACTTCAGTTGATCCTACCAACCGGATGATTTATTAACTCTTTGACATCACAATAAGGTTGACATGGATTGATTTATGCTCGGCTTACTATAAATTCAATTTTATATATTTTTCTATATTTATAATTAAATTAATGCCTTACATTCATATGTTGAAACTTGAAACCAAACTTTCCGTACCATAATTATTTTTTTTTTTGGAAAATCTTGAAAACATTTGAATTTCTCCCAAGCGATGGCGCTTATTGTCAGCTATTTCAGAGACGAAATGTCAAAGCGCGTAAGCGCCGCTTCGCAGTCTAACGTTTAAACATTACGAATCTTGGTACGGAACTAATAGAAATGTATACAAAATCTATACTTAAAATTAAGATCTTTATAAAATATCTGATAATTTGATGTGCATATGTTTAATAATCATTTTCACCACCAAATGGCTGTACCTGTCTTCACAAACAGATTTTCACTTGGAAATATAGATAGCAACATGTTTTCAAGTGAAATTAGCCCTCACCCGGCATTGCTGCACCATTAAAAATACTCGTCCTATTACAGAAATTGTAATAATGATATGTCTTACAGAGATGTGACAACTGATTGGGTTGCCCTCTGTCAAACAGACTAGTATTAAGTCAAAATCAGCACAACAGCTTATAGGACTATTAGGTTCTGATTGCTGTTCAAAAATAGTAATAATAAAAAAAATATTCGTATTGGCGTAAAGACTTAAGCCATTTTTATTTTGATCAATACAATAAGATTTCTGAGTGTGGACTAAATTATATACCTATTTATTCAACGAAATTTCACGATATGAACTTCATGTAAATTAATTATGATTTTCCAATAAAACAGATCCATTATACATGGAACTATTTGAATCCCTTCATTATTAATTGATTGGAGTTTATTTAGGATATTCTGTACGCACCATGTGTACGTAAATATTTGCTCGATGAAGCGTTGTTTGTTTGTGCTCTTGTAATATAATATTCTGATAGCTTACCAGAAATTCAAACACTGTTGTTGAATATTTCGTTAGCGTATTATTTGTTGTGAGGTATCTGTTTTCATTTAGCGTCATAGATATTCATATGGGTGCCCAATAATGACAGCTATAATCGCCGATCAATATATAAATTTACAGCAATAACCGTACAATTTACTGCGTTTACTGCAAACTTCAAACCTTAAAATACTAGCACGAATTATGTGTATTTGTAATATTTAGGATCTATGTCAATAGGATCTGTAATATATATTGTAGGCATAAGAAAATAAGACAAAAGATACCGTGAATCGGATTTGGGTATCTAGGCAAGAGCAGTAACAGGGTACAACCATGATTGAGATGAATTCTTTATTGTTAATTGCTTCTTTACAATTTAATAATCATTAATAACCATTCGGTTATTGATCTGTAAGGGCTACATATGATAATAACTATGTCACTATCTAACTTCATTACTGACTCCAAGTCTGACAGCTATGTGATTTACCCGTAATAAAGATTTATAACTAATGTGGTACAACTAAAAAATACTCGAAAGCTGAATCATTTTTTTTCCAAGATCGATTTGCAATCATGATGGATGAGTTCACAATTATTCAAAATAGGAACTTATATCCAAGACCAGATTTTTAACACGGCGATACATGAAATAGTGATTTTATAGTGTTTGTAGTTCTTTCAAATCACTGCACACAAAAATATATTTAACGCAAAACCTTGAAAATTTCATAGGATTTTTGTAACTAAGGAGCCAATTTTGGAATAAAATTGAAATGTTATGTTACGGGTCTATAATCGTACGATTGGTAGTCACGGATTGGCAAAGAGCAATGTCTTTGCTGTTCGAT
Organism: Ctenocephalides felis; assembly: GCF_003426905.1. Lineage (NCBI taxonomy): Eukaryota > Metazoa > Arthropoda > Insecta > Siphonaptera > Pulicidae > Ctenocephalides > Ctenocephalides felis. Next base: position 123,972,375 of record NW_020538040.1, read on the forward strand.
CAATCGGTTTGCATCCAAAACCAACCTCCAAAAGTAAAGATTGGTACGAAACCCATGTAAATGTACACAAAATTTGAACTTATTATTTTAATCTTTATAAATTATCTGATAATATGTTGTGCATATGTTTAATGATCATTTTTGACCGCTAAATGGCATTAGGTTTTACTTTCTTTATTAGATCTCCGGAAACGCCTGCTTTCCCAAAAAATTCACCAGTTATTCGTTTTGTCAATACAAGTAAAATGTTTTTTAAATCATTCAAATTAAACGCTCTGTTATGCCAAAAACTAAAATACCATTTTTGAAACTTTTTGCTTCGGATCTTCGAAACGGCTGGACTTGCTTTCCTCGAAAACTAATCAGCACCTGTCCTTATAAATACGAATCGAATGTTTTTTGAATTAACAAATCGGTTCATCTGTCTTCCCGAAATCGTCGACGAAAATTGTATCCGTACACACACACACACTTTCATTTTTTCAAAGGTAAAAATATATAAAAATTTTCATTTTCGATTTTTTTGCGATTACTATAACTTACCCTACAGAATACTGCGCTTTTATTAGGTTTTACTATATTTTATTAGGATTTTGGCCAATTCTTGTACTGGAATAGAGTGCAACCGTGATATAATAAGGGGGATGTCTTCAATTCTCAAACCATGTTAGTACCTTGTTATACTATACGGGAGGCAGCAAATGAAAACTTATTATGTGAGCCTTATATTTTACAACATGTATGAAAATATAAATAGTATTCCTAATATTTAATGTGCTTCTGCTGCACCTATGGCGGAAATGATTCCATGCTGTAACTAATTTCTGAACACTGCCTCGTACTCCGGCGGCTGCGGTTCAACGCATTAGTCAGACTCGCCTTTGCATATTATTTAAGTACAGTTCGGCGTTCGTCCAGCTTCATTATGTTAATGGTTTGCAGCCGTGGCGTCTCTTAAAAATTGCGCCCTTTGGCTCGATATTCTATTACTTTTAATGAAGAAATTTGACAGGCCATTTTTAGAATCAGCTCTATAAGAAACTTGCAATTAACTAAGAAAACCGCAAACTAGATGTTTTATTGCGATGCACGAATTGTTTCTGAACCTGCTTCAAATTACAGTTTGCGCTGATTGTGATTTAGATTCGTTGCTCTCATTGGCGATAGACTGGGGGCTTACGATGATAGATGAGTAGAACTGTTGTCTGAAAATGTTTATTATTTTATTTTCAGTTTTGATACACAACTGCAAATATATATAGAACCGGTGGCAAATTACAAAAAAACTTTTACGAAGCTCAGGTTTTTTAATTAAAATAATAATGGAAACATACACTGAAATTTGAACGTTTAATTCACTAATTTTTTAATTGATATTAAATACTTTTATTATATCCAAGTTTTGGCATCAGTAAGTAAGGATTTATAGCATATGAGTATAAAAATACATAAAATAATTGCTACTAACTGTATTTTTTGAAATTTGACTGTGATATTTTTTCATATTATCATTAAGGAAAAAGACTAATAATTGATGTTGAATAGAAAATTGAATATTTATGTTTTATTACTAGTGACTATCTTATTAATTGAACTAGTTTGTTCTCACAAAACCGCATTCGTGGTTGCGAAATTTGATTATCATATTATTTTGACTATTATTGTAAGGATGCTACAATATTTTCTGTAAAGCTGTTAATTTAGAATTAAATAAAGCTGTTAATTTAGAATTAAATTAGAAACCAGTGTAACTTCCTATACTGTAATTTAAAACTTCTAAAAGCTTAGAAATAAGTAATAATTCTTTTTTTGTGAGTTTTGAATACATTTGAAAAACTTCAATATTTTTTTAAAAAAAATTGAATAATATCTACTTTTTTGAAAATTTTGATATTTTTTTAAATTATGGCGTCTCCCTACACCTAGCGGCGAGAGTAACAACCAGAAACGCCAATACCAACTTCATAGACACGTTGCGTGTGAAGAACGTCGCAAACTGTCAAGTTGGCGACGGCGCATCGTGCAACACTTGCGTGGGCTCGAGGGATGCGAAAAATGCAATCTCACCCTCTTGTGCATCAACCCTTGTAAGAGTGAAAATTTAAACCTAACCTAAATACACTTTATATCAGTGAGATGCTTTATACTTGTTTTGTTTATTATAAATTAAACTTATATACACGTTATTCAGTTTTTTTAATTATAAATATAAAATTATATATAGACCCAACATCTATATAATCTTTGAACTTTTTCGAAAATTTTGATTCATTTATTTTAAAATTTTTTGAAAGTTTTCGCTATCCATTCAAGCCAGTTAATCTATACTATCAAAAATGTCGAGGACATTTGTTTGAAATATGTAAGTTAACTTTAAACATTATAGATCTTATTACAGAACTCGTAGTAATGGTAACAAAATATTATTAAAAAATTTTTATTAAATTTAAAAACAAAACTTATTATTAAAATCTCAATAAAATATCTTACAATTTTATGCCCACATATCTAATAATTATTTTTGATCCCCAAATGACATTTTTTAAAACTTTTTTTTTCTGGATGTCGAAACCGCTGGAACTGACTTCGCAAAAATTTTATCAGTCCTTTATTACGTCAATACAAGTGAACTGTTTTTTGAATCACTCAAATCGGATACTTTATTCTCTCCTTTGCTAAAAGCTAATCAGCACGTTTTCTCATCAATAAGAATCGAATGCAAAGATATGCAAAAATATTCATTTCCGATTTTCGGACAATCATTATAACTTACCCTACGCTCCTACGGGAAGTTAAAAAATTTATTACAAGAGCGTTGTAATTGATTTTGAGAACAAAGTAACATAAATTTGTTATAGATTATATACTAATTTTTCGTGATTATCCAGGGACAAAATTTTAGAAATGTAGTAAGCTAGATAATTTTCTGACTTTCATCCCCGGAGCGCCCTGCCTAACCTCTATTACTTACTCTTATAACAACGATATATTGCTCCCGGAACAAGGCAACTAAGCCGTAACCACGAATCTTTGTATTATATTTATTTATGCTTACGTACATGAACAGTTATGTTATTTGTCCATTGTTTCCGAACATGATTTACGATAAACTTTGTTCGAGCTACTTGTATTCTTAGAAGATTATTTATGTCACTTTAGGAACACAATGAAATCGCTCCTCGAGCAATCAATCATAGGTTCGGGTCGATAAGAGTATCGCAAGCCATGGGCGCTAAATCGCTCGAAGAAAATTTAATTGCCTATTAAGATTCATACATCAATACTTTTATCAATGTTTTTTATAAAATTAGCAATTAGTTTAGATTCTAAACTTTAGAACAATTTTAGTTGCTTATCATAAATAATCTTTACTAATAATAATCGGACTTGAAAGTCTGTAATAATTTATATGATTATTGATTACAGCTTGTTTATGTATAAATAATTAGACAAATTAACATCACTATATTACGCATTCAAGATCGACCAAATTTTGTAAAGTACGAAAAACCTCACAATACACTAATTATTGGCCAGTATCTATTATTGGCTCAATGTTGTGTTTTTTAGCAGGATTACCATTTGTTTCGTTTTTTCCTTCTATATTTTTCTATATATATTTCTAAATATTTGCTATCTATATTTCCAAATGATGACCGATGTTACTATTGCTTGACACCAGACTTCTCGAAGCTCTAGCCACTTACCCACGAGTGAGCCCTGTTATAAAATTGAGTAAAATTATTATTAAAATTATTTATCCATATTCTGACCCTGCTGACTTGCCATCATAGATAATACCCTTAAGAGTAAGATCGTCGTTGTGATGAAGCTCTATCAAAATTTGAAAGTTAATAATCGATAACGAGAACTTTAGGTAACCTTAGAACCTTGAAAGTAAAACTTTATAAAAGTTTGTTTCGGAAGAATCCGAGATACTATTTGAAATATCCGCAATTTGTTTGAAAAGTTCTCTTCTCTGGATCTAGTAAGGGATTTGCAGCCTGTGCCATTCGAAGAAATATTGTTGGCACGTCGGGAAAATTATAATTAGGCATAGAAAAAACACTGCCAGTTTTGTTAAAACAATTACTATTTATTATTGTTGTGATTTAATGGCGTGACTCTACGCATTCCAATCATCATCATTCATTTTTTTAACTTCCCGTAGGGCAAGTTATAGTAATCGCAAAAAAAATCGAAAATGAAAATTTTATATATCTTTACGTTTCAGAGGTTTCTGAATATTTTGGCATACCTTGAAAAAAAATGGATGTATGTGTGTGTGTGCGTGTATGTATGTGTGTGCGGATACAAATTTTCGTCGACGAACCGATTTGAATAATTCAAAAAACATTCGAATCGTATTGAAAGGAGATGTGCTGATTAGTTTTTTGCTAAGGCAGGTCTAGCCGTTCCGAAGATACGGGGCAAAAAGTGCCGAAACGGTAACTCAAAGAACGGAGCGTCCGATTTGAATAATTCAAAAACATTTCCCTTGTATTGACAAGATGAAGAATTGATCAAATTTTCATGAAGGCAAGTCTAGCGGTTTGGAGATCTAATGAAAAAAGTAAAAAAAATGCCATTCGGCGTTAAAAATGATCATTAGACGAGATATAGAGATTTTAACAATGCTTATTCTTTAGACGCTGCGCGGCACTTGCGCGCTTTGACATTTCGTCTCTATGCAGTTCAAGCAGTACGATTGCTTTGAAAAAAGTTCAGAATTTCCAAAATATGTCAAAATGGAGAAAACATTTTTCTTTTCAAAAAAATTTTGTTTTCAAAAAAAATTTTTTTTTTGTCAAACATATTGAGAAACAAGAAGAACAATGAAAATTGAATGGAATTGAAGAAAGAAAATTGATTGAAAGATTAGGATATAAGAAGAGATAGTATATATATGATGAATGTATAAGAAATATATATGTAAGAATTGTATAAAATATGATAAAAAATAATATGAATAATGTAGGTGGCTAAAAATGCTGTGAAGCGGAGGCCAATAAAATTCTTAAAAAAAAGCTTGTTATGTAGTTGTTGAATAGTGTTATATGGTACGCTGTCACGGTTGGATTTTAACGCTTTATCACATCATAATATAAATTTGGCAATTGTACCGATTTTTTATAAAAGGCGGAGAACCGCTTTGACATATAGCCTTATTATAAGGGCTTATTGGTTCTTCGTGAAAATTTATAACATCAGATTGCCAATTTCTCGGCTCGTAAGCCCAGTGGCCATGGTGTAATGTATAATGTGTAATGTGTAATGTGTAATACGTGTGTTGTGTGCATCGTCGTCAATTTCTCGAGAAGCTGTGCATACAATCTGCTCGTTAGAGCGTTTCCTGTGAACCGACGAGGACAAACCGTTGACCGGAAAGTTTACAGAAATGTCGGTTCCGCTTTTTGACACCGGTAAGCACCGGTCTCTCTTCTCGTAGACGAAGAGCTGATGACAAGATACAGGAAATTGATTTGTAGCACTATACATTGTACACAGTTATAAATGTTGATCATTTAGGTCATTATAAAAATATGTCTTAAATGATGTTAGTAATCAAATTAGCGCTATTTCTTTCATAATGAAATTATCGATATCATATCAAAAATACCTACTTTTTATAAAAAGGTCGAAGATGCCTTGACATATAGCCTGATTATAAGGGCTTATTGGTGATAATTTATAAGATCGTTTAATGAAATCAATAATTCAAAGTTAGGTGAATTATGAATATCTTTCGCATTTGCATCATATATTGAACGTTGTTTTATAATGATTGGGATGCGGATTTGGATTAATTCATTCATTTCAGGCTCTTTTTGTGTCTATCAATGGTCAATATAAGCTGAAAATATGGTTCATATAAATATAATTTTGTATAAATACTTATAGTTGACATTTAGCAATATAGGAAAGTTACGATGTTTTTATAGCATGATATTCCAATGTGACATAAATAAAATTTGATTCAAGATAACAAAAATTTTCTTGTTCATAAACGTTACGAATTGAATGTTTAATTCGAGAACAAACTAGTGGTGCATAGCATTGTGCCTCAAGAAATATTGTTGTAACTTCCCGTACCGGACATTTTTATTATTTATTAATTTTAATTATTTATGTCAATTGCCTCCATACTTTCGGATATTTTTTTGATCTATATAAGTGATCTTTGGGCCAGCGGTGACGATATCGGTTAGAACGTGAGCTAGCACCAACTAGTCCCAGGTTCGCTGGTTCAATTCCCGCTACCGTCAAGTCTGACATCAGGCAACTTTGATGTCAAATTTCCACTTGAGGTTATAGATCTCAAATATAGCCTCAAGCAAAAATCGCCTCTCGTGGGTATAGTTGCATATATAATAAAAATGTCAGCAAGTACTTCGAGTATAGATAATTAGTCATAACTGGACTGGTCAACTACTGGTTTGCCTATTCATTCAATATTCATATAATAAGAAAAGTCAAAACAATTACTGAATGTCCTAAGTGTGATAGATTGTAATTAAAATAAAAACAATAAAAATTGTGATCTTTAAACATTATAAATATTACTACGAAACTCAAAGTAATGTTAATAAAATTTGTACTCTTGTGTAAATCTCTATAATGATAATTTTTATTTGCCATATAGAGTCTTTTAATTTTTTTTGTGAATCTTCAAAACCATTCTTCATTCCGCCAATACATCGAAATAACTGGACCTGCCTTTTCCAAAAACTTAGTAGCACGTCTCCCCATCAGTAGGAATCTAATTTGAATCATTCAAATCGTTTGATCCGTTCTCTCGAAATCGTTTACCCATATCGAACATTTTTATTATTTATTAATTTTAATTATTTATGTCAATTGCTCCATACTTTCGGATATTTTTTTGATCTATATAAGTGATCTTTGGGCCAGCGGTGGCGCGATATAGGTTAGAACGTGGGCTAGCACCAACTAGTCCCGGGTTCACTGGTTCGATTTTCGCTACCGCCAAACCTGACATCAGGCAACTTTGATGTCAAATTTCCATTGAGGTTATAGATCTCAAATATAGCCTCAAGTGAAAATCGCCTTTCGTGGGTATAGTTGCATATATAATAAAAATGTCAGCAAATACTTCGAGTATAGATATAGTCGTAACTGGACTGGACAACTACTGGGTTGCCATCCATTCAAGATTTATATAATAAGAAAAGTCAAAACAATTACTTAATGTCCTAAGTGTGACAGATTGTAATTAAAATAAAACAATAAAAAATGTGATCTTTAAACATTATAAATATTACTACGAAACCAAAGAAATGTTAATAAAATTTGTACTCTTGTGTAAAATCTCTATAATGATAATTTTACTTGCCATATAGAGTTTTTAATTTTTCTTGTGAATCTGCAAAACCATTCTTCATTTGCCAATACATTCAAATAACTGTACCTGCCTTTTCCAAAAATTAAGTAGCACGTTTCCCCATCAGTAGGAAATCTAACTTGAATCATTGAAATCAATTGATCCGTGCTCCCGAAATCGTTTACAATAATTTAATTGCCGCACATACGCACGCACACACGAATACATGAATTTTTTCTAAGGTATGTCAAAATGTTCAAATCGTATGTCAAATGATTCAAAAAATCATTAACTTTCCGTAGGGTAACTTATTCTGCGTTTTCTCTAATGAACTTACCCTACGGGACGGGAAGCTTGTATTGCCCTTGTATTTGCCCTCAATATACGTTAAGTTTATAATTGTAAAGTGCAATACTTAAAAATATTTTATCAAAAAATAACTGTATCTGGAACTAATTACTCTCAGTTTTCATCTAGCACTAAATATGATCCTTTTAGTATTTTAGTCGTCTTATCGTATTTCAGACGAGTTGCTTCTCCAGCTCTTCACCTAATTGTACGTAAGCCTCCTTAACGTTTCCATCTCACGCCTCCGCACGTTTCGTGGTTTTATTTCTCATATCGATATAAAAATATAGCACGATTTATTATATCGACAACGAGCGATTCTAAACAAACCGTAATTCAAAAAGGAAACATTTCTTGGCACAATGCAATGTACTAGTTTATATAATACTGCAGCAATATAACAGAGTTTTATATTGTAGCCATGTTCAAACAATGGAATTATTGATTTTTGTTTTAAGTTTTATGATATTGAAATAACAGTATTAGGTCCATAATAAGTGAAGATTAGCAACATTGTTGTTTATATTTAGTAACAACACAGCTATAATAGTTTTAGTGCTCGAAGATAGTTATAATACTGTCTTTTATTATTGCCCATATATATCAATATCATATATTTTTTTCTCTTTTATATTACATTTTTAAGTTTAAATCTTAAAATGGGCCCGATTTTTTTTTATCCGAGAGTCTGCTATATATGCATTACAGTATTCTTAATAAATATTTTTTATCCTAATTTTAAGTATAAACTTGACAAATCGAATACTTGCCGTTAGTTCTTTATGCAGTTTCATAGAAATATGAATTAGACGATAATTATATTCAAGGTTTTTGTATTCAAGTTATGAACTGTAAGTAATATCGATCGATTCAAGTGCTGCAAAGAACAAATTATATGTTTTCTTTTTCGAAAAAAGTTTACTGGAACTTTTAACAATCATTAAAATAATTTATAGAGTAACAATTTTTAGAATGTTTGGAGATTTCTTGAACACGATAAGAAGGATATATTAATTTAGTATTTATTTTATATTTTAGAATGGGTTTTAATTTCATAATTACTTTGTACGTAAATTTTAGTATATGGTTGAGAGGGGTTTAAAGGTTCACGGGTAAAAAGGTCTACCACCGATATTTCAAAAACAAGTAAAGTTAGGAATTTTTTAACAACAATATTTGAAAGTAGAAGGCAATAGATGTATAACCATTCATCACCTTGATTTTTACAACGGCGCTATCAGGAGATAATGGACTATGTTTCAAAATCTATATCAAAAGTATTTTATTTCGTTGTTAGATTTTTTTATTTTGAGCACTGTTGTTTAGGTTACGAGATCTCAATATATTTTTTAAGTATACGTTATCTAATTGTTTTATAAGATTTATTGTTATTTTTAAGTTAGATTCAACAGTTTTTTTTATATAACCTCTATAAAAAAATAATTGTGGGAGGGGAAAAAAAGACCAACTGAAACATTACTCTGACAAAGGTGTAAATAATAAAAAATAGTTAGTAAAAAAAATAAATTAAGTTGAAAAAAGCAATTTTACGTGAAATAAATTATAAATAATTAGTCCAACTCTACTGATATTTCTAACGAAATACCAGATCAGGGTTATATACAATATTAACACATTTATATAATTAAGAAAGAACTGGAAATTTTTCTAAAGATAGTTCGATAGTTGTTTGAAACGTGTTATATGCTGTGATATAGTTCATTTTGTTTAGACATTATAAATACCTAAAACCAAATTGGACCTTTGTACCCCGCCCACCATATTCGATTTAAGTCTTGATTTAAATTTGTTTTTTTTTTTAAATTTGGTTTATTATATTATGTTTGAAATAAATTTAAGAATGTAAGTGTACATAAAAGTCAATCAACTTGTACCTTCTGATAATTAGACGACATATCGAATGATCAAGTCAAATATTGCCAAGAATAATCTTGATTATACTGAACATTTAGTTTGTAAGTGTTTGGCAAGCGGTTCTTACCAGTATGTGCCTATATTATTATCTTTTATTTAGTAGATACCAGTAATTAATACTAAACATAATTTCAATTTTCCAACACCTAAGCTGAAGATACCTTAAATATTCTAATTTTTTTATTAACTGAATCTATATTTGTTTTTTCATTAACACTAGTATGAATTCAAGGAATTTTAAATAAAACGTACGTATTACTCATAAATAGGAGAATTCATTTGAAAATTATGTAAATAGAAATGCGGTGTATTATTTATGAATGAATAAGGAAGAAGGTATGGCCATTGTTAGGCAGAATCACGAGAATTTATAAACACCTTTATTATAGTAATAATATTAAAAAATAAATAGTATATTTTTTAAAAATTATGTTAGTTATATATTATGTTAATTAAATATTGAAAAAAAAATAGAATTTTTAAACATAGTAATTTGCTGAATTTTAGTTTAGTTTTAGTTCAGTTATACTTGTTATTTGAGTTATAGTTCAAAATTCTAAATGCATTAAAATTTGTATATGTTTAGGAAAATTCTTGAAAGAACTAAAACATTCCAACTACTTTTCTTTTGCTATCGAATTATGAAGCAGTAAAATTTTGAACTTTTTACAAATGAGCAGTAGTGGTATACATTTTCACTTAAAATGAAATATATCATAAATATGTTTCCAAATGAAAATAGCTTTCCAAAAACTACTGCAAAATGTTAAAATATCAATACAATTGGAAAAGAACAACCATTGGGTTGTCTTCTAATAGAAATTAGTGAAAACAATTACTACAACAGCTTATAGAATATCAAAATTTTGATTGCTGTACACAGAAAACATCACTGTTCATCAAAAATAAAAATATAAAGGTGTGGTGGGGATAGCTCAGTCAGTAGCGTGCCCGACTCACACGCCAGGTCTACTCGGTTCTGGCACTGAAATAAAATTTGTTACATTGAAGTTGAGTAGAATTTGAATTGTTGGATTAAGATGGAATAGAATTAGAAGTTAAGGAGAAGAAGCAAGGTTTGCAGTAAAAAAGAAAAATGAAGAAGTCAGTTGTAAAGAAAATAAGATAGTATGGTATGATATATAGAGATAGTATATGATATAATAATGATAGTAAAAATTGTAAAAGGAAAAGTTGTGGGTATGGATAATGTAAGTCTAATTCTAAGTAAGCGTAACCAATAAAAAAACAATAAAAACCTACAAAGGTATTTATTAGAGGTAACTAACTTTAAAAAATAATATAATTACTACAAAAGTAATATTAATTGTTAGTGTTAAAAAGAACTGTTTAAAAACTTTGTTAGAATAAAAGAAAGCATGATAATATAAAATTATAACAAATCCAGAAATTATTCTCGTCAGTCATATGTGTTGACAGGATATGAGATCTAATGATCGATGTCTTTTATATCTCCTGAGCGATTCAAAATAACGATATAAAATGTATAAGAAACAACAATTATATCTATTGACAAAAAGTATAACGTGGGAAAAATATATTTTATGTTTGGACTTCGTGAACTGTCCGTATTTGACATTTTTAATTAATTTAAACTTGCAGACAATTTATTATCACAAACATATTTACATCTACAGTTAGACACGTACAATCGTAAGTGAATATATACAACTTATATTTTATTAGAGATTTCTGAGTTCTGAAACAGATAGGGCAGGGCGGGGCACAAGGGTCTAATTTGGCATTAAGTTAACTATATATGGAGAAAGCCTTAATCCAAATAAACTACATCACAACACATGACACATATCAAAGAATCGTACTATGTTTAGTGAAATTTCCAGTTATTTCCTAATTATAGAAATGTGTTTTTTACTATTTTTTCAAAATTTGTCATATGTCTTTTTTTACCTCATAGGCGGGGTAAAATAAGACAGCCAGGGTAAAACAGAACCAGTTTTTTATGTTTAATTCTAAAGGGATTTAACGAAATAATTACTACAATATTTAATCAATAAAATGTTTAAATTTATAATAATAGACACAGTTTTAACAAAGGTGTCACTGTATATAATCTTGATATTTTCAGTAATTTATTAACAGAAATATTTATCAGCAGAGTTGGAATAACTATTAATTCAACTTATTTTATGTAATTATCATTTTCATTCACTATATTTCATTGTTTACTCTTTTGTCTAGGTAAAGGTTTAGTTGGTTCTTTTTACCGCACCCGCGTGTGACCTACAGAGATTAAATAAAAACTTTTGTTATATCTAACTTAAAATTAGTAATTCATCTTATAAAACATTTAAATAACTAATACTTATACCTAAAAAATATATTGAGGTATTGTAAACTAAACAACAGTGCTCAAAACAATAGAAACTAACAGCAAAAGAAAATACTTTTGTTACAGATTTTGAAACACGTTTATCTCCTGATGGTGACGTTGTTTAATTAGAGACATTGGCTAATTACACATCTTTTTCACACTACTTTTAAAGATTGTTGTTAAAAAAATTCTAACTTTAATTGTTTCCGAGATATTGCTGGTTGACGTTCTACATCATTATAAGTCGTCCTAAAAATCTTACGAAAGTGTAATAGTGATTAGAAATAGACGATGACTGAGTGAGTTTTTCTTATAAGAACAATTATTCCTTTAAAGAATAATTATCTGCAAATTAAAAAAAATAAAACGGCGCATTTTAAGAGTTTATGTGTTTAATGCAATTTATATTTGTTTGTTTTGAATTAGTGTACTTTGCTAATCAATCAATCATTCAATCAATACGTCAATGTTTTTATGTTTCTGTTGTTTATGAAACTGATGACGCAACATCCAAGTAATTTATATAAACATTCACACATTTTCAGTACATACGCGAATATAATCTGACATACACACACATAGAGACTTATATATATATATGTTAAATTTTCTGTTATCCACCTACTGTTAAACAAACATTTAAATTGTAAATAATTGTAATATAATTGTAAATAGAGCATTACTATATATGTTATTAGCATTAATTTTCATTCTCTCAGTGCTGCAATGTTATTGCAATAATATTGCTTTAGTATTTGAGTAAACTGACAAGGTTTTTAATTATTTTAATATCACTGTTTTTCTTTGGTACTTTTACTGCACTTTTCTCGAATGAAACTGTGGAAAATACTGGCGAATGATATTTTTCTCCGTGTACTTTTCATGATTAAAATACCATGTAGTAGTGAGTCATTTATTTTAATTAACTTTTGCAAAACGTTATTATTGATATTTATATTCAGAATAAATATTTTATATATATATATATATATATATATAGGTACTATTAATTATTTATATTTCCTGCTGATATTTTACACTTTGATTTTCGCATGATCAGTCAGGTCAAATATTCACATGCAACTGTATGGGCCGCGTTTACACTATCACGTCCTCAAATTTTCTAATATACATATTCTTTTTTTTTCGAAAAGTTTATTCGAACTAAAATATTGCCTTATACCTTACTAATTAAGTAATTATATATAGTCTTTTTCTTTACTCGCGCATACGGTATTCAAAAAATTAATATAACAAGGTGTATGTAGCCCTTTGCCTTAAGGTAAGTTGCATGAACTTCCCCATATGTATAAATAATAGACTTAGAAAATCAGTATATTAATTTATGAGTGATTCATAAGGAAATTGGACAAAAATTTCAAACATGTTAGTTATTTTCCATAATTGCTATTCATTGCTGAAAAACGTACACGCACTTAATACATACAAGGAGAAAAAGGCCCGAACGATCAATCAAAACTTTAATTAATTTTTATAATTAAACCACTTGTTTTGGCCTCTAATATTTTAGTATGTTCATTAAGATCTGAAACTCTATCGCCATACGTGATATCATTAAAATCTCAAAAAAATTAACATTCAATGAAGAAGAAATGATCCAACCAATCTTCGGCAAAAACTAATTTTTCTCTTTCGAACAGTTTTTGAATGTTTAAAATTGATTCAGGATTGCGGGCGATAAATTGTACAGTTTTCTGCTAATTATGAAGAAACGGCTTGGCCGGTCGCCGTGTTAAAATGATCAATACGTCTTATAAAACAATTAAATAAGACATACTTATAAATTATATTAAGAACTCGTAAACTAAACAACAGTGCTCACAACTAAAAAAACTAGCAACCAATGAAAACTTTTGTTATGAATTTTTAAACATCGCCGTTTATCTCCCGATAGCAACGTCGTAAGAATTAAGGTGATGGCTGGTTATACATCTTTTTCCCTCTGCTTTCAAATATTGTTGTCAAAAAATTCCTAACTTCTTTTTGAGATACCGGTGGTGGACTTTTAAACCTCTATCTGACCCACTTCAAGAAATTGAATTGTAATATGGATATATGTGATGTCTATAAACTTGTAAAAAAGATAACTCATTGATATTATAGTATTATATATAAACTAATTCGATATTACATTTTGTACATCTCGTCTCTGAATCTTTGATGATCATGAAACGGCCTGATACATTATGACACGATTTAGAGAATATTATTACATAAACGCGATAACATAATATGTAATGATCATCATTTTTCATCAGTAATATAAAATTAATTAGTCTTTCATTCTAAATATAGCGCTTTTATTACCGTATTCTGGCGCATGATTATTTGCATTATCGTGGTTTGGCAGTGCATGCAGTTTGATTGATATATTTTGCAATCGCCATTGAAATTAATGAAAATTAATTATGGAATTTTTTGATAATATATAATTCTTTGGAATATTTTCAATAATATTTGTTCGTAGTATAACACAACTTATCAGTTTGTGCAAATCTTGTTGCAAAATACATTAATTGAATAAAAATTGACAGATGTTGGTTAGGGTTTATTTACCTTATTGTTATGGGTAATAAATTAAAAATGTCTTTGAGAGATTTTCTTATTTATTTCCGCAAATATTGACAAATAAATTATATATTATATCTGTCCACAGTAATTATTTTTTGTACAACACTCAGGATGCAATCTTGAGCTCTTAACCACGTAAATAAGTAACATAAGCTTTGTCCTGTGCTTTATGAGCTTTTATCAGAAATGATAGACTATTTTTATCAGAAACTTTCATCTTTTCATTACTCTAATCGCTTCCAGTGGTGCGGAACCCTGTCAGTTTCCTTCTTTTCCAATAGAAAACGACCGAGAGGTATTATAAAAAAATTGAAAAAAATGCACGTTACTGCACCATACTTTGGGCTATAATTCAAAAGATTGAAAAGTGTAGATTTTTAGCAAAATGTAGATCCTTCAAGCTATTTCAAGATTTATATGAATCTATGGCACACAGTTAGCCAACATCTAAATTTTATCGGAAATGCAACACAAGATCATTATTATTGTTAGGCAAATCTTGTCCAAAATCTAAAAGTACTTTGTTAAATTAAATTTTTTAATTCAAAATGAAATAATTATCTATAGTTATACATATAAGAATACGTTGATTTGTCACCTTGTCAGATTTGCAAGCAATTTTTTAGACCAATTTTTAAATAGAAAAGTGTTTAAGTACTATAATTCGTCATTTAATTGCAGTTTCTAGATTTGTGAATTAATTAAATGAGTGTTCTATGTGGACAGATAATGTAACAAATACACAAATTGAAAAATATGTTGCATACAAGAATAATTGATAGAAATAGCAAAAAATATTTGCAATGGATATTTATTTAGCGCTTATTTCCAATGTTGGCCATGAGTTTAAAAGGATTTTCGATATAAAAAGCGATTACAAAAACATTTGAATATAAAAACAGGTAAAGTAAACGATTAATGATTTTTATACGACTCAATGAATACCAAAAAATGTTTTGAATGAAATTTATTAACTAGTGTACGTAAGGTAGGGCGGGGCTCAAAGGTACAATTTTACTTACTAATTAAATAATTATACCATCTAAACTAAAAGAGCTACATCATAACACATATGATATATTATACAAACAACTATCGTTCAGTAAAATTCTCAGTTAATTCTCAGTTTCGTACTATGTTCAGTAAAATGGTCAGTTAAAACCCAATCATAGAAAAGTTTTTCTTTTTACTATTTTTCTAAAATTTGTCATCTGTCCCTTTCAACCTATAAGCAGGGTAACACTGTTTTATTTTTGATTTTGAAGGAATTTTACGAAATAATAGCCACAATATGTAACGAATACAAAATATGAATTTCATGGGCACATTTTTATATAGATAACAGCGTACATAACCTTGATCTGGTATTTGGCCAGAAATTTCATCAGCATTGTTGGAATAACTATAAATATAATTCATTTCTTGTAAACTTACTTTTATTGACTCAATTTAGATATTTATTTACTATTTTTTATTCTTTACATTTTTGCCAGGGTAGAATACTAATTGATCCCTTTACCTCACCCACAGGCTATTATAGAGGTTATATAAGAATATCTTTTGAATCTAATTTAGAATTAACAATACATTTTATGAAACTCTTAGGTCTCGTAAACCCGTAAAAGTGCCAAAAAAATAACAACTAAAAAAATGTTTGTTGCTTGATTTGGTTACACATATTTTTTCCTCTACTTTCAAATAACATTCCTTACTCTACTTGTTGTTGAGATATTGTTGGTGGGCTTTTTTACCCGCGGACCTTTAAACCACGTTCTACTCTATAATATTAATGATTTGTTCATCGATTATTTTATAACGAAATTCAAATCTTTTGAAAATGACAATTATTTCAAAGATTAAAAGCGAAGCAAGTCAAATTGCGAAATTATACAATTGCTAAAAATTTCAAATACGTTGAAAACTAAGTACATTTTAAAAACTGAAAACTATTTAAGCATAAATAAATTGTTTCGTACAATTTTCAATTTGTTTATAATATTATTCATCTGACGTTTTTTCATAGGAATTTACATACAGTAGTGCTTTTGGCATGGAGGATATCCGTGGTATTCCCAAAACAAGCAAAATAAAAATAATATTTTTTCTCTCGTGGAATTTTGCGGAGAATTTACGAAAATAATAAATTTTTTCTCGTGGAATTTGGCGCATCAATAATTCATATCCCGGACACAATTTGGAGACAATAACATATTCTTTTGCGTGCGCCCTCGTGTGTGTGCGTATGTTCTCTATTGTGTATTATGTGTATAATGGATAACGGTCCGTATTTCGGTGAAAGTACATCACTGATTCAGAACAGGTACGAATTAAGATAATTCACTAGTTGTACCCGTGCAACATTTTGCTTCTTAAAGAAAATCCCAATCAGTTTTTGTTTTATGTTAGGATTTGATTAATTTTTCTATAAAGCTACTTACTTACTTAATTTTGATTAAGTTTTAATTGGTTTTTGACAATTTAGTTTTTTTTTAACATTCCGTAGAACAAGTTATAGTAATCGCAAAAAAATCGAACATGAAAATTTTTATATAACTTTACGTTTCAAAACCTTCTAGCATACCTTAAAAAAAAATGGATGTATGTGTGTGTAAGTGTGTATGTGTGTGTGCGGATACAAATTTTTGTCGACGATTTCGGGAACACGGCTAAAGCGATTTGAATAATTCAAAAAACATTCGATTCGTATTGATAAGAAGACGTGCTGATTAGTTTTTGGCGATGGTAGATCTAGCCGTTCCGAAGATATGGGGCAAAAGTGCCAAAAACGGTAACTCAGTTTTTAAGAGAACGGAGCGCCTGATTTGAATAATTTAAAAAGCATTTTACTTGTATTAACAAGATGAAGAACTGATCAAATTTTCATAATGGCAGGTCTAGCGGTTTCGGAGATCTAGTAAAAAAATAAAAAAAATGCCATTTGGCGGTCAAAAATGATCATTAGACATATGCACATCAAATTATCAGTTATTTTATGGAGATTTTAACAATAAGTATAATTTTTTTTTTACATTTCTATGGGTTCCGTACGAATGTTTATCCGTTAGGCGACGACGCGGCGCTTACGCGCTTTGGTGTTTTATCTCTATGCAGTTAAAGCAGTACGATCGCTTCGAAAAAAGTTCAGAATTTCCAAAATATTTCAAAATAAATTTTTCTTCAAAAAGTCTTTTTTTCAAAAAAAGTAAATTTTTGTCAAAAATTTATAGTTTCTCAAAAATCTAATTTTTTCAGAGTAATTTTTTTTCAAAAATGTTAATCTTTTAAAAAAAAATTTTTTTGGTATGGGAAGTTCCAGCAATTTGCCTTAAGGCACGATGCCGTGCACCTCACTAGTTTTTAATATTAAATTGTTGTTGTTAAACGGCTGTCAAAACTAAGTATTCAAATACTGTAAAAGTGGCTGAATGCACTGACTGAGTGTATAGTTTTCTACGTAAAATAAACCAAAAAAATACGTATTGTAAATCTGTTGCGAACGATGCTTAGTTCTAGGTATATAATAAATCTACATACAAGCACTATTAGAAACCTACATAAAAACACTATTTGGAGGCAACTGAAGCTGACATCACTACTGCTTGATATCAGGGTACACGAAATGCGGAACCAAAACACTATCAAATAACATGGTCATCAGATCATGCTAATGCAGGGCGCTGACTCGATGCAATAAAGTAAACTTGTTTCAACAAACATACTTCATTTTTTCCTCTTTGGACTCTGTGTCAAAATCAGTATAATTCAGCTGTTACGACGATTGTCACCACCGTACCCAGTCTCCCTTACATATTTTATTTTACTATTAGTGATTCTGCATCTTAATGCTTAATACCCTATTCTAATCGAATACAGTACTACAACTCAATTTTTCTTAAGTAGTAATTTTTACAGTCAATTTTTATAGTCAATTTTTATCCATACAAACTTATTTTATTTTTAACATTTTGTAACTTTTTGAGAGAATCATTTTAATAATCGCCTTTTAAATGTAATATGCCTTATATATAGTATACTTATCTGCGCATTTCTTTTTCTTGATCGTCAGTCCGAGATGTATCGTTGTTAGACTTTTGAAAAATATTTTTCTCTTCGTAATCATTTTCCGTCCCAACAATATGAAGTAAACTCGATCAAATCCTAAGTCGAGGCTCTAGAGATTTCCTTCAGCTCAGTATTAATTAAAAAACACAATATATCAAGCAGAAAATTCTCAAACGTGCTATTAGTCCATAAAATATAAAACGTTACAATTCCTTTCACGCAAAGTTAATTTAAAAGTATATTAAAAGAAACTATGAGAATAAAACCACGATAAAATCTAAACGTTTCTTGAAAAGATGTAATTTATTTCGTGTAAATACTTCTCTTGAATTGTATCAAATGGTCTTTATTGAAAACGCTAGAAATAAAACAGAAGAACGTTTTGTGGATAAATTTGAGTCCAGTCGTGATTTGTTTTGAAGTGCTTAACATGATTACAGTTGATCGTTCTTGTAAAAGTCAGTGGATATAAAACAGGATAGATACGAAGTGGCTTTTTGGTTTTATTGTGTTCCTGAATACCCATCATTTTTTTTAAATGAACATTGAGTTATTAAATATATGACTAAACTAATTAATTGAAAAAAACCTAAATGAGATTTTTTTCCAAATTCAGTAATAAAATAAGTTATATTTGAAAAAGTATATGGAAGTATTGGGCCTAATAAGATATTGCATTTGCATTCAAACTTTGACATAAATACTGCATATGAAGCAAGTTTCTTATTAATTAGATCTTTCTTTGATATGAATTCGGCAGAAAAATTTCTGTTCTGATTTCAAAGTAGGTTGTTGTTTTTTTTAAACAGTTCAATACATTTTGAAAAAATACATTATTGAATGCTATTGTAGACAGAAAAGCATGAAAGATTTTTTTTATATTTTTACGCTTCGAAACATTCAGATCGTTTTGAAATACATTAGAAGAAAATTGATGTAGTGCATATTATATATAGGGTAGGGCAGTGCACATAGGTCCAATTTAAGTAATTTTACTGACTAAAACAAATAACTAAAAAACTACATCACAAGACATAAAAAGTATCAAACAACTATAGTACTATGCTCAGTAAAATTCAGATTGGGCAAATAGATCCAATATCTTATTTTTATAATTTCAAAGGGATTTCACGAATTAATAACTACATGCCCAAGCCAACACAAAGTTTAAACTTCATGAATATATTTTTTACAAGGATCTCGCTGTATTTATCCTTGATATTAGTCAGGAATATTTATCAGCAGAGTTGGAATAACTATTAAATTTATCTCTTGTAAAATTCATTTATTTAACCTAATTTATTTTTTTATTAACTAGTTTTTATTGTTTACGCCATTGCCAGTGTTAAGGTTTGGTTGGTTCTTTTTTTTACCTCATCTCCCCCCATGAAAGCTTTTTTAGTGATTATATAGAAGGAACGCTTGAATCTAACTTAAAAATAACAATACATCTTATAAAGCAATTAAATAACAAAATAAATCCTTACTTCACTTGTTTTTTAAATATCGGTGGTCTACCCGCTACCCCGCTCTACCCTAAATGTATTTTTGGATATAATTTTTCTGGTATTCTTTAGAGAAGTTAAATCAATAGATTGCTTTGTAAATGAACATTAGTTTCTGACAAAAACCAATTTCAGCATTTTCGGAGATATTGAAGATATTAGAGGTTTCAACAATGTGAACTTATTTAGTTGCTTGACAAATTTTGTTAGTTTTCATATTTGAAAACAAGAATAAGTTTATTTATCATAGAACTGGAAAGACCTGTAAATTTTCTTAAGGTACAATACCACACACCACAGGTTATTATTTTATAATCGTCTAACAAACAAACCAATAAATAATAGCATCACGTATAAAAACGCATTTAATTATTATTATTTCAATGCTTTAACACAGGCGCCACAAACAAATTTAATTATTAATTAAAATTAGTATTAATCTCACGATTTCTTTGTCACACAACAAAATTGCATTTTTATCGATCGGCCGTGCCCCCGATCACTTTGGCCTGCACCATGGGCGATTATCTTTTAATCAGGTTAATGTGCGGTATGCATGCAACCTATTGATAAACTTCGGATTAGAGGAATAAATAATTACATTAATGATAAATCGGTTAAGCGAACGTTTAAAGATCCGTTTATACACTTATTATTATATATCATTTTAATTATGCAATTGCTATAAAATTCTGACGATTAGATCCGGATGGTTGCAAAGTTCACGGTGATATTTTTCAGTTTTCACAATTGAATTTTATTGATTGATTAGAATTCAGGGGTTTTTAATTAAAATATTGAAATATTGAATTCAATTATTTTTTTACTCGAAAATTTTCAAAAATAAATTTTTTACCATTTTACAATCCTGATTAAATGTGCCAACTTCTGATGGAACTTGCTAACAAACTTTACAACTTTTTTATATAGGAGAGCCTCCCAAATTCGACCGATATAGAAATCTTAAATTCATAATTCAACAAAAAGTCTTAATTCTTGAAAACTTCCGGGGAAATTGTGTTATTATTTTTTACCGATGTCCTAAAAATGTTATTTCAAATTACGGTTCTAAAGTATAAATGAAAAAAATTAGTAAACATTAACCAAATAACCGAACAATGGTCATGTTTTCACCAAAGCTCCATGTTGCATTTGGAAGCTCATAATTTTCAAACAAAGTGAGATATATTTTTCTTCTAATTTTTTCAGGACAGTTAATGTCAATACTATCTTCTCGTTTCGGCTTGACGTTAAGTTCTGAGACACCCTTTATATACATTTTTATATAAATAGACTTTATATAAATAATAAATGTTGTTCGAAAATATACAAAATCCGCGAAACTGTTACAGATCACGTATTAATGATTTTGGAAATTTATAACTTACTGTTTATTTGTAAGTTTATTTGCAAATTAAATAAGTTTATCGAACAAATTTTTACAATATCATGCTCTATTTAAACCATAAAATGAAGTAAGTATTGAATTCCCATTTTCTTAATCTACTCATTAGGCAATAATAGAATAACAATTTACATACATATACTTATGCAGTTTTGATGATTTGACTTTTATGTTCCGATGTGAAATCTATTTGTTTTTTTAAAGAAATAAATAAAAATATGTTTTCATTATTTAAAACATTTCAAATTAAGATGTTAAGCTTTCACTCCCACAGCATTAATGTCTCTCTAAGGATTGTTTCCCGAATTTAAGAAATAACATTCTGAAACGCTGATATGAAGTGAAATAATTTTTGATATACAAGTTTCTTTTTGAGAGATAGGTAATTTGTAAATCTTACTTTGATAAATGTCTGATATGTAATTTAAATGTATAAATACATAAAATTTACATAAAATGGGCCATAAAACTATTTACCAGGATATCTGGCAATATTTTTATGATAGACTTAGTAATAAATAATATTTAACTAGAAGCGTATGAAAACCAAAAGCCACGTGTCACACATACTGATGCAATATCCGAGGAATATTTGTTTTTCTACTCAATGTTTATTTTTCTATTCCCGATAAAACTCGATATTATTTATTCGCCAGCTGATCAGAAGGTCTGTTTGACTATAAAATATATCTTTGAACATTTTGCGACATTTGCAGAAACGACACAGAATTAGTTATGTTAGTTACGTTATTGACATTTTGTTGTGGTTTAGATTTTTTCATAATTATTTATTGGAAAATGCATATCTTGGTGTGAACTTATGATTATGTGAACTTGGAAAATGCATATCGTGCATTCGATCTCAAATATAATCTCAAGTAAAAATAGTTTTTTGGGCTTTGCTGGAACAAATATATGCCATCACGATCAGATATAGGGTAGAGCGGGGCTAGTTGAGCATAGGGGCAAGTTGAGCCCCTATCGAAATATCTCGAAAACTATTCACCCTGCGTTTATGCATTATATGGCGGAAAGATAGAGATTTGGAAGAAATAAACATCCCGCGATCGCTAGTGGCCGCTGAACAAATGAGTGAGGCTCACGGGCGTTTTGTTTATTTTGAGACCAAAAAGTAACAAAGTAATTCATCACGAGTTTTCGTCTAGTTTAGTCAAATGTTATTTATTTTTAACCAGGTAAATTTTATTCTTCCATATAATTTTAGTACTTTTAATATGCACAGAGATTCTGGCCATAATTCTCACGGTTTTTTTATAAACTCACTTTTATTTTGAAATTCCGAGTTGGGGTTAGTTGAGCATAGTTGCTAAACTTGTTCTGTCACTAAGACAATTACCATTAACTTCCAGAAATTGATTATTATTTTTAAGATTTAAGCTAAGTCTATGAGTAGTAATATAAAGAAATAATGATTTTAAACAAAAATACTGAATATAATGGTAAAATAATTCCTAAGCTACGATATTGTTCTGTTGATTCTACTTTTAGTTAATTATTCAAAGCAAATTACTATAAGTTTTGTTTTCTCTGTCAATAAAGACTATAAATATAGAACTGGTTATTAAAAACTTATTTTATTTCATTATTATCGACATTAAAACTATGATTTCATTATACTTTCTTAGTGCTCAACTTGCCCCACCTATGGGGTACATTGAGCATACGTGACTTTTTGCATTCAAACAGCTGTAGCTTTTAAATTTTACTTATTACCATAAAATAGTATTAACACTTTTGTTAAGCGATAAACAACAAATCCATTAAGCCGTATGGCAATTTATTGAGACTTTTCATTGAGAAGCTACATCCGTTTAAGTAAAAATTTGCTCAACTAGCCCCGCCCTACCCTACATATGTTACATATATAGTGGTGAACCATTGGGTTTCTTTCACGAGCAAAATACTAGGTTAAGATGTACAACAGAAAACATCTCATAGAACATGTAGTTGTGATCGTTGTTAAAGAACTAAAAAAACTAAAAAAAATATATTATAAATAACTTAATAATTGAAAAAAAAAATGATGGACGCCATGGTTATCATTGCGTTGTCTACAAAGATGCCATGGTTATCATTGCGATGTCTACAAAGAGAAGGCTTCTGTATACTATATTATATATATATATATATATATATATATATATATATTTATATATATATATATGTATGATTTTCCAACACACAGTGGTAAATGATGTTTTATAGCGAACCGAAAATAGTGTTTAAAATATACAAACATTAGCAAATCTAAATGCATTGCAATGCAAACATTTCAAAACATCAACAGGAAAATAAATAGCTAAGTAAAACTATGTGTATTATTCTATTTATTTTACTAATTAGGCTAGCTAATATATTGTTAGCACAATTTAGGCTACAAAAACACAAGAAATAGTGCCAAAAACCATAATGTAATTACACATTAACTTTGTAAATTAAAAATTAGCGATACATATCAAATTATAAACATTACATATTTCAATTATTACTCATAGTAAAGATTTGTAATCGTTTGCGGTTCTCTTTTTTTAACTTAATGTTTTTTTTATTTTTGCTCTTGTTGAAAAATTCTAATACTTTACCTACTGGAGCAGATTTTATTTATTTATTTAATTTTTTTATTTACTAGAGAGTTTTAATTAAAGCTACTTAATTATTTATGGAAATGCTCTTCACTTACAATAATCTAAAATATATAATTTAAACTGTTTTAAAGGCTGAGTAAGTTTGAAAGTAAATTAAAACTTTGAAATGTCTTAAGAATTGTCGAAATATTTAATTAAACGCGTATTTTGGGTATCATTGGCATACAGTATTAAATATTATTTTATTGTACCAGGATATGAGCTTCTCTAGAATCTTACTAACAATAAAAAATTATCTCTTGTAGACTTAATTTATACTATATGCTAATTATCACAAGGAATTTAACTTCTAAACAAAATTTCTAACAATAACTTTTACTTGTTTATTTTTTGCTTTTTGCGCTTGTTGATACAATTAATTGAACTTAATTAAACCGTGGATTGATTAACAAGTGTGAATTTTGTTTTTGAATTTTTATTTATCAATGAAATTGAATTAAATTCGGTGTCTAAATATAAATTGGTGATTCAAACGAGTAGGTTGGAATGCGTTATGAATGCATGAATTATCTTATAGCTTTATTTATAGACGTCGCTGGATTATTTATTAGAGCGTCCTTCATTCAACCCATTTTATTCATAATCTCTCATTGGACTCGAGCCAAATTTAGAACGGTTTAATGTTGAATTACTTAACATAATTTACAAATCGCACTGCTGAATAATGTAACTGAATGAAAAAAAAATGTTGCCTTTACTTGCCGTTATTATTGTTAAATGATACATTTTTCTTACGTGGGGAAACTTAAAATATTCATAAAATCTATTAGCAACATCGAGTAATATACCAAAAATCATATTTAACTTTTCGTAGGGTAAGTTATAGTAATCTCAAAAAAAATCGAAAATGAAAATTTTTATATATCTTTACGTTTCAGAGGTTTCTGAACATATTAATTATTAATTTAATTAATTTAATCAATGCAATATTTGTAGTAGGGCGAATATTTATTGATGCAGCAATGTCGGATCAGGGCTATTTTCACTTGAAAACATATTGCTATCTATAGTTCCAAGTGAAAACTGTTGTCTCTACTGCTTGACACCAGGCTCTCGAAGCGGAATCGAACCCGGTACCTCTGATTCAGGTCCTGTCGTTCTAGCCGCTTACCTACCAGCGAGCCCTTAAAAACTGAAGTATTCAAAAAATAACAAATATCACTTACTAGAACCATTAGAACTTTAGGATTTTCTTATTACAAATTTTCATATAATTTATTGATAAAATAGGAATGTTATGTTACCGGTATCTTATAAGTTACTCAAAAGTTGTTGCAATTATGACAACACATGCGTGTAGTCGAACTAATGTTGATATTCTGACATTTGTGCCATTTGGAGGTTAGGTTTTAGGAGCAAGAACATAGCTTTTTGCCAGTTTCATGAATACAAAATTATTCTCTCCATAAAAGACGGGTGATAGACCATAGCTATTTTATCCGAGAATTGACCCCATAATCTGAAAATGCTTTATTTTGCTTTATTATAAAGGTTTATAACAACATACATCAACGATTTATCGATCTTTCGTTTCATAATACATGACTTATTAGGTTTTTATGTTATTACTAAAGTATTTGCTTGTACGGAACTCTTTGTGCTGAAAGTTTGCATACATATTGTGGTTAATAAATACTATATTTTACGTTCGCTAAGATGATGTGTGGTCATGCAAATGTCTTATCGATTATTACAAATTGATTATATTATCGATTTTGTTGGTCTGTTTAATAAATGGAAATAAATCACACCACTCAAGTTGCCTCGGAAAATAGATCAGCGAATGTTAAGCTCTAATAAACTATTATAAGGATCTAATTATAAGCAGTGCGCAACTAGACGTAGAATTTAATATACTGTACAAAGTTATGAAATAATATAGCGTTATTGTTCCATAATACTGTGGAACATAAAATTCTTAATAATGCAGAAAAATTACTAAGTGCTTTACGTATTTTTAAAAAACACTTTTTTGTAGTTTATTTTGAACGCGCCTGAAAAACTTTGTCAGAAAATTTTACTGCAACATATAATATAAAATATGTTTTATTACTTCACTGTAACCAAGTTTTTTGTAGTCTTGAATTGTTCAATTGCAAGATCATATTTTTTACTAATCTAATAATTTAACAATATATGCTGTTCGGTAAGTATTTTTGTTTCATTTGAAGCGTAAACGATCACAAATCATTGCATTACAGAATTAATTTGACTTTTTTTATACATTATCAGTTTTCAGATTATGTAGAAAAAAATCTTACTGAAGAAGGTCATATCCTTATTTTACAATATTTTTTTATTATTGATATTTGATCTTTTTACAGTAGCTGCGTAATACTCGTAAGGTGAGCCCTAAAATTTAACATAAGATGCTTTCATTTACTAAATAGGTTGACATATAACATTTTCCGTTTAATTCAATTCCGATTAATTTCCATTATTTAACACTTGCTATGAAATAAATATGAGAAGCTATAACATAAAATATACCCAAATTAAAAATTTTGTATTGAATTTTGAAAATAATATTATATTAAAAGTAAAGTTTATTTTAGTCGTGACACTATTTAAGGAATAATATTTATAGTATATTATATTTGCAGCACAATATATGTATTTTATACTTGAGTGACCATGTCTTTCTAAACTGAAAAAAGCTGAACTAGATATTCAATATTTCTTAAATATTTGGTTTACCCTGCCTGAAACTCCTTCCAATTACAGCATACACATATTTATTATTATGGATCGCGCGATCTTGTTCAAAGTATTAAATCTGAATCAAAAACCTATTCATTAAGAATATTCATGTTTTCATTTTAAAAGTTCTTTAATAATTCTGAATCATCAAAACTTAGCTGCTGGTGGCTCGAACTTTCATACTCTTATAAACTTTCAAAACTTTAATATAGCGCTCTTCTACTGAATTAGAAAATACAAACTAACCAGTAATTTGGTGTAATTTTACTATCATAGTTCAAAATAAATGAAAGGAACTTAATTAGTTTTCATACTGCAACCATTAAAACAGTGTCGGGGCTGGAAATGATTCAAATGAATGTAAGTGACTTCGTCGATTTGTAACGCTATTTGTGAATATTTGCACACAGAAACTAGATAATTCAAACAAATAATATTGTAAAATAAATTATCAAAAAATATGTTTTCAGAGAAATAGAGCTTTGGTTTATATGCTATTTTGAAGCATATGTGAGAAATATGTATCCAAATATATAGGGTAGGGCGGGGCACAAAGATCTAATTTGATTTTATGTAATTATACTGACTAAACCAAATTAACAACATTACAACACGTAATACGTATCACACAAACAATTATCGTACTATGTTCAGTAAAATTCCCAAATAATTCCTAAATATAGACATATATTTTTACCTATTTTTCTAAAATTTGTCATCTGTCTCTTTTTACCCCATAGGCGAGATAAAATGGGATAGCTAAACAGATGCAATGTCGTGATATTAATTTTAAAAGAATTTTACGAAATAATAGCTATAATATCCAAGCAATGAAAATTTACATTTTATGGGCACGTTTTAGACTGATCTAATACTGCAACAACCTTGATCTGGTATTTTGTCAGAAATATTCATCGTAGAGTTTGAATAACTATTAATTTATTTCTTTTTAGAATTTATATTTTTATTGTTTTTTTATTGTTTACACAATTGCAAGGGAAAAAACTCAGTTGGTCCTTTTTACCCCACCCACACGTAAGCTATTATAAAGTTATCTAAAAACATCTGTCGTATCTAATGTAAAATTAGCAATGCATTGTATAAAACATTTAAATAACTATACTTAAAAATTATATTAGAGTCTCGGATACTAAGATTATTATAGATTTTTAAACATGACCGTTTATCTCCCGATAGCTAATATTTTTACCTTAATAGGTATTAGCATTGAATTTATAGAGTTATTAATATGCTAATAATTTAGGGCTCATGCCAGGATAAAAATTAACTGAGTTTAGTAACATTCTGGTGCCTTAAAAATGCAATGTAGTTGATAAAAAATGCATAACTTACAACAGTATCAAAATATTAGATAAAATTTGTTATGGCGTTATGAGTCGATGTCAAAATCAATTTATATTTTGATTTATAGGGATTTAATTAAATAACTTTTGGATGACTAGAGGTAAAATTGCGCTGCAAAATACTATTTTATTGAAAATATTCTGAATTCGCTCGCCAACTCTTCGACCGAATCGCAAAGCGTGCTATTTAAGGCACGAATTCGAACTTTGCTCTTATTGCTCGTATTATTATTGGTTTCGCTCGCGATACCAAACAGTTACAAAAATATCTTCATCTCTTTATTATAAACTCATTAAAAATTATAATATAGAGGAGGCCTGAAACAGATTTTACAACAATTTGAATTGATAATCAAATTGCAACCCGATTTACTTCCTGATTCAAACT
This sequence comes from Ctenocephalides felis, assembly GCF_003426905.1. Classification (NCBI taxonomy): domain Eukaryota; kingdom Metazoa; phylum Arthropoda; class Insecta; order Siphonaptera; family Pulicidae; genus Ctenocephalides; species Ctenocephalides felis. Next base: position 124,001,038 of record NW_020538040.1, read on the forward strand.
TTACAATTTTTACTTTTGCATTTTTCTTTGTAGTTCATATGTTATTCAATTCATTTTCTAATGATGATATTTTATGTTATATGTTATAAATACATTTAAAAAATAAATAAAAATTCACTGAATCATTGAAATATTCAATATAAAAGCCTACACGGGGTGATAGTATTGATCTTTAACTGTCCTGAAAACAATTATATCACGTTATTCGGGTATTTTGAGCTTTTAAGTGCAACCTAGAGCTTTGGTGAAATTATGCCCATTTTTTGGTTATTGTGGTTAATTTTTATTATTTTAACTACAGTGAAAAATAATAACATAATTGCACCAAGTTTTTGAGAATTAAGACCTTATGTTGAACTATGAAATCAAAATGTTTAAAATTGGCCGACTATAAAATACGTTTCTCTAAAAAAATATATTAAAGTGTGTAGGCAAGTTTCAACAAAAGTTGTCGTATTTAATCAGGATTGTAAACTGGCAAAATACTTGATACTTTTATTATTGAACATTTTTGAGTAAAAGAATAAAAACCCAAAATAACACGAAAACAGCTGACGCATTTTGCTAATATTCAGTTCAAATGCTTTTCTCTCGCAAATTAGAGCTTGCGCGTATAATTGAACTGATTGTGAGTGAAATGCACAAGCAAAAATAATGTCATTTTTAGATTATGATCTAGAGAGATTGATCTATGCATTAGTATAAATCATATCATTTTTAGATTATGATTTGAATAGCACATTTGCATGCTGAAAGAAAATGTTGTTACAATGAAAATTTAACAATTGAATATGTATTAACCCTTTCGACTCGGATGCCGTCGCTCCGGTGGCAAAATACATATAAATTCCGGAATTCGCGAGTGGAAAGGGTTAAACCTTATAGATCCTTGTCAGACACTCTGAAAGTATAAAAATATGAATGGATTGTTTGATAAAAAATTGTCCAAAGCGTGCACTGATAATGAGATTAAGTTTTTTAGGCGCTACTTGCGAACTCATAACAATAAAGATATTTTTCCTCCGGTTTCCCCTACACAATTAGCACGGACATTTATTTTACTCGTGTCCGGCTTTCGTATAACATAATTTATTGCTTTATTGTTGTAATGCATATCACAATAAAGTTTTTAAAGGCGAGGTCGCTTCGCCAAACGTTCGTTTATTATTTGCGATTCGAATTTATCAAATCGTGCGTCAATAAAATGTTGCAAATTGATAAACATTATTTTCATTGTTCATTTTTTCATACCGACACTGATTAATTTTATGTTAATTATCATTAGATGCATGTGTGTAGGGAAGTTAACACAATCGTAATTTCATTCAACTTTTATATTTGGAATATTTATTATACGTTTTTGTTAAATGTTTTACTCAGAAGGAGGACCATCATTTAAATTTTTGAAGATAAGTTAAAAACAATATTAAGATAATTCACTGACTGACGTATTTTATTTTGTAAGTGATTACATGACTAAATTCAATCATTCATTTATTTAATCATACGACTATTAACGGTTAAGCGCAGTGTCTTGTGTCAACAGGATCGTGAGTTCGTGGACAACTTGATATCATACAGTTATATGATATGATATATATAAAAATATGTTTCCAATTGAAAATAGCCCATTTCGGACACTGCGGTGTGAAATGGCAATAGAAGTTTTTTTCCCTGAATCGAGTTTACCTCTGCTCACTGACCCTAGGGCAGAACACCCATTATTATTATTATTATAGTCTAAGAGCCAGTGAACTATTTGACTAACCTGTTTTCACAAAGCCAGAAATTTTTTTAATGATATTTTATTATCGGCCCATTAAAAAAATACCATTCTGGCAGTCATTCCGCGGTTGCGTCATCATCCCTTCAATTTGTGAAAATGTAAAAAAAAATTTTTTTATAACTTGCTCGCACAAGGCTCAAATTTTGAGGGTTTCTTCTTTTAACTGTTCAGAAAGCATATGTAAAAAGCCAGCCCATTCTGACGGTTGCAAGGGTCTGCCAGACGAGAACATTATAGTCATGACGCGCAAGGGTGTGGGCGCATTGCCATACATAATTGACTAATACCCTTGTATTTGAGTAATTTATACGCCATTTTGAAGGTCATTTTGAAAACATTCGTTATACCAAACTTCCACTTTGTATCTCACCTTATGGCCGAGATATCATTGAAAATATGCCAAAGTGGCCCCTTTTTCAAACTCAATTTTTGGCGTAACCATAAAAGATATCGAAAAAAAAATTACGTGATTCTACTCATATTGGCTTAAATCACATAATGTATAGTAATGTATGCTAAATAATCCTTTATTATTAGCTAAAAAGGATAAAATAATTTTTCAATTAATGTTTTCGGATAGTGCGTTTTGTTTAATTACTTTATTATTAGCGTTATTTAAAAGCTTATTGTTTTCTCTTTTAGTACTGCAAATATGGTTTAAATCAAATTTGTGGAACACATTGAAAAATTGAAGAAACCAGAACCAGTACACGCGCGCGTAACGCTAATAGTAGCCCGCATAGAATTCGTTCGGTCGGATGTGCGATGCGTTACGCGCGGGTGTACTGGTTCTGGTTTCTTCAATTTTTCAATGTGTTCCACAAATTTGATTTAAACCATATTTGCAGTACTAAAAGAGAAAACAATAAGCTTTTAAATAACGCTAATAATAAAGTAATTAAACAAAACGCACTATCCGAAAACATTAATTGAAAAATTATTTTATCCTTTTTAGCTAATAATAAAGGATTATTTAGCATATATTACTATACATTATGTGATTTAAGCCAATATGAGTAGAATCACGTAATTTTTTTTTCGATATCTTTTATGGTTACGCCAAAAATTGAGTTTGAAAAAGGGGCCACTTTGGCATATTTTCAATGATATCTCGGCCATAAGGTGAGATACAAAGTTGAAGTTTGGTATAACGGATGTTTTCAAAATGACCTTTAAAATGGCGTATTAATTATTCAAATACAAGGGTATTAGTCAATTATGTATGGCAATGCGCCCACACCCTTGCGCGTCGTGACTATTATGTACTCGTCTGGCAGACCCTTGCAACCGTCAGAATGGGCTGGCTTTTTACATATGCTTTCTGAACAGTTAAAAGAAGACACCCTCAAAATTTGAGCCTTGTGCGAGCAAGTTATAAAAACAGTTTTTTTTACATTTTCACTAATTGAAGGGATGATGACGCAACCGCGGAATGACTGCCAGAATGGTAGTTTCTTAATGGGCCGATAATAAAATATCATTAAAAAAATTTCTGGCTTTGTGAAAACAGGTTAGTCAAATAGTTCACTGGCTCTTAGACTATTACTACTAGTAATAATTTATAACAAAGTTAATTAAATTTAGTAAATTTAAGTATTTATCATACTACAACGTTGCCATACAAAAAATCCGATGCTATCTTCAACTTATTCTAAAATGAAAACTCTTGTATGCAATTGAATATTTCATATTTCAGTTCACTTATTATTGTTAAAATTATTGTATCATCTTGTGCGCAGTTAAAAATTTACTGGTTAACTTTTTGCGTCTTGAGCAGTGTTATTTAGTTCACGATACCTAAATATAATTTCTAAGCATACTTGATTTAGCTGTTTTATAAGATATTTTATTATTTTTAAATTAGATTCAACAGTTTTATATCTATAATCTCTAGTATAGCTTACATGCGGGTGGTGCAGAAAAGACTTCCCAAGCCTTTAAACTGACAAGGTGTGAACAATAAAAAACTAGTGAATAAAAATGTAACATTAGTTAAAAAAATCAATTTTACAAAAGAAAAATTAAATTAATAGTTATTCCAACTCTGCTGATGAATTCTTCTGATAAAGTTTCATATGAAGTTTATATCCAGTGCGATATTTATAAATAAATGTGTCCATAAAACATGTATATCAAACAGAAGCTGTATTCACTTTTTGATAGATAAAGTATTTTGTTTATTATGTTTAGTAATACATATTTAGATTATGCATATTAATTTTATTGTTCAACTTAATAATTAACCTGAATCCCTTTGATCCAATAATGCAGCTATTATTTAAAGAAATCTTTTCAAAATTTAAAATTGAATGGTGGATTTTTTTGCTTTCTTTTTACCCTGCTTATGGAGTAAAAAAAGAAGCGGGTAACAAATTTTTGAATAGAGTTTGATTGAACATAGTCAGACACAGACAGTTGTTGATTTGATATGTGTTATTTGTTCTGATGTAGTTTGATTGGATTTCACAGTATAGTTGATCAAAGTAAAATTGGACCTTTTTGCCAGTAATAATTGCAGTGAGTTTGAGTGCAAAGGATATAATAGCAAATTTTCCATGGTTCGGATTACTACTGGTCTCCATTTATCATGCAAACTCATACATAAATATTTCATCGCACCATTTCAAATCCGGTTTTAATTACCCAAATGAAAATTTGATTAATACGAAAATGAATAACTGATGCGTACAAGAGAGAGAACCGCGTTTTTCCGGTCGCCGTATCAGCATAACATATTTATTTTGTTCCGGTGCGGTTCCTAGTTTCAATCAACGGGCCTGTATATAGCGCTGTTTGTTTAATAAACAATACCCGTCGACGTCAATTACACGAGAGTGTGTATCATTTTTTATCTATTAATAATTTGTTTTCATTTCGTACTAGTAGTACGCTACCCTGGTCATAGCACATTGTTGAAAAACATCGTCATAAATAAATATTGCGGCGACAACTTATGCGTAAATTATAAATACTATAATTAAAGTGCAATTTTTCTGATAACGACACGAGCTGAATTAATGTACGCACGGAACTAATCTTTGGATTACTACATGCTACAACTAGCTGTAAGTGGAATTCTGTCTTAAGGCAATTAAGGCATCGTGCCTTAAGGCAAATTGCTGGAACTTCCCGTACCAAATATTATTAATTTTTTAAAAACGATTAACGTTTTTGAAAAAAATGTACTTTGAAAAAATAATATTTTTGAGAAACTATATATATGGACCAAAAATTACTTTTTTTTGAAAAAAAAATTTTTTTTAAAAAAAATAATTTTTTTTAAATTTTTTTTTGAAAAAATTTTTTTTTTCTTTATTTTGACATATTGTGGAAGATCTGAACTTTTTTTCAAAGCAATCGTACTGATTTAACTGCATAGGGACAAAATATAAAGCGCGTAAGCGCCGCGTCGCTGTCTAACGCATAAGCATTGGTACGGAACCCATAGAAATGTTAACAAAATGTATACTTATTGTTAAAATCTCTATAAAATATCTGATAATTTGATGTGCATATGTCTAATGATCATTTTTGACCGCCAAATGGCTCATTTTTTTACTTTTTCCTCCATATCTCCGAAACCGCTAGACCTACCTTTATGAAAATTTGATCGATTCTTCATCTTGTCAATACAAGTGAAATGTTTTTTGAATTATTTAAATCGGACGCTCCGTTCTCTTAAAAACTGAGTTACCGTTTTCGGCACTTTTTGCCCCGTATCTTCGGAACGGCTAGACCTGCCTTCGCCAAAAACTAATCAGCACGTCTCCTTATCAATACGAATCGAATGTTCTTTGAATTATTCAAATCGGTTGATCCGTGTTCCCGAAATCGTCGACGAAAATTTGTATCCGCACATACATACACACACGTACATACATACACACACACATACACACACACATACACACACACACACACACACCCACACATACATCCATTTTTTCTAAGGTATGCCAAAATGTTCAGAAACCTTTGAAACGTAAAGATATATAAAAATTTTCATTTTCGATTTTTTGAGATTACTATAACTTGCCCTACGGGAAGTTAAAAATATGACAATAAAACATAAATTGAGATAAGAGCGCACACATTCAGTCGAATCTATTTATTCATTTGATTAGTTTACTTGCGATTGCTTTTAAAATCATATGAAGTTAAAATCATGTTTTTTTAAATTAGTATTCTTGCTACGACTGTTGTTTTTTCGTACTGGCCTCGCTTGTTTAGAGAATTACACCTACAACATTTCATTTTCTTATTCTATACTATACTATCTTCAAATAAATTCTATACTATCTTATATATCTTTATTATATAATTTTTTTAAATTTTAACTCTATATTTCAAATTCTATGTCATTGCCAAGAATCGATCCGAGGATCGCTGGTGTGTGAGTCGGGCACGCTACGGACTGAGCTATTCTCGCCACTGCTACCAGTGTTAATATACATTAAATAACATTCATATTATAGTCAATATAAAATGATAGTCAAATAAACTCAAATAATAAAATATTGGGATATAAAAATCAAGCTAATCCAATCAATTTTAATGCGTTCGATATTTTTTGTTTATTACTTATTTTACATCCAAATATGGGTTTGAGCAATTAAATTTAATTAAATTGGTTAACTATCTTTAATTGTTATTTAATCACATTGTTATTTAATATCAATTGTCAAGTCATGCTAATTTACGTCCTACCATTTTCCTTGTATGATGGAATGTGTGTAAATATTACAACAATATTCAAATTTTATAATTCTTATTTAAATATTTTAAATTTATACTGCGCTTTTAAGGGAAACTTCCAATTATTCCACATCTCCAAAACGTTAATAAATTCTTTATTAGTATATATTTTTTAAGTGGGTGTACGCGTATAACTAAAAACTACCTCAAATTTAATTGCTGAGGGGTTGTTTTTGCAATTGCATAACGACAGGGTCATAAACAAACGCTTCGACAATACGACCCTGAACGAAACAAACACATGTTTCCTAAATAGCGTTTCAAAATTTCTTAAAAAATGACAAGATCCCATCGCTTTTTAAATTTCCCGTAAAATTTGAACACATGCTAAAAACAGCTTAAAAAAAGTGACATTTCTATTTTAAACTCCAAACAGTTCATGTTTATTTATGTGTTTTATCATCTGTGATATTAAAAAATTTATATTTTATCAATGTGTTCATACTTATACCATAGATCAATAATGTTTTCATATGTTATATTAGGATACATAATTGTAAGTGTTTTTTAATTATTATTATTGTTTTTCTATGAAATTTCTTACATATTATTTATTTAGTTTTAATTTTTATAGTTAAATTCATTGCCACTGAATAAAGGCTAAGATGCTAGCCGAAACGTATGGATTTTAAATATATTTCTAAAACTCTCATACTATTTTTATTGATGTAACGCCCGACTTTTTAACTCAAATTAAATATATTATATCAGCATCAAATTCAAGACTATTTAAATATATATATATATATATATATATATATACATACTACTAACTAAAATTAATTTAAAATAATTAATTAGCCGAAGAGACGCCATGGTATCTTATTTTTAATCTACGGTTTCGCTGCGCATTACTTATACGGCACGTGTATAAAAGTATTATTGTTTATTATTCAAACCAGTTACTTGGATTTTCATAGTAAATAATAAGAAAAATATTTTATTTCGTCGTAGGTTATTTTCAAATAAATCTATAAAAAATACATAATTTGAGTGAAATAAAAGAATGAACGATCCCAACATATTTCAATAATGAAACCTCACGATATATACAGTTTCAAAATATATTCAGATTGATTTTAAAGTGATTTATACATTTATTTTCCACAAAACAAGCAGATTTTTTTTCTTGTATTACTTTTTCCTTCCCCTTTCTCTTTTGTATTTTGTCTTAGTTCAGTTAGGTTTTCTTTACATGTTAGCCTTTGAACTGAAAAAGACATTAAAACAATGTCACAACCGTACCCACAAAATTTGTTACAACCATAACTAACGCATACTTTTGGAGACAAATCATCGTTGTGATCGATATCAAAATTTTCTACGCAAAAACTATTTGCTGGCAATACTACTAATGCTCAACCTATAGCGAAATAACAAACAAAGTAATCTTTCTGTATTCAAGTGACAGTTATTATTAAAAGAAATTGAACGAAAAAACTCACTTTTGGCTCTTTAAAAGTAATGCGGTCTACAGAGTGTGTTAATGTAGGTCGCTGATTCAATGAACAAACATACTTCATCTTTTTCTCTTTGGACCCTATCTAAAAACAGAGCGGTTCAGCTGTTATAACGACTGTACCCAGTCTCCCCTACAAGTTGACTTCATAGAGAAAAAATGTTAAATATTCGAGTAAGAACTTCTAAAGTCAAAGACCTGTATGTCAAATACAATTTCGTAAATTTGCGTCTTTCCGCCAATTTCTTCTAATAAACATAAGTGCATGTTATAAGCTGTTACAAAATAGAAAACAGGCGCTTAAGTGTCCAATTATATATAATTTATTCATCGTAAATACTTGCTAACAAACATAGAGTGGGTCTTTAAAAGATAATTATCTACTTTCATATCAGGTTTAAGATTATTGATTGGCTTTTGCTAATTATAATAATAATGGATTTGTTTTCGAAACATGATAATTATTAATTTCTTTGTGAATTAGATGAAATAGTAAGTAACACTTTGAGTTCGTACAATATGGGTTAGCACTTGCAGCATAATTTTGATGATATATTTTATCGCCATATTAAATTAAATATGTTGTATTCAGTATTTTGACTAGAATAGATGTTCTTTTAATATATCAAACGTTCCATGTAAATTGAAAATTCTATTATCCAAAAATAAAACTTTGTGAATCGATATTATTCCAATACCCTTTATTGCAATGTATAAATTAGGTTGGATGAATATTTAATGCTTGCCTTTGCTTCGGCGTAATATAATACGCGTGCTTTTGAAATTTTGCATTATTCCATAATTAATTTACTTCGTAGCAAATTACACTATGCTATACAACCGAATTTCGTATCTGATTACAATATTTAATAACAATTACAGCTAGTGGATTTCGAATAATGTATGTATACTACATTATAATAAATCTTGTAATCATCGAGAAATTCAATACCGATAAAATTTATAATGGTAAAATTATATTTGTATATCAAAGAGGAGTACATGAAATTATTTATTTAATGTTATCAAAGGATTTTATGACATACTAAGTAAATCGAATATGGGCAAATTTATAATTTACTGGTATATGCTAGTCTGATTTTACATTATTATCACTTTTTTCTCAAAAATTTGTGAAATACTTTTATGTGAATTATTTATATATGCATTTTTAAAGCTAGTTTGTTATATCCCTAATAGAAATTTAAATTGTCATTGCAATTTTTGCAGGAATCAATTTTACATCGGTTCAATAGAAGTTGGGAAATCGTGGGTATCGTATCAAAAAAGATAGATTCAAGAAAAACGTTTTTATAGTGTCGCGAAGATAGGAGCTATATCTCCTCAAATCAGTAAAATTTAAAGGAAAAACTTAATATTCCTTACTTTGGGATTGAGAGAAAATTTATGTTCAAATTACAAATTTGACATGGGTATGTTGGACAGGTTATTAATTTTTTTTAGTTTAACAAAATAAACATATATATTTTTATATTTTTTGAAATTGTCTAAAACTTCAATATTTAATAAAAGATTTAAAAATTAATTAATTTAGAAGTTCAGATATGAATATATCATAAAAATGGTTGATTTTTCAATAATTTTGAAAAAATTCCATGAATTCATAATATTTCAATAACTTCAAATTTTTTCAAGTTTATTTATGTTACGTAGTTATAGAATTTTATTAAAACTCTTCTTCGATAATTCAGGTTGTTGGGTTATAATTTAACCCTTGTAGCTGTGGACTGTATTAACCACTGATTTGTTTGTATATTATGTATTTGTTGCAGTTCTAATTTAAAATCATTGATTTTTTACTAAGTCATAATGAAAGAAGATATATTCATTTATTATTTACTATACATGTTGTTAAGTGGACTTTTCTTTTAGAAGTGAACAACTAGTTCAATTAAAACACTCCGCTACCTCCATGGTAGCAACCATTCCGTGCAAAGTTTAATGCCCTGAAAGTTGTCACCTTCATGGCCAATATAATAAAACGAAAAGACGTCCGAACAAAAGTTTATCTAAAAAATCAGATAATGTTGTAATATGTAAAGTTAAAAAAATGCGGAATTTTTAATTATTGCGAATTTATAGATAATTTCAAAAATGTAAAAAAGTAAAAAATTATACATTGCCATTTAAAGTGGATATGATTTTACGAATGTGAATCATGTATTCTGTAACCTTTTGCCTTCGTTTGTCTACTCTCACCAATCAAAGTACCAAGCACACAGCAGAAACATATTACTAGATAAGTGTGTTCGAATTAAGATATATTTAAGGTTCACAAAACAATAGCTAAATCTTGTTTATACATCTAAAATTTGCATGTTATATATACCTTTTGCACTATCGAGAGAAATTAATTCCCAGTAGTACGATACCTATCTCCAAATTTAATTCGAGGGCAAAGGGTTAAGTGAGCATTACGAGCGTGCGCAAAACGCATTCTCCAATTTGGTGTTCTGTATAATAAATCAAATTTATATACAAATATCTGCTAGCTCCATAATTCGTGATATCACAAATTTTAATTTAGAAAATTTGATTAATTCCTATGAAAATTGTAACACTCGACCTTAATGTGGCAAAAAAGTGTAGCGAACGTGATTTTTGACGAAACGGTAACATTAGCATCGGCGTGCGTGTCCCTTGTAATCTTTGTTCGGTGTTTGCATATGAAAAATAAAGAAAAGCACAACACATACGTGCCATGTGTGCGAACCGGGACCATTCATAAAAACATACTGAACGGCAAACAAGCGTTTTGGATGAAACACGATTTGCATACTAAATTAAATTTGCATTTTTCTGTTCAATTCATTTGTACTAATTGGAAAGAATATTCGGCACGAACTAATATCGGCACTTTTCAATGGGATTCAAATGTTAAATATGCACAGCTGTTACAAACATAAATTTTTATTTACATATATGCATATGTATGATATATATATATATATATATATATATATATATATATATATATATATATTGTTCTGAACAAGAAATTCAACTAACACAGAAATATTATTTGCTTTCAATGTTTCGTTTATAAGTATGCTTCATCATCAGGATTTCTGTCAGCTGTTAATAGTATGGAATATACGAGCCGATATAGGTGAAAATAATATGAACTATGTATATTATAAAAAATAAAAAAAATTGTAATGTGCAAAACTGAAGTCTGATTGAAAATGAATTATATTTATCACTTTCTTGAGTATTGTTTACAAATCATATCGTTTTTTAATTATTTTGTCGTTAGCTTTTATGTTATTGTAACTTTTTCGCTACACATAGTGTTTTCCGCAGGAGTGTCGCTGCTATACGGAACAGCATGCTCCTTAGTAGTGCTACTTAACGGATCAGGCACAAAAATTTATTTTAAGATAGTATCTCTATTATAATATTATCAATACAAATAATTTTTAATTCAAAAAATTGAAAATTGCGCTTCTAATAAGCTAAATATTACAAAACATTAGAATTGGCAATAATTTACCTCATAATGATAAATATTGAAGCAAATACCGACACACAACATGTCGTCTATGTACAACACCCGTATACAGAGCACGTCTTGCGGATGTCGTCTATGGACTACACTTATATACACAGGTTGTCAAGTGAATGTCGTCCATGGACGGCGCTCGTCCCGATAAGGCTAAAAGACTGAAGGATCTATCAGTATTTGCATTTTAAACGTTCTATGCATTATGACAAAAATCAAAAGAAAGAATGCATTATCTTTAATTATATGTCAAAAAACACATAAACAATGCAATTCTCAATTCTAACTTCTTTTTTCTATATTTATAATGTTTTTTAGTTCTATATTACATATTCTCTTTATTATATTATATTTTTCAATAAACACCGGATAATGGAAAACCCAAAACATGCATGACAAGATTTTAAAAATATTTTTATATGTATTTGAATTTTACTTACGGACACAGACTAAATTATTAAGATATCTAATTGTGAGACTAACCAATAACATTTGTATACATACATATATATGTATATATATATATATATATATATAAACATATAAACTTGATAACAAAGTATTTTGTATATTTGCTGATCACACACACGAAAAAAGCTGTTTCATTAATCTGGTGTTTCCAAATGGCATAACGCGCAGTTTATTTTTGACCTACCATAACACTTTTTAAATTAACATTTTCAGCCGAAACATTTTAATATTTATCGGTAATTTGAAGAAAGTCATTTAATAATAAGTACAATATATTGATTGTAATCAAATATCTACTAAGCGATTTATAATTGTCGGTAACCAAAATTAATGAGAGTACTATAATAATATTGAAACAGTACATTTAGAGTTAGAGCTCCAAGTGATACTTTATTTGTTCTATCTCACCATCTGCAATATGTTAGATAATTTGAATCGCAAATTTCTCTCATCAATGAAAGTGGTAAAATAGTGTGTGACTTGAAATCGACAAAGGTAGTTGTATGTATTGGCATAGAATTATCGAACGTCTTTACTTGTGAGTTGTGGACGAGAGCCAATAAAATGAACCAACCCATTGCATTCGGTCAATAAATAAGGCGGAATGGGTTTGCTCCGAACTGAACTAATATGTCAGTGATAAATTCTTAGGCTATTTGAATAGGCGTACAATCCTATTTAGGGTTCTCGTTTCCTATGTTAGAGAAAAACATATTCGTAATTACGCTTTTGTGTTAACAACAGATAATAAATGGAGGAAACCTTGAATTATTTTGATTTTAAAAAGTTTTTAAGATAGAGCGGGACCTAAAGATCCGCGGATAAAAAGGTACGCCACTCCAAGTAACGTATAAAATTTGTTAACCGTACTATTTTAAAGTAGAAGGCAAAAGATTTGTAACAAGCTATAAACTTAATCATTGTGACGTCGCTTTCAGAAGATAAACGATCATATATCAATATTTATAACAAAATTATTTTTGTGTTGATATTTTTTTTTGCTCAAACTCTTTCATTGAGTTTAGGGTACCTGAATATAATTTTTAAGTATCTGCGCGTTATTTAATTGTTTTATAAGATATAACAGTTTTTAACAGTTTTTTATATATAACCTCTGTAAAAGCTTACATAGGGGTGGGGTAATAGAGACCAACTGAACCTTTACACTGGCAAAGGTGTAAATAAAAAGAAATAATAATAATGATTAATAAAGCAATTGAATTAAGAAAAAACAATTTTACAAGAGGTAAACTAAATTGTTAGTTATTTCAACTCTGCTGATGAATATTATTGACTAAATACTAGATCAAGGTTATACAGTGATATCTTTGTATAAAATGTAATCATGGAATTTATATTTTGCATTGGTTGAATAATGTAACTATTATTTCGCAAAATTCCTCTGAAACTAAAATTAAGACATTGGACCTGTTCGTCGCCTATGGGGTAATTTATAAATTAGGTGTCAATTTTACTGAATATAGTCAGATAGTTGTTAGTTTGATATGTGTAATTTGTAACCAATTATGTAACAATTGTAAATTGGTTTGATTTTCACAATCTAATTGCTCAAAGTCAAATCGGACCTTTGTGCCCCGCCTTACCTACTACAAACTACTAATAAATTTATTATTATAAATGAAAATGTTTACTACTCTGCATTAATGTGTAAATATTACCTTACCTTAATATCCAAACCAGATATACAATAAAGATAATTATCACCTTGGAGCGTGGAATCGTCGAATCGTCGAAGCATCGTATTTGATATCAATAAAACAGTAATGTTTATTTTTTCGCTTTCGAATTACGTGTGGTACAAGTAGACAGGTAGCGTAGTCACGTTCACGTTCGCGTTTAATTATCAACCATGACCTGTTTAGCTCAATTCACGCCTGTAACTCATCAGTTCCAAAGTTACGACATAATAGAACATTATGGTGACATTTTGTGCTATCGATGTTGTTGTCCAAAATGTCCAAAGTTTTTTTTATTATTTAAAAATTATATGAAGAAATCAGATCAATTAAAGCTAAATTAAACCTAATAATATTTGAAATTGTTGGAAATCATTTTTACAAATCAATTTAATCAATCCTGATTTAAACCTGCAGTTTCCACTTGATCCTCCTCACGGTCGCTAGGGTATCAAGCAAGTGTGGCATTGACTAAGAATGGAATGTTTTACAAATAAACCATGAAGTATCAGAAATTATTCTCAATGTTGATTGTCCCATATTTCATTTATTGCAATACCGCCACAGTTGAAATATCCAAAAATTGATGCAAAAGATAGAGAATTATAATATAAAGAACTATAAATGGTAGATTACAGGAGGACCTACAAGCTGCCTATGGTATTTTCATATTGTGAAACAATTTAAATGAATTTCGCTTGTTGTATGTATTATTATTTTTTGTCATTAATATTGAAGATTTTTCTTAATTTCAAACGGTTTTGGATATAAAATCGTGATATAAAGTATAAATAGTACGCATACCTAAATGTACAAGAAAGTGCATAATACACTAATCATTTTACATGCATACAATAGAAAACCTGAATTCAAATATTCTTACGATTTATTTCTAATTTTAGAAGCTTTTCTGCACGAATTCTACATGTCTATTTTTAACCGTCTATCTGTCTACCTTATCATTTGGTTCAGGTATCCCTGAAAATATGCAATATGAATCGCCTTTCAAAAATACCAAATTTGTATTAAAATACTATAAAAAACATAGAAAAAATTAACATCGTTCGATCTGAAATAGTTCACTTCATATTATTATAATAAATAATTCTAAATAAGTCATTGCTTATTTTTTTGTACTATATTTTTATGCTGTATGGTTGTTGGTATTACTATATTATTATGATTTTTTAATATTTTTTGTATAAAACTTTGTTTCGTTTATAATCATGAAAGTGTGTAGACATCTTCAGAGAATTTGCAAGGAATTTCATTTGGCCATCTTTATGAGTGTCATGTGATTTGCTTTTCCTCGAAGGAGAAAACAAAATTGGTGACCTGGGAAAGATGCGCATTTGAGTGTAAGCGTGTCGAATTCTGATGAGATTTAGTTCTTCTTTTTAAATTATTATTCCAGGCAAAATTTTTAAAAAGATCTTCATTGATTATTATTTAAGACTTAATTATCTTTAAGTTTCAAGAGTGATTTATTCTGTAATTCTTGTTATTTGTATATATATGTGTTAAGCTTTCTTGCTGAAAGTTTTTAAAAAACCGTTTTAAAATATTTTTATACATATTTTTTGGATGTAAAAATATATATTAATCTTTTTTATTTAACTTAAACTGGTATTATTGATTAATCATATTCTATTTAGAAATATCTATACAAATATAAACAAAGACTTTATAGACTTCATAGGGTAGGGCTTATAGACTCTCATAGGGTAAGTTTTAGTAATCGCAAAAAAATCTAATATGATAATTATTATTTATTTTTACGTTTCGAAGTCTCCTGAACATTTTGGCATAGCCCAGAAAAAATGAAGGTATGTGTGTGTGTTCGTGTGCGTGTGCGGATACAATGTTTTCATCGACGATTTCGAGAACACGGATCAGCCGAATCGAATGATTGAAGAAATTCAATTTTTATTGACGGAAAGACGTGCTGATTAGTTTTTTTTATTTTTTTACAGCAGTCAGAACTCTCTTTTTTATTATTGTTCTATGAGCTGTTTGTGTGTATGACTTATGATCTAAGGTATTAGTATAATATGAGGAAGCAACCCATCGGTTATCTTTCTCCTATGTGTGGGGGTTTTTTATTAGCTCTTATGTCTAATAGTGTGCATGTAATTGTATGCAACTATGTCCACGAAGGACGATTTTCACTTGAAATTATATTGTGATCTATAACCCCAACTGGAAATTTGACATCAAAGTTGCCTGATGTGAGGCTTGGCGGTAGCGGGAATCGAACCAGCGAGCCTGGGTCTAGTTGGTGCTAGCCCACGCTCTAACCGATATCGCCACCGCTGGTCCGTGCTGATTAGTTAAATTGACTTTTATTTTTGGGTATAACGGTTTTGGAGATTCAATAAAAAAATGTAAAAAAAAAATGCTTTTTGGCGATCCAAAACGATCATATTTTGGCATATGTCTATCAAATTATCAGATAGAATCAATATAGATATAATCAAGATAGAAATATAAACTAAATTATAACTGAATCTATATAAAATAGATTTTAATTGAGTATAAATCTTGTTTACATTTCTATGGGTTCCGAACCAAGTTGTAATGCTTCGATATTTCGTCTCTACACAGCCTTTCAAAAATTTCCAAATATAAGCAATTTGCTTTATGGCACGATGCCATGCACCACTAGTTTTGTGATCTATTTGAATCAAAATCAGCATTTCTGATAATTAATCGAGAGTACTTGAATAAATGTTTCTTACCGTTTTTTTTATTGCGAGCGATCTAAATGATTATTTTCAGACCTTTATATAATATTATTATTATATGCGAGCGGAGTGTAGTTCAAGCGGTAAAGTGCTTGCTCTGCGTATGAAATACGTGCTCGTGGCAACTCCCACGGGGAGTTCGTCAAAAATCCGGCACTCGTTCGTTGTCTATTGCTTGAGGGACCTCGTTTCACACTTTGCGCCCTCAATTCATCCATCCGAAGAATAAAAAGTTGGGGTATGAACGACGAACAAACATCTATTTCTTGAAAGTTCTTCAATAATATATACTATGATATTATTTTATTATGTGATATAGTTGTTGTTTTTGTTTTTGGTGCTAAATAATTATTTAAAATTGATTTTTTTCTTGGCCTATGCAATCCCACTTTTTTCCAAAGTTCGATAATACTGAAGGTTTGAATGATGGTCGATTCAACAAATTACGACTATGAGCGCAATATCGGTAATAAGGGACTAAGATTTAAATATTGTGCCAGGATTCGCTCCGCTTCTGGTTATGATTCATTTATACTAGGGTATAATTTTAGTTAAAATAATCGTTTAATAAAATTTCCGTATAGGTAAGTTATGCAGATAGCAAAAAATTTTTATATCATTTTTTATATCATATCAATATATTCGAAGTTTGAACGTAGAAGTATGTATGTACGTACGTAGGTATAGTACCTGTCACGTTTCGGGGCTATGCTGATTAGGATGCTATAAACAACATTTTTGTGAAGGCAGATCAATTGGTTTTGGATATACGGCAGATCTTAGCTAAGAAGTGATATTTTGGACACAAAAATTAGTATTTGATACATACAAATTAAATTAACAGATTATCTATCACTCGGATAAACAAACTAGTCCCGGGTTCGCTGGTTCGATGCCAGCCAAGTCCGACATCAGGCAGCTTTGATGTCAAATTTCCAATTGAAGTTATAGATCTAAAGTATAACCTCAAATGAAAATCGATTTTTATAGGTATAGCTATGTATATAATCATAAAATGTGAACAATACTTCGAGTATAGTTTAATAGTTGCAACTGGATCGAACAAATACATATTTTACAAACTAGTTAAAGTATGTTGAGTATTCAGTACAATTAAATATTTTTTGTGCATGAAATTTTAAATAAAAAAAATCAATTAGTTTGTACAGCTTTTCTTCCCTAATGTTTTGATAAAACAAGTATTTGATATCAAGTTGTTTCTTTGATGATAACTAACGACATTTATCTTCCTACGTTTTTTGTTTTAACATTGAATTTTATAATGAGTGCATTTATATCTAAGATCGCAAATCTTATGCTAGTGCACTCTCCTTTGTCACTCAATTGAATTTCACTCGGATAAACAATGCTTTCTATAGATGTTGCGCGATTACGGTGCGCGCTCTTTATCTTCTGCTCTTTGGAAATTGTTTTAGTTCAAACAACTCGATTTGGCTTCACGACGTACGCGAATGAAAGTGTAGCCGTTCATCTTATTATATAGCGTAGGTCGGGGCACAAAGGCCCAATTTGAATTTAAGTAATTACACTGTCTGTCTAAACTGTCTAAACCAAATGTTCGAACTACAATATAACACATAACACGAATCAAACAACAACTATCGAACTATGTTTACATTCCCAGTTCAAATTCTCATGTTCAAATTCCCAGTTAATTCCTAATTATAGAAATGTGTTTTTTTACTGTTTTTCTAAAATTTGTTGTCTGTACCTTTATACCCTATAGACTAAGTAAAATGTCTTAATTTTTAATTAAAAGGGATTTTACGGAATAATAGCTTCAATATTCAACCGATGCAAAATATAAATTTCATGGGCACATTTTTTTCACTGATAACACTGTATTAAACCTTGATATGGTATTCTTCTTTAACTTAATTTACTTTTTATAATCTATAGTTTATATATATATATATATATGTATATATATATATATATATATATATATATATATATATATATATATTATGCATATATTATATCACATATCCAATTACATTCATATCAAATATCGAATATGAATCATATATTAAATGATTCATATTTTGTATATTTCTACAATAATTTTTCTTGACATATAAGAAGTTGTGTGAACTTCCAAGTTTTCAAAAGGAAGATTATGCAAATATATAAATAAATTCCATCTTATGGCATGTCACGATTTTAGTAGATTTTCAAAACAAAAGAGTGTATTATGTATTTAAAAAAACATGCTTTCCGTAAGTTATATTTTTGGCATTTCGAGTTGAAAGAACATTTGCGTATTGAATATACAATATCTCTTGACTTATTTCTTAGAAATATATGGTCTGCTTTAAATTGCAAATTTCACAGCAAGAAAATAATATGAACATGGGTTTTTGTAGCATTGTACGTATTTTGTGTTTTATGGCATTGATATTGTAAGTTTGTACCATTCATTTATACAATCTGAGGTTTCATTTATAAAATATATATAAACCAGTCAACTATATTGACGAATATAATCGTCATGGAGTAGTGACAGAATGCTGTGTATTGACGAGTATATTCGTCGTATTCGTCGTATTCAATGTAGTTGTATTAAAATAATTTAATTTATTTAATTACATTTGATTCTAATTCGTGTTCTAAAAATGTATTTTATTCAAGCGCAAGTTATAGTAATCGCAAAAAAAATCAAAAATGAAAATTTTTGTTCATCTTTATGTTTGAGAGGTTTCTGAACATTAAGAAAAATGGATTTATGTATGTGTTCGGATACAAATTTTTATAGACGATTTCGGGAACACGGTTCAACCGATTTTGAAGATTCAAAAAACATTCGATTCCTATTGATAAGGGGACTTGCTGATTAGGTTTTGGCAAAGGCAGGTCCAGCAATCTGGAGATACGGGTCAAAAAAGTGCCATAAATGATATTTTAGTTTTTGAGAGAACGGAGCGTCCGATTTGAATAATTCAAAGAATATTTTACTTGTATTGACAAAACCAACTGATTAAATATTTGGGTATGCACGTTTAGCGGTTTCGGAAATTCAATGAAAAAAATAGAAAATATGCCATTTAGCGGTCAAAAATAATCACTAGACTCATGTACATCAAATTACCGGAAATTTTATAGAGATTTTAATACGCGCTTCGATATTTCTTTTTCATACAGCCACACAGCACGATTGCTTTGAATAAAAGTTCAAGATTTTCAAGAAGTTTCAAAACATTAAAAAAATCAAATTTTTCAAAAAATTATATTTTTTTTTTCAAAAATTTCAAAACTATCAAAAATCTAATTTTGTCAGTCTTCAAAAAATTTTAAAGCATAATTGAAAACCTTTAATTTTTGGTACGGGAAGTTCCAGCAATTTGCCTCAAGGCACGATGCCATGCACACTTCTTTCTAAATTAGGAGTTACAGCAATTTGCTTGAAGCGCAATGCCATGCATCACTAGTTTATGCAATTAACTAAAGAATCATGTATTAACCTTTGTCGTTTAATATTTATAATTCACATTTAAAAACATAAGTTCCTCTTAATCAGCAATTACCTCTGAAATGTGTCAATTCCGATGTGCAATGAGTGATTGCATTACGACACGCGAGTCTCCAACTTTAATCTCAAAGGCAGCAAGCGTCTTCGCTCAGCCGCTATCAATTTGAGTAATTGCTATGAATTAAATTGAATTATATTATACAGAACACTTGCCAGTTCATATTAAGCAAATATTCAATGTTGGATAACTTTAAATGTTCATAGAAGCACTCGAGCTCTCATGATTTTATTAGTGGAACTGTGAAATTAATTGCATTCGCAGCCGGAAGGGGCGCACTGAGAATTATGTCTTCTATTAAATTTAAGTAACATTCATACCATAAGCTTCAAACAAAGATTTAACAAGGTTCTAAATTATTTCATTTAATATTTAACTATCATTTAGCTTATGTTTCATTCATAAATATAAAAAAAACGAATTACCATGATTTTAAATTATATCATTTAGCATGGGTAGAGGACGATGGGATTACAAAGGTTCAATTTGACTTTAAGCAATTATACTGTCTGAACCAAATAAACTACATCACAACAAAAAATACGTATTAAACAAACAACTATCGAACTATGTTCAGTAAAGTTTTTAGTTAATTCTTGATAATAAAAATGTGTTGTTTTTTACTAGTTTTCTAAAATTTATTATTTACTCCTTGAGAGAGGCGGCAAACAGGTCCAACGTTTTTATTTTTATTTTGAAGGGGTTTGACGAAACAGTTGCTACATTATTCAACCAATGCAAATATAAATTTCATGAGTACGTTTTTTACAGAGATAACACTGTAAATAACCTTGATTGGTATTTCAATAAAAATATTCATCAGCATTGTTGGAATATGTATTTATTTAATTTATCTTTTGTAAAATGTTTTTTTTAAAACTTTTTCATTTACTATTGTGTTATTGTTTACACCTTTGCCAGAATAAAAGTTCAGTTCGTCCTTCTTACCCCACACACATTATAAAGGTTATATTTCTTATATGTTACTGTTGAATCTAACTTAAAAATTACAATAAATTTTATAAAATAATTAAATAACGAATAATTCAAAAATATTGTGTTTTATTATATTTTAAGGTCTCATAAACTAAACAACAGTGCTCATAACCAAAAAAAATTGTTATAGATTGGCATTTATCACAAGATGATCCATTGTAGGAATCAAGATGATGGCTGGCTATACATCTTTTGCTCTCCTTTTTTCTGTGATGGTGAACTTTTTACCCGCGGATCTTAAAGCCCCGCTTTACTTTACAACTATTAATTTGATTCCGGCATATCGTCAAAATATTTTAAATATCTTGAAATTTGCAAATGTGTTACTTAAAAAAAAACGCAATCTGAATAGCCAGTAATCAAAGATTTATACTCATGACGAGTATACTCGCCAAAACATAAAATTCTGCCACTTCTCCATAACGAGTATAATCGCCAATCACTGTAATCCTAAATCACAGTTAAATGTGGATTTTATTTTTATACTTATAGTACAATTTTATACGTATAATTGTATAATTCAAATTTGATTTTTGAATTGAAATACTCCATAACACTATTCGAGTCATTTCTAAAGAAATTTGGTTTAACTAATTACATCCGCTTTTACATCCTATCCAAATAATTATGTAATTTGCAAATCAACATGCATATTTAATAAATTTACACCAGCATTTAAAGGTATGAATTATTTAAAAATGCAAATGTAATTACATTAATTTTATAATTGCTTAATGAATACCGTATGAATAATGGCAATGTTGTTAGAGAGGTATGAATGACTTACGATTTCCTTCCTGAATTTTTAATAGAAGTGAATGGCGTATTATAAAAGATCGATTTAGTATTCCACAATCATATATCAGATGCTATTTTATTAAACACTGATGATGTTTTCTTCATTTAAACAAAAACTATTAAAGTATTTGAATACTATAGGAAAGTGCGGGGCACAAAGCTCCATTTTTTTTTCTATTTTTCAAAAAAATGTCACTTGGTTTGTTCACCCCATAGGCGGGGTAAAGTAGGACAGCCGGGTGGCAAACACATCCAATGTCTTATTTTTAATTTTAAAAGGATTTTACGAAATAATTTTTCAACAAAGCTAATACTGTATATAACCTTGATCTGGTATTTCATCAGAAATATTCCTCAGCAGAGTTGGAATAACTATTATTATAATTTAATTCTTGTAAAATGGTCTTTTTAGCTAAATTAACATTTTTATTTACTATTTTTCATTGTTTACGACTTTTCCAGGGTAAAGGTTTAGTTGGTGAAAAACTCCTAACAGAACTTTTTTTGCGCTATTGTTGGTGGATCTTTTTACCCGCAGATATTTGAGCTCCGCTCTACCCTATAAGAGTTTTTTACCACGTCTTGAGTTTTCATATAACTATTTTCAATACCTAATAATTTACATCAACATGTATCATGCAACATTTTCTATATTCTATATCCGCTTTCACTTTTTATCACATGTTACGAAGAAAATTATGTACTATGTCCTTTCTTTTACAGTAATGCACTTTTAATTCATAATATTTAAATCATGTTATGGGTTTTTCATGTCTGGGAAATATGATTCGTCATGGTTGCTGATATACTTTGTAAATAAATGTTTGCATAGATTAATATCACTAAAGCAGTATATTCGTTTAGTGTGGATAATTTGATCTAAATGGCGCAAACTAATGAATTTAGGTGTTTACGTTGGAAATAGAATCTGTCATTTAAATTGAAAATATTTTTTTTTATAAATACCAATATTTTTAGATATCTTCGCTTTTATAACCTAAGATTACTGGTTTGATACCCACCAGCGACAGCAGTCTGATATCATGCAGTAACAAATTGTAAAAATATTCCGTTTTTAGTTTTCTTGCAATAAATTAAAAATATCATCAGTAATTAAGGTACAGCGGAGCTTAAATATCCAGGGGAAAAAGTTCTACGACTATTATCTCAAAAACAAGTATGTCATTTTTAACGACACTATTAAAGTACAGGGCAAAAGATGTGCAACCAGCCTTAGAACCGTTGATGTCGTTGAAAATATATTAAATATATTCTTTATTATTAGTTCTAAGTTAGATTCAGCAGTTTTTTTATAACCCTTAGAATAGCATATTTGGGGTTGGGCTAAAAAGGACCTTAAACTGGCAAAATGTTACCAGTAGGAAAATAGTAAATAAGAAAGTAAAATAAGTTGAAAAAGACAATTTTTCAAGAAATAGATTAAACTAATAGTCATTCCAACACTGACCATGGAGTCTTCTGATGATGTTTTAAACGATGGTTGTATGGAGTGCGATTTGTATGAAAAATATTTATGAAATATTTATTTCAAACAGAAGTTGTATTTTGTTTTTATTCTAATTGCAATAATTCTATTTCAAGAAAAATGAGTCTGATTATGATAAATTGAACAGAAATTCCTACCAAAGTAAGATCTATGACAGGAGTAAGAGTTGATATAGGTTTTGTTATGACTATGCTTAAAAGTTGATATTTGAATTTTAATTTTTAATTTTGTTGTTTAACAATTCATTTTGTAGCGTAGGTAGTTTTTTGAAAAATTTCTTTAAAATTAGAAATATTGTGTTTTTTACGCCCTCACTGTCTCTCGTTATTTTGCCTATGGGGTAAAAAAAGGTCAAAAATATAAAAAAACATATTTCTACAATGATGAGTCACCTGAAATTTTTGCTTTTTTAACTTCCCGAAGGAGAAGTTTATGTTTTCATCAAAAAATCCGATTCGCTAATTTTATGTTTTCTCGACGTTTCAAGCCATTCTGAATCGAATGAGACCAAATTTGGAAAAAGTATGTGTGTGTGTATGTGTGAACAGATTTTTTGCCGTAAATCTTTGGCTGATTTCAAAAATTTAAAAGCCATTCGATGTATCTCGACGAGGACTATCGTTTGTCAGTTTTGTGGGACGATCGGCCGAGACGTTTCTTTATAAATAGCAAAAAAGTGAAAAAATTTTCGTCCACGTTTTAGTCCGCAATTCTGAACCGATTATGAAAATTCAAAAACCGTTCGAAAGATATTGATTGGGAATCGTGCTGATTAGTTTTTGGTAAAGATCGACCAGGCCGTTTTCTTGTAATAAAGTGTTAAAAAAAAATTTCGACGATTTTTATTATTATTTTTTTGGCGGTAGATACAATAGTCTTCTAAATCATACTAAAATATTACGGCCCTACGACAATTGGTTTCACTTTGAAAATTCGTCAAAGTCTGCAAAAATTGGTATCGTTTTTTTGGCATTTGTCAAAATTAGACCTTTCATCGACGTTTTCTCAAAAACGCCTGAACCGATTTCAGAAATTTAAAAGCCATTTGATGTATTTCGATGAGGACTATCGTTTGTCAGTTTTGTGCGACGATCTGCCAAGCCGTTTCTTTGTAATTTGAAAAAAAGTTTTAAACTTTTCGTCCACATTTAAGCTCATCCTACCGAACCGATTTTAAAAAATCCAAAACTGTTGATAGATATTAGTTGGGAATGGTACTGATTAGTTTTAGGTGAAAATCTACCGAGCCGTTTTCTTGTAATTAACTGTTTAAAAAAAATTCAAGCCGATTTTTATGGATTTTTTTTTAGCGATATATATCATGGTCTTATAGAACTTACTGTAATATTACGGCCTTACGACAAGTAGTTTAATTTTAAAAATTCATCAAAGTTTGAGAAAATGAGTAGTTTTTTTGACGTTAGCTAAAATTAAAATTAGACTATTTACTTGGTATAACAATATAGTACTTGGCTTAATAAACATACTAAACCATTAAAATCCTACGGAAACTGGTTCAAATATAATTGTTGATTTTTGAAAAATTGCTTTTTGAAAATACTCCGAGTTAACGTGTTCGTTCGTTTTCAATTATGTGTAATAAATCCACTCATAAATTAATTTATTTTTTATTGATTAAGTCGATTATTTACACATATCGGGAAGTTCATGTAACTATCCTAAAGGCTAAATACCAATACCAACTAGTTTGATACGCGTTACTTGTTTTGGTGTAGTTGGCTTGGTTTTCACAGCATGATGGCTAAAAGTCAAATTGGACCTTTGTGCACCGACCTACCCTAGAGAAATTTTAATAATAAATTGAGTTGTATTCTAAACGTCGAAGCAACAGATCATAAGACTCTATGCTAATCGCAATTAATATACAAAACTATGAGGATCCTGACAGTGCATTAAATGTTGTTTTTTCTTGCATCATCCATCATCCCGTTGCGGCTGTGACCTCCGCTCGATTGGATTTTCCCGAGTGTGATTTCTTGCTAAGCCGTGACACGGAGTCATAACAAATGGAACGAAGTGAGCAAGGCCAAGGCCGACAGCGGCACGATAATCTTGATTAGTGTTAAGAGAAAAATCGCCGGATCGTGTGCATCATTATTATTATTACATGCCGACGATAAGATCTGTCGCCGCGGTTCAAAGTGCGAAATAACGACGACGGTGCGGTCTCGGTCTTTGGTCGTCTTTGCACGACGAAAACTTAATGGGGGTTCATATGATATGACTCTTTCAGCAGATACTACTACCCTATCCAATACTATTATATTTTACTAGATATTTTGATAGATGTCGGTTTGTTCGAAAATTATTAACTTTGCGAAGAAGTTTAATGAGACAATTCTGCCGTAAAATAGACCAATGTTATGGCTAAGCTGTGTTAAGTTCCAGTTTTCATACAAAATGCTACTAAATACTGTCAACATGCCATGTATTTGGTGTGCTATCAGGCGTTTTACACATAAAATGCACACCACTCATATGTTATCAAGCCATATCTAAAAGCTCCAGTTATAACTTATAACATCGTTTTTTGTTTATTTTTCCCTGACTTAACAGCAATCACATACGATTTCGACAGTTTTTAGTACCACTTTATATGAAAACTGCTGCATATCATAGCGTTGTCATAACATTGGTCTATTTTACAGCAGAATTGTTCAGAAACAGTTTTTCAGAAAATCGATTTGTTAATCTTATGTTTTTATTGACGTTTCAAGTCATTCTGAATCGAATGTGACTGAATTTGGAAAAGGTATGTGTGTATGGCCGATTTTTAACGTTTCGTAGATGTTTTCCTAAGACCGGCAGGACCAATTTCAAAAATTTAAAAGCCATTCGATGTAACTCGATGAGGTCTGCAGTTGGTCTGTCTTGCGTAACGATCTACCAAGCCGTTTCTTTGTAATTAGCAGAAAAGTGTAAAAATTGTAGTCCACGTTTTAGCCCACACTCTTGAATCAATTTTAAAGATCGAAATATGATTGGAAATCGCGGTTTTTGTAATTTTATTAAAAAAAAATTGACGATTTTGATGAAATATTAATATACAAAGATAGATTTTGCAGTCTGAAATAACATACTGAAATATTATAGGCCTACGATAAGCGCGGTTGAATTATAAACATTCATCAAAGTTAAGAGTTTTGTCGCTCGTTTAAGCAATTATAATCACATAATTCGGGGCTTAAAGGTCCGTGGATAACCACCATTATCTAAAAAACAATGTATAGAATTTTTCATCGATTCTGTTTTAAAGTAGAAGGCGAAAGATTTGTAATAAGTCATCATCTTAATACTTACATCGTTGCTATCAGGAGATAAATGGTTATGTATGAATATTTATAAGAAAAGTATTTTATTTTGTTGGAGTTTTTTTTGGTTTTGAGCTCTTTTTATTTAGTTTATGATACCTGAATATAATTTTTTAAAAACACATTATTTAATAGTTTTATAAGTGTATTATTATTTTCAATTTATATTCTACAACTTTTTTTATAATCCCTATAAAAAATTACATGCGATTTTTTTTTAGTTAGTATAATTTCTAAAAGTTAAATTGGACCTTGTGCGCCGGCCTATCCTGTATTTGATTTGATAGTAATTTAAGTTAACTATATTTACTTTGACTCTATTTGTCAACTTTTACTCATTTTATAATAATTTAGATAAGTATATTGATAGAACTGTTGCTTATATTTTTTTATATATAAGCTTGTTTTGAATTGATTCGGGTATTGATTTTATTTAGACACGTCATGGATATTATCGAAACCAAATATTGTATACCAAAGCGAATATATTTACGTTTATATATGAGTTGTTTGATCAGTCCGTCCGTAATCAATTCAAAAAAAATTCAAGCACCGCTAATGATACGACATTTATCAATCATTTTCTATTTTCATTGGTAATAACATGCCGTGCTGTAAATTTTCATCCATAACAGTTCTCAGAAAAAAATGAACATTTGCATAATAACACGGCAAGTTAAATGATATCTAAAGCTTCTGTATTATATATCAATGTAATGTAATATTGGAAGCAAATCATCTAGCATTTATGCGTAAAAAACCAGTTTCAGAAGTGTTTAACACACGAAGTGCAAGCCGAACATAACAAAAACTAAATTACATTAAAATTATGCTGATAGACTGGGAGACATTCAGAATTACTGCAAAAATTTGCTTACCATTCTTTCCAATTGCAATTATACGGTAAAATATTTATTATGTGAAATAGTTTCTCCTGATATATCAGGGAAAATGAATATTGCATATATACTGTTTATTTGTACAATTCAATCAAAGTTTTGTATGGAAATAGCATGAAAAAATTTTCAAAAGTTTTGCAGAGCGTCGAATTTTCAATAAAAAATGACACGAATTTTCACTTTTAATTAATTTGTCGCTAAGTTATACCTAAATTTTTTTTTTTAATTTTCAAATTTTTTTCCATGTAATTTCTGGTCATCTGATTTTCAAACGAAGTTTGATTGAATTGCGCACTATCTAAAAGTTAATAATAATTTTTTTTTATTTGGCCTCGCTTACTCTGAGCATTTAGCCACCTACAACATTTATTTATTTATTTACATTCTAATTTTTTATATCATTTTCAATCTATTTATGTATCCTATTCTATATTCTTCTTAATTTTTCTCCTTCTTATTTTCTTCGATTCTTGCTCTTTTTCAAGTTTCTAATTCTATTTAACTTTCAGCTTAATTCCATTTTTTTCTTCATTATTCTTTCAAGTTCCAATATTTCTCTTCTTACTCCTAATTCAATTCAATTATTCGAATTCTATTATTCCTATTTTTCTTAATTTTTAATCAAATTCTATTTACCAAATACAATTTTTATTTGATTTCAAATTAACTATACATATTTCTTTTCATAAATTTTAAGTCATTGACAGGATTTGATCCGAAGATCCCTATCGTGTGAATAGTGTTAGAACAAAATATCGAGTACTGAGTAAATATCGATACTTTGTGGTCGATAGTGAGTACTTTTGGTATCGATTTTCTAGCTCGATCTATTTGCCAATATCGATCTTTTTCGTCGATAGTACTCAAAAAGAATCGACAGCGTAATCTATGAACCCCACAATTCGACCAACTATGAACAGCACTCATTGCAAATGCAATACAATAGTCTCTCTAGGTGGTCGTAACTGTTCAAAGAATTGTCCAAAAACGATCCCTCAGCGTCATCAGTCTCAAAAACCCAAAATGAATATGACCACACTAATAAATAAAGATGTTTATTTATTACTCTTATGTAAAATGAAACGGATTTTAAAATACGTTAAATTTTTTATAAAAACATATTCAACAAATTTTCGTTTACTATATTTTGATTGTTTTTTACGCAAAATACTAATACATAGAAATTGATGAATATTATTATTTGAATTAATTATATTTCGATTCCTTTTTACGCAAAATAATAATATATAGAAATTGATGAATATTATTACTTGAAATAATTATATTTCGATTCTTTTTTACGCAAAATACTGATATATAGAAATTGATGAATATTATTATTTGAAATAATTATATTTCGTTTCTTTTTTACGCAAAATACTAATACATAGAAATTGATGAATATTATTATTTGAAATAATTATATTTCGATTCTTTTTTACGCAAAATACTAATATATAAAAATTGATAAATATTATTATTTTAAATAATTATATTTCGAATCTTTTTTAACACAAAATACTCATGTTTTGAAATTTTTGAATTTCAACATGCAAACATATGGGTTTGAGTTTCTCGGAACCATTTAAACTTTAAATACCATCGCTCCGAAGGGATGTTTCTCTACAAGTGTCGAAGATAATATATCTTGACCGTCATTAACAATAAACTGAATGTTTATTGCTTTCCGTTTATTTCTTCATATTGCAGTTTTATGCAAACATGTAACGATTTTTTAAAGTTGGTAAAATTATTCATATAAAATATTCAACAATTATGAAATATTATTTTACTTAAAAATATTAAAAATATTATTGTGCTTAAAATACTTAAAACGTATTGCTTTTTGAATATAGTATCAGACCATTATATTGTTTTAATCAAAAATACTCAACTATTATAACTTGTCTTTTTTTTGAAAAATTATAGAATTTGAAAGTAGTATTGAAAAATTACTGTTAAAATTTTACAATATTGAAAATGATTCTGATTTAACACATCAGATGCAAGCAATAGAATTCATTCTAATCTTGTGATATGATATTTAATGAGTTTTAGATCTTTCTTGCACTTATGTTTGATTTTTATGAAAAGTACTCAAAATTCGATATTGAGTACTATCGATACTTTCGCCACGATATTTTTTTGGCATCGATATTTTGATTAGATACTTTTCAAAGTACTCAATATCGATCTTTTGGCTCGATACTTCTAACACTACGTGTGAATCGAACACGCTACCAAAGAGCTATGTTCGCCACATCTGAGCCCTTGGGAGCAAGGAAAATCGAATATGTCCACATTAAGGACCACCCTAATATATATATATATATATATATATATATATATATATTAATATTATGTCAATTTATTACGATTATCCTCCCATGTGTCAATAAAATAGTTAAAATATAGTTTGCTTATTCAGATCAGTAGGCGGCATGTAATGTATTACGTGTCCGCATCGATTCGGCGAATAACATGCTAATATCCCCCGATCACAGACCTTATAAATACATATGCATTATAAGGTCTATGCCCTCGATCCCTTAATTTGACAAGAAAATTACTTGCTATTAATTACGCAACCGCTACTTTATTATTAAAGCCCGAAAATGATACGGACTACGTTTTTCATTTAATACAATGTATGAACACAAAACTTTAGCGATTCAAATTCGGAGTCAAAGTCGCAAGAGGAGTTTAGCTCAGAAATATTTATTTGCGTGTGTATGAACACGTTTCTGGAAACTTCGCTTTGAAGTTTTACTTTAATCGTCTCTCAAGATCGGGAAAACCTGTACTTGTTTGTTCTTACCGTATGTAATAAAGATGAAAATTTTGTTTGACAACAAGTGTTATACAGAAGCATCATTTTCTCAAGTTTTAATTGCGTAGAGAGAATTACAACATCATCTGAAATGACTGTAAACCAAGATGCTGCATATATTTAAGACAATACAAAATAAAATTTATAATATTATAATTAACACTATTTGTAACTCACAATTTGTAGATCAAAAATACACTTTTATTTCTATGATACGCTTCACATACGTAGGTATATAGGTATAAGTATATATGTGTGTGTAAGTGTGTGTGTAATTTATTACTTATATAAAAGCTCGTAAATATTTTGCAACCAATAGATAGTTTGATGCTCGGTTTATATTTATACCTTTCAATATATTATGAAAAAGTTTCATAAAAATCTTTTTTTGCGTAATATTGTATAAGATGAAAATTCCCTTTTGCAGATTTGCAATTATACTAATTAATGATAATGTTGATCGAAAGCAATTTAATTATGCAAATAAATAAATCAAAATCTACTGCATAGCAACCGGTATATATAATAAATACAATTAAATCTTTCACAGAAAAAAGTAGTTCTGAAGTATCTAGTAAAAATAATAGCAATACTTTGACTCGAGTAAGTCATATGACTAAGTATATAATATTTTACTTATCAAGTATGTGAGCAATTTGTTAAAATGAAGCTGGCATGGTATTTTTTATTAACAAGCCATGCATTAATCCTTGGCGTTCCAATAAGTTTCGATCCAAGGCATTAGTTTCTATTAGACTATGCTAAATCGTCATATATCAAGAAAACGGCTAAACCAAGCAAATAAATGACCCCCATCAGGAAAACTGTGGGAAACTACCTGATCTTATTTATCTCTACGAAAATCATGGAAGTAGTATCACAAATCTAAATGACTCGACAAGTAGAATAATAGATCACTTGTTTATTTATAAATGCCGGAGAGTTTTATGTTAGAAAATTCGACTTGCTAATTTTAGGTTTTTTCATTAAAGTCATTCTGAATTGTTTCACACCAAATTTGAAAAAAAGTAACTTGATAAGTCTCGCGTTCATTATTTTTGCGTTACAACTAATTTTATACAGTGCTGCTTTATTCAGATAATTTAGAACATTCGTTATTATACCTCATAAAGAAAAAAGGCCTATAGTTCAATTACCTTGCCATATTATAAATAGAGTATCTAAGAAAATTCGATACCTTTTCAACTTAAGCCAAAAAGCAACTCTATCTATTTCTTGTGCTTTACAAGACTGTATATAAGAATAGTTGTCTAATCCTTTTTTGACAAAATTAAGATATTTTATATAGTTTTTTTTATTTCTGTCATATTATTTTAACAACTTCAATTTAAAAAATATAAAGAAGAAATATACAAAACTTATGAAGTAAGTATTGTTCTATTTATTAGAATTATTGTTATATAATATTCACATCAGAGCTGTTTACTGTTTCATTTTAATAAATGATTTTCCAACAGTTGTGATAAATTTGATAAAAAAAGCGAATCTGATCTTCAGTTTGCTTGCTTTATTTTAAACAAAAACTTATATGATTACATTAATCAATATAAAGGGTTAGCCAATATATCTAAGTTTAGATAGATATGAAGAAATAGATATCTAAATAAATTATTTTATGTTGATATTTAACATGTAATTAATTTTTAATTCTGAAGTAATGACATCATGCATAAAAGTCTTATGATAATTGAATAAAATTGTGAAATATTTAACTATTATAATAGAAACATGTGTATGAATGGATATATATATATAATTAGTAGATTCAAATTTGTTTCATATAATATTTTAAATTTTTGTATTAGCTAAAGTGTACTTGAATTTTTACTATAACTTGCGCTTGTAAAATTAAACATTTTTACTATTAGTTTACTCCATCTTATTTAATATAATGTAAGTTGTAATGTAATATGTATGCCATAATAATGTTGTAATCTTGATATGATTTTGCTATTTACTTTGTGTAAAATGGCTTTCATATTATGATTCCACTGAGACAAAACTTTATTAGAATTATTTATCTAATAAAGAGTACGGTGCAGGGTTAAACTTATCATGGCAACGTAAAGTTGTTTTTGCTATTTTTTGTTTTTATCGTAAAATTTGTTCTGAGAAATATTTAAGTTAATGCATCTCATGTAGAAATGAGATTTATAATTCATGTCGCAATTTATAATTCACATTGGTAAAATCTCAAACCAATATCGTCTGTATATGAAAATTGAATATTTTCCTAGATTGAGCCAATATTGTCGTACTCATATTGACAAATATCGGTCAGCCAATAAAATTAATTAATCTTGACTACAGATTGATCTGGCAATATGGAAATTTTTATCATATTTTGACAAGGCATTATGTATTGAAAATTCGTTCGTGTTTTATTTGAAATTATTGAAAATGCAGCATTTGAAATAGCGCATTGTCGACGTGGTATATAAAGCTTATATAAAATCCATTCACCTGCACGATAAAATCAAAACTACTAACAAGGTCGCTGCAGAACAATACTGAAATATGTATGCAAGAATATTATTGCAACGAAATGCAACTTCGAGGAAAGCATAATAGGAAATATTTTATTTTTACAATGCATTTCTTATAATAACCGTTTCAAGTACTTTCATAACAACTCTGCAATGTGAAGACTAATAAGTTAATAATGCAACTTTTTTTTATTTTATCATTACAATATTATGTACTTATACGTCATAGCCGTGATACTTCAACTGCTTTTGAAATGTGCTAAGAATTAAATTTACTGGAATTTTGTATTGACTCGTATTAACTTTTTATTAAAATCATGTTACATCATATCGACATACTTGGTGATGTGTTTTCTTAACCTAGTGTTATTACAATGTAATTCAGTGGTTCTCTATCTGATGTGATTTTTATATATTTAGCAGCAATTTTTCCGCAACACTACTTTCACTTGTTGCCGTATTTGAAATCTCTCACCCCAAGTGAAAATATGATGTCATCAGTGCTTGATATCAAGCTAGCCGAAATGGGTAGCAGCCTCGAAACTAGTGATTGATAGATATCTAGAATTTTTCATTCCAAAACTATATTGTCATACTTAGTTTTTATAATACAATATTGAAAATTGCTTATAAATATATGCGACAACGATATTATTTTGTTCAGAGAGAAAACTTCAAATCATTTTTGTTGGCTCTGCATAAAAGAAGTTAGCTCTGGAAATGCATAATTATTTTCAGGGCATGTTTTGTTTTATTTTATTTTATTATTATATATAATATTGTAACACATATTTAGATCTATTTTTATTTAGACCAAATGACACAGCGGCCTTAAAAATTTGCTTGTTTACCGTTTCCGCGGCTATATAAGGTGAAAAAACCATAATCACAAGCCTGTCAGATGTTGAGCGCCATTGTCAAAATCTTATCCTAGTAATCAGTTCAAACGTGTATCATGCTTTTAATGTTTATTTTGAGGGAGCTTTTGTCTGGTCATATTTGTTGTTACTTGTAATTATTACTGTCCAAATCAATATTCTTGTGCCAATAATGGTGATTTCGACCACTTTAAATGCAACTATCAGGTGTTTAATGGAATTTTATTATTTATTTATGTTTGTTATCTTTCGGACAAATTGACATACTTATACAATGGACAAAATGACATGGTACTATATCGCCAGCATTACAGAATACTTCATTCGAGGTCAAGAATATATTAAATTGAATCCTGTTAAAGGGGATTGGCTTTTAACTTTTATTCTACTTCTAAAAATAGGCCACTGGAAAAAGAACAGGCTTGCTTTTATAGCAAAGACCTCTTTTCACGTTCTGAGCCCGGTAAAGTTGGTTACGATGTATGACTTGTTCCCTTTGGGCCCATGCTTCATGTGCTGATGTCCCAAAGAGAACCAAATGATTTATTTGTGAACTGTCTTCTTAAAACTTTCAGTATGTCCTTACCTTATGTCATTTTGTCCGTACTATATGGAGGTTTATTGTAATTTAGTTTATTGGTAATCAATAAACCTAAGATGAGCAAATACGATTGAGACTGATTATAATACCATTTTGCCCGTACATTCTTTTTCCAATAAATTAAATATGTAAAGTAAAGAAAATAAAAAGAATATGTAAAAAATAAATAAGTAAGTTATGAAAAAAATAAAATGTTGTTACGTAAATTTAATTAAAATAAATAAATAATCGAATGTCTTGTGACCAATCGTCCGAACATCAAACTCGTTCGACCCACTCGCGTCCTCCAGAACCCGGATCTGCAAATGATCGCGCATCTGGGGATCTCGCCATTGTTTATTATCAGTTATTAAATAACGATATCTGATTGCAAAAATAATGTTTAATAAGATAATAATACGGTGTAGATTTATTGATAAAATGCGTTGGTCTGTGTTGCTTAATATTAATTGAATAATAATCTTTTTTGCATTTATATTCCGCATTGCATATATTAAGAAAATGCAAATTAAATCGAAGACGTTCGATATAATGCTTATCAATTAATTATTGCTATAATAAGCTTATCAATTTTTGTTATATATATACTCGTATATATAATATGAGAGTTCGTCTCGTCAATACTAATTAAGGTCAGGAAATGTATTTACTTAATTAAAAAGAAAAAACTAAAACCACTCAAGAAAATAAAATTTTGTATGTACATATAAACATAAATATGTATTATATTAATTTTGTTTATTAAATGATTTTAGGTTATAAACGTTTTAGGATCTTGGTTTGTTTTGTGTTAATTTGAATTTTTGATTATATGAAAAAGGCATACAATCTGCGATAATATAGGGTAGAGCGGGGCTTAAAGATTTTTCAACAATATCTCAAAAATAAATAAAGTTAAGAATTTTTCCAACAATCTTTGGAAGTAGAGAGCAAAAGATATGTAATCAGTCATTGCCTTGAATGTCGCTTCCAGAATAAACAGCAATGTTTGAAAACCAATATCACATGTATTTTTTTTTCGTTGTTAGTTTTTTTGGTCGAGCTCTGTTGTTTAGTTTACGAGATCTAAATATGCGTTATTTTTAGTTTTATAAGATGTATTGTTATTTTTAAGTTAGATTCAACAGATTTTTTTATATAATCTATATAAAAGCTAATATATGAGTGGGGTAAAATAGACCAACTGAAACTTTACCCTGACGAAGGTGTAATAAGAATGAATTTTTATATTATTCAAGTTATATTTGTTATATTTTTCACACCGGTTTATTCTTTTCAGAATCAATTATTAATATTTATAGATCGTTCAGTTCAATTACGGTTGTGTGCAAATGTTGATTTTTTTGTTTAAATATTAATGATTCTTATGAAAACCGCAAATAACGTAATACTGATGTGTAAACCTCACGATATAAAATAGAAAATGGGAACAATGGAATTAGTACATTATATATATATATATATATATATATATATATATATATATATATATATATATATATATATATATGTATATATCCATGTTCAATATGTGGGTATGTACCATCGAGTTTCTATGTTGTAAAGCAAGTGAAAATAAATAAATAAATATTTTTATCATCAGTGAAAGCAAAACAGCAGAAAAAATGCGTAAACATTTCTAATAAAATCTCGTCATGCGTTTTCTGCGAAATTTCTTTTCAATATGTAACAGTCGTTTCTATAAACAGCTGTGCAGCGTTTTCTTTGAAATGAGATTTGATACCTTATGATTCCTATAAGTTGTTTTGCTCTACATTTTGCAACTGAATCTTATTTGTACGAGTACATATGCTCTTTTGAACTTACATACGCTTTGTACTTGTCCAGGAGAATGGATTTTCTGTCAGAGTTCGAGATTATAATATTATTCAAAGAGATGTGATTGAAAGCAGTTTTATTAAAAATTGATTGAAATTCACAATTAAATATTATTATTAGAATGTTGCAAAATTCAATGTTGGCACAGTTTTTATAACGTTCTTAGTTTTGGAGTATTAATCATGAATAACTATCTTTTTATATTATGTACAGTCTATATATATATATATATATATATATATATATATATATATATATATATATCTATACTACACAATATTATTTTAACTGTCTTTTTTCATGCTCTCTCTTCTAATCTTGCTTGTTATCTTCTAACTTCTAATTTTATTCAACTTCTATGTTCCTCTTTCATCTTCGCGTAATCTATCATTTTTCTTCTTACTCCCAATTGAACTCAACCAATCGAATTATGTAATTGTTAATTTAACAACGCAAATTTTTATGCCAATGCTAGGATTGGAACCGAGTACCCCTAGCGTGTGAGTCGGACATGCTACTGAATTCTTCGCATAAATCAACGTAAACTATAGTTGAATATATAATGTCTCTTTTAACACAATTTACATCTTACAAACTATACGTTCCACCCAATCTTTTTCACTTGAATTTTTATAAGCTTTACAACATACCCGACAATACAATTTTTGCATGTTTCAAGAAACCACAAGGTTTTATTTCAACTTTTCAACATTGGAACAATTTAGCAATTTACACATTATCTAAGATTGATAAATTTGAAGAAATAAGATTATCAAAATTCAAAATTATTCGATAATAATAACGCAAACCAAAATTTTATGATAATACAATGTTATATTACTTGGGGGGTGTCCATTAATCACGTGAGTGAGTTTTTAAGGATTTTTGGAACTTCCCTCATTCTTGGTGATATTTGGTGAGATTCAAAATTACCCCCCCTCCCACCAAACACTTTTAGTTATGTGAAAAAACTGTAAAATATTTGATTTTTTTTAAATGTTCGAACTTTTTTAGAAAAAAATAATTTAAAAAATAAATACACATGATATCTTACTATACCTCTCCCTCCCCCACGTGATATTTGGTGATTTTTTGTCAAACCTTCTCCCCCTAAAAACCTCACGTGATTAATGGACGCCCCCTTGTCAAAAAAGACACAGTTGCACACTTTTGTATAAGGTTTTAGCCTGCGGGTTAGTAGCCTTGACAATATTATGCAGGACGGTGGAGACAAAGAAATATTTTAATATCGTTCAAGACTTTACTTAGACCCTGTTTCCCTTAGAGCTTCTAGCTTCCCTACTTAAAACAAATTGGTTAATTTAATTTATTTTGAATAACGATTTCTACTAACCAATCAAGCAATATGACACAATATAAAATATATGAGTTATAGTTATACAATCACAATATAACATACAGATTTGGCCTTTTTCACAATACTCTCTGTATCGGCTCTTTAAACATATGAAATGTATGGGGCCCAAATGTCAATGTGAAGTGCAAAAAATACAATCCTGTGTGAGGATAGAAGATATTACTTTTCGAATCGCTTCATAGTCAATATATGATTTAATTGAATTAATTATGATAAATAAACTAATTAGTATAGTTCTGAAAACGTATCAGCTTAATTAGCCTAAGCACCTTTTGAACGTAGTTTGCAAATGATTCCGGACATGTATTCGGTGAAATTTATTAGTGTCATCCTAGGCCAATTAACAGCCA
The DNA here is from genome assembly GCF_003426905.1 of Ctenocephalides felis. Taxonomy (NCBI): domain Eukaryota; kingdom Metazoa; phylum Arthropoda; class Insecta; order Siphonaptera; family Pulicidae; genus Ctenocephalides; species Ctenocephalides felis. The sequence continues at coordinate 124,038,936 of NW_020538040.1, forward strand.
CTAATTGGATTCTGCGTGCAAAATGTGGGACGGTTCGATAAACTTCGTTATAACAAGCAAAAACATCAAATGTTGTGAATTCGACGGCCGAACTTTTGACACTGCTCGAAGTTTCATCTGCGCCTGCAGATTTAATTGGTTGACTAACTGTTGTTACAAGTACCTGGTTTCATTATAGTCATCGTAATGGAACGAAACTTTACTTACCTTCATCGTTTATTAGTGTTTTAGTTGCTATCTCTGGCTAATATTGTATGTGAAGTGCCTTAACTTTTGATAAACACTTAATTATCTATCTTGTTCATGGGAAATCTTAATGATGAACTTTGTAAATAAACTTGCTATTATGGAAAATAGACACGAACTCAGTAGTCGGATGACTATCCATCTCTCAGAGGATTTGTCCTCACAATCATAGATAGGTTACCATAGATATCCGAAATTGGTAGTAATAACATTTAATGTTAATGTTGACATCAAATGTTGTTATTCTTCGTCTTTAACATCGAAATTTTCAGATCGACACCGTAATACCATAATAAATTTTTTTTATGAACAGTTATCAATTGTTCCAGTTTTAACAAAAAATCAATTAAATTATTTGAGAAAATTAATCCGAATATTATTTCAATGTGAACATTAGGGTGGTCCTTAATATGGACATTTTTGAATTTCCTTGCTCCCAAGGGCTTAAATGATTCCAAATTGATAAAAAACAATTTTTGAAAGTTTTAATTCTTAATATTGTCTTTTAGATAGTGCGCAATTCAATCAAAGTTTTGTATGGAAATAGCATGAAAAAAATTTCAAATATTTTGCAGAGAGTCGAATTTTCAATAAAAAATGACACGAATTTTCACTTTTAATTCATTTGTCGCTAAGTTATACTTAAATTAAAAAAAAAATTCAAATTTTTTTCTATGCTATTTCCATACGAAGTTTGATTGAATTGCGCACTACCTGAATTTACTTTTAATGAAATGTTTTTTATCAATTTGGAACCATTTGAGCCCTTGGGAGTAAGGAAATTCGAAAATGTCCATATTGAGAACCACATTAGTGAACAGAGATAGAAAACAAATGAGTTCTATGTGTAAAAAATAAATCAAGAAATTTCCTAATTCTTAATTTTCGAATAGCATTATATATTAATTCATAACAGAGTAAATAGTAAATAAATGCAATTTTACCGATTTGCAAGTAATAAAAGCATAACCATGCTACAATAAATAATAACCACGTCTAATTTTACTTTACTATGGTTATGTAAAATTAATTAGTAAAAGATCCATTTTAATCTTTTTGAATTACTCACAATATTTTAAATAGAGCAAAGCCCTCGGTGTACAAGTCATACTCGCACTTGACACAAATTTATATATTATTTATTTTATGTGTATGATTTGAGAATAATTTTATTTATTTTATGAGTATGATTCATATATGCCTATGGACATTTATGGTCATGTAAGTATTGAATCAAGGTTTTTATGAGAATATGCGGAATACTATTCACTCCGTCAATGAGAATAAATTAGAAGAGTCTAAATGTTTATGAGAATTATATGGTTTTACAAATTATCAAGGTTTATTAAATTCAATTGCTGAAATTGGCTTTTAATTCTTAAAATGTAATTGAATATTTTAGTGCTATCACCTCTTATTTTATAGAAGTATAAATTTAAGATTTATATTTTCAAACTGAAAAAAATCATGATTGATTTTTTTAAAACTAATGAAAATATGTAATATTTGAAATTGTTTGAGAAAAAAACAGAGAAGTTTTAAGAAGCATTTATCCAGTAAACTAACTTCATTTGTAATTATTATTTCTTGTTATAAAATGAAGGTTCAAACTTAAGATTATATTTTGAAAATGTAAATAATAAGAGGTTTTATTATAAGGCATTTCAGCGCATTCACCTTTTCACTTAACCAATATCATATTTATTGATTCTATTAACTTTACTAAAAGATATGTTTTAGCTAAAAAAATATATTTGTATTAACACAAAATTCGAAAAGTATATGTATGTGTATGTGACGACTTTTTCTCCAAAACTGATGCTCAAGAATTTTAAAGTCATTTGGCAAATGACTTGCGTTGATTAGTTTTGCATGAAGTTCGGTTGAATCGAATTTTTGTAATTGACAGTTAAATGAAAAATTATTTGTAAACGCGAAAAATCCGGAAACTATTTTATTAATCCAAGAACCATTTGATAAATATTAGTTTTGTGAAGATGTGCCATGCTGTTTCTTCACTATTTTGGATTTTGTCATCCACGAAAATAGCAGTTTGATTTAAAATATTCGGAGGCTAATTCTTCGACCGTAACATAGCGTTGTGACAGCCATTTTAAATAATAAGTGCATCTTTGTAATGTGTATTTATAACACATACATAAAGTTAGGTTTTATGTGTAAAACGCAATCAATCGAAGTGCCATTTTTTTAAATTGTTTTTGAAGTAATCAGAACTTAAGAGTTCCTTAATCTGTTGTGCTAATTTGACTTAGCTACTACGCCAGTTTTACTAAGATGACCATATTTTTTGCAGTCAAAATCGGGACGGCAATTTATATAAAATTTTAATTAAAAAACAGTTTTTTTTCAATATGAATCTTTTTTTTAATCATAATTGCGGACTTTTTGTAAGAACTTTATTTTTCGATTTTATGTAATACTTTTTTATATATGATATCCATGTTTTAATTCTATACAATTTTTTTTATAATTAATTTGAAAAAAAATAGCTCTTTTTTATAATTATGGTTAATTTACATATTAATTTTCGAAAAACGGGACAAATCGGTACAAAAGATCTAAATCCGGGGCAAATAATGCTTTTAGAAAAACCCAGGACACAATGTGGAAATCCGGGGCTATCCCGGCCAAACCGTTACGTATGGTCACCTTTGTTTTACAGATGGTAACCCAAACAGTTGCCTCATCTCCTGCGAAAAAAATTATTTTTACAATTTCTGTAATAGGGCGAATATTTTATTGATGCAGCAATGCCGGATGAGGGCTATTTTCCCTTGGAAAAATGCTGCTATTTATATTTCCAAGTAAAAACCTATGTCAATACTGCTTGAAATCGATCGGACCTCGAATCGTGATCGAACCCGGGACCTCTGATTTAGTTTTATAAACTAAAGCAAGAATTATTGTTTTTTCATTATCTTACAGTATATTTTTTCCTTTCCAGAACTCTGCGAAGAGTGGGCGCTCGCCAATAGCCTGAAAGAGAACGGAGTTAACGGCGGCGATGCACCCGAAACCAATGATAGTCAACCGGAGGGCCAGGTCACCTTCCTGGTCAAGTATTTGGGGTCGACGCCGGTCGCCAATCCCAAATGCGAACAGGCCACCGCCGACGCCGTCACTGCTATAATCAACATAGCCAAAGGTAGGAGGTTATTACACTTAGCACCTAATGCAAAATTATGATCACAGGCAAAGCATTATTTATTCTATTATTTTAGACTAACAGGATTATGACAACCTCTGGTCGTATTAAGTTTATAAAATTATTTATAATTTATGCTTTGTCTCTTATTATTTTTATCATTAATACCAAGATTATACAGGAGATTAATATTTATTTTAGTAGGTGTTATATTAAAAATTATATTAATATTTATTCTCACAGTTTTGTCTTGTATATTATTTTCTTCTATATTTATTTTTTGCGGGTAGTTTTCATATTACCACACGGGTAATTCTTCAACGAACGTACTATCATTTATTTTTATTATATTGATTACAATTCATGAAAAGTTCCTCAACGTATTAACGTGATGATTAGCATTATTAAATAAATTCTAATTCCTTTTATTGCACTATTTCAAAGTATCGAATAAATCCTTATTTATACCCATAAATAGTACCTCAATCATTTAATTTAACTAGTTGGTTTGGTATTTAGCCTTGAGGCAAGTTACATGAACTTCCCGATATGTGTAAATAATTGACTTAATCAAAAAAAGTGTAAATAATATACTTCATCAATCCTACTTTAAAAAACGATAATAATTTTAGTAAAGTTTGACGAATTTTTAAAATTAAACTACTTGTCGTAATGCCGTAATATTACAGTAAGTTCTATAAGACCATGATGTATATCGCCAAAAAAAAGTTCCATGAAAATCGGCTTAAATTTTTTTTTCAACAGTTCATTACAAGAAAACGGCTCGGTAGATTTTCAGCTAAAATTAATCAGTACCATTCCCAACTAATATCTTTCGAACAGTTTTTGATTTTTTAAAATCGGTTCGGTAGGATGAGCTTAAATGTGGACGAAAATTTAACACTTTTTTTCAACAGTTAATTACAAGAAAACGGCTCGGTAGATTTTCACCTAAAATTAATCAGTACCATTCCCAACTAATATCTTTCGAATAGTTTTTGATTTTTTAAAATCGGTTCGGTAGGATGAGCTTAAATATGGACGAAAAGTTTAACACTTTTTTTTAAATTGCAAAGAAACGGCTTGGCAGATCGTCGCACAAAACTGACAAACGATAGTCCTCACCGAAATACATCAAATGGCTTTTAAATTTCTGAAATCGGTTCAGGCGCTTTTGAGAAAACGTCGATCAAAAGTCTAATTTTGACAAATGTCAAAAAAACTATACCAATTTTTGCAAACTTTGACGAATTTTTAAAGCTAAACGAGTTGTCGTAGGGCCGTAATATTTTAGTATGACCTAGAAAACTATGGTATCTACCGTCAAAAAAAAAATCATAAAAATCGTAGAATTTTTTTTTTTAAAACGTTATTACAAGAAAACGGCTCGGCCGATCTTTACCAAAAACTAATCAGCACGATTCCCAACCAATATCTATCGAATGGTTTTTGAATTTTCAGAATCGATTTAGAATTGCGGGCTAAAACGTGGGCGAAAAATTTTTCACTTTTCTGCAATTTACAACGAAACGGCTCGGCCGATCGCCGCACAAAACTCAGAGACGATAGTCCTCATTGAGATACATCGAATGGCTTTTAAATTTTTAAAATCGGTCCAGTCATTTTTGAGAAAACGTCGATTTACGGCAAAAAATCTGTTCACATACACACACACACACACACACACATACTTTTTCCAAATTTGGTCTCATTCGATTCAGAATGGCTTGAAACGTCGAGAAAACATAAAATTAGCGAATCGGATTTTTTGATGAAAACAAACTTCTCCTTCGGGAAGTTAATTATTTTATCTGTTTGTCAGTGAGTGGTTTGTGAAACAATTGTATACGCTAGAGCATTCGTAGTTTAGAGTTATAAAATATTTTTTGGAGTTATTATAATATCAGTAATATAAGCCAGACTTTTCACAAGTTTTTTTAACTAACAATATTATTTTATATTTTTATTTCTACCTAATAAATAAATTAGCTTGATTCAATTTATTCAATTAATTGGTTATGCGTTATCCTAAATAATATCTATTTTTGATAAGCAAAGAACCCTTTACTAAATAATTTATTATAATACTTAACTTGTATACTTATATGAAGTTTACTTTCATGATGAGTTTTTGATATTAGAGGGTGTAAATATGATAGGTAAATCATCTGCTTTTATTTGGAGAGAATATTTAATATAATGAATACACGTGTTTAATTCTATAGGCCAATGTCAAGAGACATGTAGAATCAGAAATAATTGTAAATTTCTTTGACCTCAAAATATTTTTTTCCTAACTCTTATAGTAATATTCATTTATGATATTGTACTAATATTTTTCGAAAACAAGGTTTTTCTTTTTAATTCTTATGAAATGACTATATTTGAATCGTTCAATGAATAAAAATATCGCCGAGCGGTTAAACTTTGAAATCAGTTTTTTTGAAAATAAATATTTTGAAAGATTATTAATACTAGGTGTAAGATTTTGCCTTAAAGGATGCATGAACTTTCTGATATGTGTAAATAATCGACTTAATCAATAAAGATCACAATTAGTTAATTAAATAAAATATTCTAAAATAAGTTTTCGCTTTTACTAAATGCAAATCAATTACTAATTGATATCTTTTGAACAGACTTATAATATCTGTAATATAGTGCACGTTCTTGCATGTTCTAAAAACGCGATATTAAACCGAACTTTAATGAGTTTTTATAATTTAACCACTTTTCGTAAGAATATAATAATTCAGCATGTTCGATTTGACCATGAACTCTATGGCCATGTTATGTTTCATTAAGATCGTCGAAAACTAACTGCTCATCACTATTTCCAAATAACATCTTTTGAAGGATTTTTCAATTTTTAAAATCGATTCAGAATTTTTGGCTAAAACACGAAAATTTTTGCACTAATGTGCTAATTATAAAGAAACGGCTCGCCTAATCGCCTCAACTAATAAAACTCATCAACGCGAATCCTTATCAAGATTCATGAAATGGCTTTTAATTTTTTGAAACGTTGACGAAAGGTCAAATTTGGTCTCACATATAAATACTTCTAATTTTGGTCTCAAACGATTTAAAATAACTTGTAGATAAAACATAAATCGGATTTTCTGGCAAAAAATAAACTTTTTCTTCTAAGTTAACAATGCACATTTTTACGCATCACAACTACATATATGTGCAGTATCATTTTACAAGAAGCGTAAAACTGTTTGTATTTTTCGGCGACGGTAAAAATTCTTTGTCGTCTCTAACTGATGTTATCGAAATTACACCTCCATGCATTTGCATTTTTCTTAGCATCGCGAAGAAAGTTTTTCATCTGAATAACATTTTAATTAGTATGCCGTACTTTGCTTAATATTTTTTGTAGTTGTGAGTTTACCCGATGGGAAATTTTTAACTTATTCCGAACTTTTCGCTTCTTATTTAAATTATGCGAATATTTTTTATACCTTCTGTCTTTCGCATAAATTTGTTTTTAATATTATTTTCTCAGAATTGGAGGATATTTTAATATTTTGCGATATTGTAAAATTTTCATTTTTGAATTTTTTGCGATTACTTTAACTTACCCTACGGGAAGTTAATGGACAACTATTGCCTTCTAATAATACTAGATTATAAGCAACATTGAAGAATAGTTTTAATTGCTGTTAAAAAAATGCGTGACTGTTATTGCATGACTAATATCTGAAAATTCTGTGTAGTAAGATAATTCACCCCGCTCCAGATTATCCATGTGAAATGATACAATCGGATAATAATTTATTAGACGAACGGTGGAGCATAAGTCAAAGGAATCCGTCTCCGGGTTTCCATTTTTCGTTGAATAAATACATAATAATCTAAATGCTGGCGATAATTATAAAATTACAGAATTATTAGCATATCTAATTTGCATAGAGTTTTATATCAGCTCGAAACTGGAATGGAGGATTGGGAAATGTAATAAACAAAACCGTGTACTTTATGGCATTACCATATTGAATGAATGAGTGCGTGCTCGTGAACGCTTTCGAATGAAAATTTCTCAAACTAATTGTGAAACAAAGTCAAGCATTCGGACATACATAGGCAGGCACAGAATGTAATTAGACATATTTCTGGAAATTATTATTATTCGAATAATTTTTATTGAAACACGATTGCGAGTCAGTGTATTGATTATGAATAAAAATTATGCATGCATTTATTTTAATTTTTAATTGAATATCACTTTAGTTTATAATGAAATTCATATATTATATATGTATCTATATATTTTTAGTTTGGTTGATTAGAACGTTCAGAACTACATTTATCATTTAGAAAATAGGTTAAACTTTTTTTTGAACATTTGAACATTATTTACTGGATCCTTCTTATAAATATGAATTGAAGAGTATTAGACTTATATTTTTCCCCTGATTATAATTTTACATACATTTTTGCAAGTATGTAGGGCAGAGCGGGGCTTAAAGGTCCGCAAGTGAAAAGGCCCACCACCAATATCTCAAAAACAATTAGAGTTAGGATTTTTTAATAAGAATATTTGAAAGTAGAGGGCAAAAGATGTGTAACTAGCCGCCTCCTTAAATCAAGCAGCGTCCCTATCAGAAGATAAATCAGGTGTGTGTATGTATGTGTGTGTGTATGTATGTGTGTGTGTATGTATGTGTGTGTGTATGTGTATGTGTGAACAGATTTTTCGCCGGAAAACGACATTTTCTCAAAAACGGCTGGACCGATTTCAAAAATTTAAAAGCCATTTAATGTATCTCGATGAGGACTATTGTTTGTCAGTTTTGTGCGACGATCTGCTGAGCCGTTTCTTTGTAATTTCGAAAAAAGTTTTAAACCTTCCGCCCACATTTAAACTTATACTACCGAATCGATTTTGAAAAATCAAAAACTGCTTGAAACATATTAGTTGGGAATGATACTGATTAGTTTTAGGTGAACTTTTTTTAGCGATATATATCATTGTCTTATAGAACTTACTGAAATATTACGGCCTTACGGCAAGTATCTTAATTTAAAAAAATCATCAAGGTTTGAGAATATGAGCAGTTTTTTTTGACGTTTGTTAAAATTAATATTAGACGATTTATTTGGTATAACGACAGAGTACTTGGTCTTAATGAACATACTAAACCATTAAAGACCTACGGAAACTGGTTCAATTATAAAAAATAATGATTTTTGAATATTTGCTTTTAGAAAATACTCCGAGTTAACGTGTTCGTTCGTTTTCAAATATGTGTAATAAATCCACTCGGAATACTTTTAATCACTCATAAATTAATTTATTTTTATTGATTAAGTCGATTATTTACATATATAGGGAAATTCATGTAACTTGCCTCAAGGCAAAATACCAATACCAACTAGTTAATTATTATTTTTGTTTTTTTATATGAGTAAGCTTTAAAAATTTGTATCTCTAAACATTGAATCTACTGCTGACCCCTTGCTTTCTATTGACTTTATGGAATTATTATTTTATACTAAAGTATAATTCCTACATATAAGTAACTATTTTTAAGCCGGATTACTTATAAAATGGTGAAAATAAGTGTTCACGTTTTGTTCGGCTATCATCATTAATTTATTATTTTAATATCGTGCTCCCTTAGTAATTCATACAGCGTTTGAACATACAATAGCAATACAAAAATTCTTTGCTAGCCATAATGGCTTATCGTATTGTAAAAAAATGCTACCTTATTATCATTATAGATTGACTATAAAATAAAGCAAACATTTTATTTTCTGATATCTCAATGAATGGAAAAAATGTTGCTCACCTCTGCGTTTGATTATCAAGCCCGATTTACTATTTGATATAGAATTATAATCCAAGATTCTCCTTTCAGTTTCGATGACTAATGAAAAATTTCCGCCAGTTTTGGTTTTCATATCGAATAAGTAAATTCTCTTCGCATTCGGAACACGTGATAATGTTCCTCCTACATAAATCAATATTTGTGTCATTATATTCTCATCTTTATTGCTGATTTCAGCAAGAAGAAAAGTTTGGCACAGAGGAAACTTGACAATGTTTTCAACGGGTCTTCACATTAGGACAAATATTGGCAAACTCGATAATAAAAGAATTTCCTTTAACGCTCTGAATAAATAAAATATGCTTTTATGGATATTTTCTCGGGTTTCTTTGTGATAGAATGGTTACAAATATGGTAATATGGGAGTTGCAGATACCGGCCTTGGTTAGCTTGATGTCAAGCTGTATTGACGGTTGACCCTTGGAAATATAGGTTGCAATATGTTTCTAATTGCAAGTAAAAAGAGCCTTTTCCCGGCATTGCTGCTTCAATTTAAAAATTCAACCGATCGGTTGACCTTTAAGTTCTTGAACCCTTATTGTTAGTTCTGATCGCTGTTTGAATAAGTTCAAAACATATTTTATTTTCGCATGTAGTTTTTTTTGTTCATTTACACAATGTAAACTATGTTTCTTCGCAACATTTAAAACTTGATTATTGATTCTAATATGTAGAGTAGGTCGGGGCATAAAGGCCCAATTTGACTTTGAGCAATTATCTTGTGAAAACCAAACCAATAATATCACAACAAATACCACATTTTAAACAAACAAAAATTTGACTATGTTCAGTTAATTTTTCGGCTAAATAATCATTGTAGAACTATGTTTTCTTTTGCTATTTTTAAAAAAATTGTCACCTGGTTTATTTACGCCATAGGCGGAGTAAAAAGGAACACCCAGGGGCATGAATATCCACCATCCTATTTTCAATTTTAAAAATGTTCTATAGAATAATAGCTACATTATGCAATCAATGCGATTCAGTTTAATTATTAAAAAGCTTAAAAATCATAATCTTATTTTTTAACATAATAAACAAAAAAATGTATCAACTCTTACTACGTGAACAGAGTTCAAGTTACTTTAAAAATAAAAATATTTAGGTGATCCTTTTGACCCCAAATGCACGTAAGCTAATCTATAGGTAATATAAAAAACTTTTTATGAAACATTTAAATAACAATAACAATAATAGTAATCTCCTGATTGCGACGTCTAAGACAATGACTGATTACTCATCATTCTTCCTCTGAGACTTTAAATTGTATCGATAAAAAATTTCACACTTTACTTGTTTTTGAGATGCTGGCTTTTCACCCACGGATCTTTAAGCCCTGCTCTACGTTTCTTCAATCTTCGAGGATCAAGTTATCATCATTATACATTCACATAATATGTTTGCTTTTTTTAACAACAGATTCTATTGGTTAGAGAATAAAATCAAACACTAACTAGTTTTGATGAACCACCTTTCTAACTTCCCGTAGCGTAAGTTATAGAAATCGCAAAAAAATCGAAAAATTTTAAGTTTCAAAAATTTCAGATTTTCGAAACTTTTCATCATTTTCAAAAAAATCTGAATATTGAAAAATTTCAAGAAATATTAAAATTAACTAGTGGGGTGTATGGCATCGTGCTTTAAGGCAAATTTCTGGACTTCCCGTACCGTAACGAAATGATCGAGGAATATTAAATGTTTTAAAATAGATTACTATGAATACTGCAATATACTGCATTTATATTTATAAGAATTATATAAACTAATTAGAACAGAATTAACATAAAAATCTGAATTATTTTCGATATACAAAAAAAAAAATTTTTGAAAAATAAAATAAAAAAAATTTTTTGAAGCAAATTTTTTTTCCAAAATCAATTATTTTGTTAAAACAAGCAGAAAGTTTTTGGAATCATTCAAATCGGACGCTTAGTTCTCTCAAAAACTGCCATTTTTTGCACATTTAGCTCTGTATCTCCGAAACCGCTGGACCTGCCTTTGCCAAAAACTAATTACCCCTTCTCCCCGTCAGTACGAATTGAATGTTTTTGGGATCATTCAAATCGGACGCTCCGATCTCTCAAAAACTCGATATCTATTTCCTGCACTCTTTGCTCCGTATCTCCTAATCGGCTGGGCCTGCCTTTCCAAAAACTAATCAGCACATCTCCCTATCAATAGGAATTGAATGTTTTTGATCCATTCAAATCGGTTGATCCGTGCGCCCGAAAACGTGGACAAAAAATTGTATCCATACATACATAAACACACACACACATACACACACACATCCTTTTTTCCTGAGGTATGCCAAAATGTTCAGAAACCTTCAAAACGTCGAGAAATGTAAAAATTTTCAATTTCGATTTTCGGCCCATTACAATAACTTACCCTACGGGAAGTTAAAAAAGAATCTATTTCTTACAAAAAATTGAGTATATTTTCAAATTTCCAAAAAATAATTAGAATAAATTTCTTGTAAACATACACATAAGTTGTTTGTAGAACACGCTCGTCGCCCAATTTAATAAGCACTTATAATCTATTTGAAATTATTTAAACAATTAGTGATTATTTTTATTCCTCGATGCCATGGACCACTAGTTACTTATCATTCAATATGAAAAAATGAAATAAACGAATATATATTTCAAACAATCTCGCATCATATTTATTATTGCTAAATAATTTGTTCCGTGTGGTCAGCCGACCATTAGTTGTCACCTATAACCCACTTCTGGGGACCGATATGGCACCGATCTTTTGCCCGATGTGAATATTAATTTATTATACTTTCATTTATGCCTTCACACTATGTTTTAAATTAGGACTGAAGAAAAAGTCGTTTTAGTCTTGTATTTTTTTATTCATCATGATCATTATACTATTTTGCATATGCTGTCATATTTTACTTCAGCTCATGTAATAATTTATAATCATTTTCAATGAAAGTACATTTCAATTACGAGAATACTCACGACTGACGTTAATTTTTAGTTTAAGAAATATCAATAATTATGAATTTGAATTTTACAAAGCATATAGGTCCCATATTAAATTGTGAATATTGCGTAGATGCTTTTTCGATTAGAATTTTTATGGCTGAGTTTTATGAGGTGCTGATAATCCTGATATATCGCCCCATTGCGTTATTATTTATTGTATAGGGCAAATACGGGTATATGTATATATATATATATATATATATATATATATATATATATATATATAGCCTTGTTTAAAAATTGGCTAGTTTCAATAACGTTTCTGGGACCGTATAACATGAAGAAAGCCATAACAATCATCCTATTGAAAGTATCGTGCCTTCAAAAATTGATCTTGAGGACGGTTTTTAGATTTATGAAGTATGTAGTAAGAGTTGATACATTTATTTGATTATTATATTCAAAAATACATATTGAGATTATGATTTTTAACACTAGATTTATTGTTATTTGTGATTTATTATTATTGTTTATCAAAATCAATGTAATTATGCCAGAACTAGTGATTTCGATCAATTTATTACAATTTATTGCGATTTATTATAATTACAATATCGTGCTTTGATGGTATTTTAATTATTTATTTGATCTTGTTCATTTTCGATCATACTTAAACAATGGACAAAGTGAAAATGTTTTATTTGGTAGGCACTACAGGGTTGTTTATTCGTTGCGAAAAAAGCAAGATGAAACCTGTCAAAGGTGATTGTCCTTTAATTTTTTTTCTAACTACGTGTAAAAATAATTCAAAGGATTAATCGATAGGTAAAATAGATTTGCATTTATTGGAAAACCTTCTTTTCTTGTTTCTTTTAGGCTCATGCGTTATAAACTGATGAACCAAAAAAGACCAAACGATTTATTTGTAAACTGTCTTTTAAAAAAGTATAATGTAAGGTATTATCTTATAATTGAAGAAGATAATATTATATCATTTTTTAGTGATCTGGTTATAGAAATATGTTAGACAATTACATTAAATTACTATTATCTCAGGCACTATTTTTCTCTTTATCTTTTTCATTTTATCTTTATCTTTATTTTTGTGAGTCTTTGATTTACACATAGTAATATTGTTACTCTGAACCATAAGTTTCTTCATGAATGTCATTGATTTAATTATCAGTAGAGTTCATGATTTGTTCATTGTAATGCTGTCTTCGACTTCGACTATTTACCAGTAATATTCTTAAAAATGTAAAAACCCATCTTTTCTATGTTACCGAAATTCGAATTTTGGACAAATATATCACTTCTCCAATAAAATGTATCGCATAGCCTTAAAAATAACTGCCAACACTTCAATTATTTTATAAACAAATATTAGATGATTTTTTTCTTTGTACATTTTTGTATCATATTTGAAATACAGTACATGTACCATGATCCATTGGCTACTTCTAAATCATATCCACCAAATTCTGTTCCGGATATAGCTCATAAACCGTAATATTCTAAATTTCTCGACGTCATTGCTGTCTATAAATTTGACTTTTATGATATCATGCATGAATCCTCTCGGTATTGTTTATAATTAATACTAATAATAGTGTGTAACAATATGACAATGATTCGGGGAATTTGGAGAATCAAAAATTATGTTATGTAAGGCTGCGTTATGACATTGTTATTGATGAATCGATACTGAATAAAAATATTGAATGTATTACGACAATGATAGGAATATTTATAATTCTACTTTTTTTATTTTATTCATTCACTCTCCAAAGGAAATATTTATTGTTTTGACACAATATACGATTTGCTAATTTTGTGTTATGTTCAAGTTATTCTAAATCGTTTAAGACCAAAATTGAAAAAATGATGTATTTATGAAACTCGACGAGGAACCAAGCTTAAATTGTGCTTTTTGCACCAACCCATGTTGAAGATGATCAAAACTCATTTCTTTACTTTAAATAAATTTCTTTTATAAAATATTTTCTTATAGAACGAAATTCCAATAATTTACCTAAAAGTACATTGCCATACACCACTAGTTAGTTATATATTATTATTAAATGAAATTTTATAATAGTCTTTCTTATTTTCTTTCTAAGAATTTTGAAAAAAATAAATTTGGAATACGATACTTTCTAGTTACAATTTAGAGTTCACTTATTAAGAGTTCACTAGGATAGTATAGAAAAAATTAAATTTAATCACGGAGGAAAATAATAAAGTAGTGATTCTACACCTCATACTTATCTTTTAGTAAAACACCTTATTTTTATTATGATTGTGAGTATCCTATGTCTATACTAATTGTAGTAACATTACTATTTCCAGTTTATGTACGAAACTGGTTTATCTATCACAGACTTCGTTCTCAGTTTACCGAAACTAGAAATATGAGAAATAATATAGAAGATACGCTATTTATTTTTTGAATTATGTTACTAACTTCAGTTTTAACAAGCGTCTATATTTTATAAAAGGAATAAATTCGAAAATGATGCCACACGATACTAATTACTATTAGACTTAAATACGATGATAGTGTGTTTTTGTAGTATTATATTCTTTATAGTAATTCTTAAGAAACTTAATGTAAATAATAATTCTTAATGGAAATAATTATTCTCTATGTTCTGGACTAAGCGGTTAGAGCGACGGGATTTAAATCTGCGATAGATTCGATACCCGTCTTTGAGCAGCCTGATGTCAAGCAGTAGTCAGAACTTGAGGGTTTTATAAGCTGTTGTGATGAATTTCTTACCAATTGGCAACCCAAAATATTGTCCCATCTATGATTCATTTAATTATTACAATTTCTAACATAAGTAAAAACCGATGTCAATACTGAAATAATATAACTCTACCTAATAATCCACTCGAACATCATAAAATATTTTATCAAACTCGTCAAAAAAAATTTTTTTTTAATTAATTGTGAACAGACGGTTCGGCCGATCTCTACCAAAAACTGATCAGCACGATTTTTACTAATAACTTTGAAAGGTTTTTAAATTTCAAAATCTGTTTAATTCAATCTGTTCAATTTAGCGAAAATATGGACAAAATAGAAGCACTTATCGCTGACTATAAAATACATCGATAGCAGCGGAAATGTATTGACGCGAGATTCTTGTCGATTTAAAAATTTTGAAATCAGTGGAGCCCTTTCTGAGAAACAGTCGACCAAAGATCAAATTTTGGCTCACATATTCATAGGGGAAAGTCTCATAACGCCGGACGGCACCTAGCGCCGGACACTCTATTTAACACGTAATATTTAAGCGAGTATAAATCTTTTTATTTCAAAATACAAATGAAAGGGACACGGGGGGAGGGGGGACAGGTACAGGTGCAGGATCACGCGCCAAGCCTCGCCTGTGACACGGCCACGGCGGGAGCAACCCTTTGCTGTTTTAGGCACAAAATCACGGCGTCACCTAAATATCAATGGAATTAATTCTAGCATATTTATGCATTTACATTTGAGTGGTATGCAAAGATAAAAGTTGTACTTGATTGTTATCCGTAAAATGGTAGAATATCATTAGATCTTTTAACCAATTTTAGTAGGTGCCACCAAATGAACGAAAATGTCTGTCTCTTAGCACCGGACACTAAGTCGTCCCTTAGTACCGGACAGTAAACATATTGATATTTCTTGTAAGAATTTACGTAATTTATTCTAATTATTTAATTTTGTTCTGTATGAGTGCTACGGTCACTCACATTTTTCGTATTTCCTAGTCAAAGAATGAAAAGCTTATGATGAATGCTCTAGCTGAGAGTACAGAAATTGAAATTAAAAATATTTGCATATCTTTACGTTTCAGAGGTTTCTAAATATTTTGGCATTTTTTAGCAAAAATGAATATGTGTGTGTTCTGTGTATCCGCAATTTTTTGTCCACGTTTTCGGGCGATTCGAATGATCCAAAAGCATTCAATTTGTAATGAAGTGGAGAATTGGTGATTAGTTTTTAGCAAAGGCATGTCCAGCCATTTCAGAGATACAGAGCTAAATGTGCAAAAAATTTTAGTTTTTTAGAGAACTAAGCATCCGATTTGAATAATTCAAAAACTTTCTTCTTGCGTTGACGAAACAATTGCTTTTGGGTATTTTTTTTATTTCAAAATTAATTTTTTTTTCTAATTTTTTTTTGTATATCAAAAATAATTCGGATAATAATTTTAATTCTGGTCAATGCATAGTAAAGCTCACTTATATACTTTAAATAAATATAATTCAGTTAATATTTGACAATGTTCTTCATTTCAAATCCGATTGATTAAGTTTTGTCTGTAATACATATATAAACGTCCTCGTCCATTTCATAAGCTCTTATATTTTGTCTATGAAATTAGAATAATGAAAGTTACAATATTTTTATAATTATCTCTACTTGGAAACATTTAATATTCCTTGGATATTTCGTTACGGTACGGGAAGTTCCAGCAATTTGCCTGAAGGCACGATGCCTACACCACTAGTTTGTTATTGGGTATATTGCTACCTCTATATACAACTTAAATATGTTCACATAATTAATTGAGTGATAATATATACATTTTATTACTATTCATAATTATCAGATCAATTAGATCCTGGACAGTTGATGTCTGGGTCTGGGTAGACGCATACAAACACTTGGGCTAGTCCCTTATGTTAGTGCATCGTCCCGAACATTTGCGATTCGCAAAATCAGAGCGGAAGGAAGTGGCTAGACCGGATGCCCGCAAACTGGAATCTTATTGTTCTAGTCTGTTATTTTCTGGTTTGCGATCGGATATGCAGATATGTTCATTTAGATGCTTAGTTGTGATCAATTAAATCAAAACCGTTAGGTACTGGAGAAAGTAATTTATAGGGTAGGGTGGGTCACAAAGGTCCAATTTGACTTTGTGCAATTACATTGTGAAAATCAAACCAATACATCATTGTAGAAATGTATTTTTTGCTGCTTTTTCAAAAAATTGTCATTTTGTCCTTTTTACCTCATAGGCGGTGTAAAATGATATGGAGAGAGGGCAAGCAGGACCAATGTCTTATTTTTAATTTTAAAGAAATTTTACGAAATAATAGCTACATTATTTAACCAATGCTAAATAAATTTCATTGGTACATTTTTTATAGAGATAACACTATATATAACCTTGATGTAAACTCTGGTATTTTTTGCAGACATAATCATCACCAGAGTTGGAATAATTATTTATTAACTTCCCGTATAAAGTTATAATAATGGGCCGACAATCGAAAATGAAAATTTTTGCATTTCTCGACGTTTGAAGGTTTCTGAACATTTTGGCATACCTCAGAAAAAATGGATGTGTGTGTGTGTTTTGTGTTTTCGCATTTTTTCGTTCGCACGGATCAACCGATTTGAATGGTTCAAAAAACATTCGATTCCCATTGATAGGGAGATGTGCTGATTAGTTTTTGGCAAAGGCAGGTCCAGCCGTTACGGACATAAAGAGCAAAGATTGCAGAAAATAGGGATAGAGTTTTTGAAGGAACGGATCATCCGATTCGAATGATCTAAAAAACATTCAATTAGTAATGATTGTGAGAAATGGCTATTAGTTTCTGGCAAAGGCAGGCCCAGTCACTTCGAAGGTACAGAGCTAAATATACACAAAATGAAAGAAATAAGCATCCGAATCGAATGATTCAAAAAACTTTCTGCTTGTGTTGACAAAATAATTGCTTTTGGAAAAAAAATTCACTTCAATTTTTTTTTTGTATATCGAAAATAATTCAGATTTTATATACTAATTTATATACTAACTTTCAATTTATATATTAATTTATATACTTTAAATAAATATTTTTGACTTTGTGATTCAGTTTATATAATTCTTATAAATTATTAACTATTTGAAAACATTTAATATTCCTTGAACATGCTGTTACGGTACGGGAAGGTCCAGCAATTTGCCTTAAGGCACGATGCCATACACCACTAGTTTAATTTATCTCCAACCATCTTGTAAAAATTCTTTTTTAACTTTTTGTAGGGCAAGTAATAGAAAATAATATAGTAAATTATAATATCTTATAATTCGTTGCGCATATGTTTATAATTATCATTTTTGATTGTAAAATGGCTTTTTCTTACTTCTTTTATTAGATCTCCGAAAACGCTGAACGTGCCTTCCCAAAACTTTTATCAGTTGACGCTTCGTTCTCCCAAAAACTTAATTACCATTTTTGGCACTTTTCGCCCCCTATCTTGGAAACAGCTCTTCTTATCAATAGGAATCGAATGCTTTCCAAATTATTTAAATCAGTTAATCTGTGTTCTCGAAATCATCGACGAAAAATTGTATCCGCACATATATACACACACGCATATACATACATATACACACATACTTTTCTTTTTTCTAATGTCTGCCAAAATGTTCGGAAGGTTTTGAATCGTGAAGATATATAAAAATATTCATTTTCGATTTATTTTTGCGATTATTATAACTTACCCTAAGTGAAGTTAATAAAAAAGTTTATTAAGTTAATGTTAAGTAACTTGTGTTATACAAAAGAGAGTAATAAAATAGATTGTTACCTTCTGGATTTCATTTCTTTCATTCGACTATTTAAAGTGCATGCCAAATCATTTAAAGTAGGAAATCATTTTATTTATATGCATTTTAAAAATGATATGATTTTTTCAGTTTTATAATATATGTAACTTGATGCGAAATATTCAAGAACAGAATTTATTATTTGAATATCTTATTACCCAACGTGACTTATAATAATAAATATTAAAGGTTTTTAGTCCAAATTAGAAGCAAATTGATTAATTTAAAGATTTAGAACTAATTTCTGCCCTCCTCCCTGTCAGGATTTATAAACTTTTATCAGATGATGTTTCATTGTTCATTTACAACCTTGAATCACGAGTTCGACTTGCTGTCTCAATTTTTTTATTTATTTCAACTGCACAATAGACTTATGATAAAATGTCTGCAATCAGCAGCCGTCGTTGATAACTCGTCGCGTATAAACCGATTTTTTCTTCGCGCCGATGACCCTGTTATAAAATTTGCGTAGACGATTGTGATTCAGGACATTAGAAATCTCTAGAATATAACAATACCGAAATGACTGGACAGAAAATAAGATTTTATTCTAACGAATGGTTATCAAAATTATCAGCTTGTAATATATCATTTTAATTGTTGAAACGCGTGCTAATTTTCCGGTCTTTAAAATGCCAGACATCACTCAAAATGCATATTGATTAGAATTGATAATAATAATAGTTACAACTATTTCCAAATCATTTTGTTTATTTGACTGCGCTTTCTTTTTCATTCTTTTGTATATTATCTTTCAATGCATTGCATTTTTTTCTATTTATGTTTTAAAGAACTAATAATTAAATTACTCATAAAAACAAAAATAAAAAAATATTTTATAATAAAATTAATGAAGATTTTATATCTTCATTTATAACAATTTTAAATTTCCGGTGCATAATATAGGATAGGGCGGGGCACTAAGTTACAATTTGATTTGAGCAATTATATTGTGAAAATATTATATGACAACAAGTAGCACATATCAAACAAACAAATATCTGACTATATTCTGTAAATATTCCAGGTACGTTATCATTTTAGAAATGTGTTATTTTCTCTTGAAAATTGCTCTTTTTAACTTAATTTACTTTTTTATTCACTATTTTTTATTGCTTACACCTTTGCCACGGTAAAGGTTCAGTTGATCTTTTTCACCCTACCCACGTGTTAGTTTTTATATATACAATTAAATAACGTATAATAAAAAAAATATTAAGGTCTCGTAAACTAAACAACGGGGCTTACAACCAAAACAACGACGGAAAATACTTTTGTTATAGATTATCAAACATTGCCGTTTATCTCCCAATTAAGTCGTAAGAATTAAGACGATGACTGGTTATACATCTTTTATCCTCTACTTTTAAATATTGTTGTTAAAAAAATCCTAACTTTACTTGTTTTTGAAATATCGGTGGTGAACCTTTTTACTCGCGGATCTTTAAGCCCAGCTCTAGCCTATCTCATAGGTTTATTAACTTTATGATACAGAATGTCTAGGACTTAACGTCAGGCCGAAACGGGGTGATAGTATTGACATTAACTGTCCCGACATAATTTAGAAAAAAATATCTCACGCTGTTTCAAAATTACAAGCTTTTAAGTGCAACCTAGAGCTCTAGTAAAATTATGATCATTTTTCGGTTATTGTGGGTAATTTTTATTACTTTTTTTTTCTTTCAGACTTTGGAACCGTAACCGTGAAAACATTTCTAGGACCACAGTAAAAAATAATAACATATTTGTTGCAAGTTTTCAAGAATTAACCTTTTTGTTGAACTATGAATTCAAAATGTTTATAATAGGTCGACTTTGAGAGAGTGCCGATCTCTTAAAAAAAACTACTAAAGTGTGTTGCCAAATTTCATCAAAAGTTGACGCATTTAATCAGGATTGTGAATTCAATTGACAGTTTTATAATAACAAATTTTGAGTAGAAAATAAAAGCCTAGTGCATTTTACTCATATAGATAACAATCAGTTCAAATTTTTGTTCTTTGTTATGCACGAAAGCTTTAATGTGCTAGAGAAAAACATTTGAAATTAATGTGAGCAAAATCCGTTGGTCGTTTTGTGCTATTTTTCGGTTTTCATATTTTGACTTGTTTTTCTTTTTCAAAATTATGATGATCAAATATTTCACCATTTTAATATCTTGATACCACCGGCTGAGCCGTTTCCTTAAAATTAGCAAAAAAGAGCAACATTTTTAGTCGAGGTTATAGCTAAAAATCCTGAATCGATTTCGAAATTTCAAAAACTATTCGAAAGATATCATACGAAGATCGTGCTGATTAGTGTTTGTCCAAGATCGGCCAGGTCGTTTCTTTGTTATTGATTGTTAAAAAAAGTTTTTTGACGTTTTTAATGAAAATTTGTAAGGCGATAGAGCGCATGGTCTTTATGAACATTCTAAAATATTATAGTCCTTCGAAAAATGGTTCAATTTTTAAAAATTAATTAAAACTGAAATTAAACGGCCGCCCTTTTAGAATATACTCTGTGTATGTATTAGACATGTGTTAGTAATGTAATATAATTTTTGTTACAAAATTGAATCTGCAAAAGATTCTCAAGATTCTCAGGAAGTTCATCATTATGCATAGGACAAAATGCCACTTGCAGCTTGTTATTTATTTATTAAAAAAGTATTGTTTGTTTGTACATCAATATATATGATCTATTGCGTTTTTCTTTTTCTTTTGTAATTTTGTTTATTTTTTAGTATAATTAACATAATTAATTTAATGTTTTTGATTTTATTGCGTTTCATTTTTTCATTTCATTATACTATAATATTTAACAAAAATATGCTTTATTTATTATTATTTAAACGAAGCTATAATTTATTTTAATTTATTCTTTATTTTTGGCTAATTTTATGCATTTTCCATTAGTAATATAAATATATAAATTTAAACTGAAATTGCATAATGAATAATTAATATTGCTTTAATCAGTTCACCATATTATATATTCGCTGTTATGTTTACAAATATCACATTACCATAGCATAACAATAATTTAGCATGTTACATCCTCGTGATACTATTGCATGTAATATTTTAAATTTAATTTTAATCGGATATAGAGTTTAATTAAACTTTTGGAAATATCGCGAACTGTTTTCGTAACAGAAATGTAAAATTATTCAAAGTGGTATAAAATTTAATGCATTCTGCTCCGTTATTTTGCACAATTCAGTATTATTTTGTCAGTACTAGTTACGGAAGTTTCTATGAGTCTTCAGATGCAAATGAGTATTTATTATTAAATACAACTAAGAAAATAATTGCTGTTTTCAAATATTTTCTTTTGTTATTACAGTTCTCTAGTTCTTAAAATATATATAGCATATAGCTCTGACTAATTACCACCAATTAGTTTTTGCGTATATTATTTTGCTCTGTCATAACGATGATTTGTTTTCAAAAAATTTCGTTTGGTACGGTTGTGACATGTGATTGTGGTTCTTGTCCTTTTCGGGTGAAAATTAAACAGATAAAGAAAAATTTGATTCAACTAACAATAAGACAAAGGGAACGGAAAAGGAAAATTTAATATAAGAATAAAAAATATTTTACAAAGATTTCTTGTTAACATTTCTTTAAAAAAATGTTTTGTTTAAAAAAAAGTATGCTTTGTTTAAATGATTGCGTTATGCAACATATAACATAATCATGCCGAAATAGCTCAGTTGGGAGAGCGTTAGACTGAAGATCTGAACGTCCGTGGTTCGATCCCTGGTTTCAGCAAAATGTATTGTCATTTCTTGACAAGATGTTATACAAACATTTAGCATGAGCATTTTCTAGAAATTTGACTTCATTCCGCTGTCTCCTCTGGCCTTTCAGTGTCTTTTGTACATCTGAAATAGCTCGGTAGGGAGAGCGTTAGACTAAAGATCTAAAGGTCCCTGGTTCTATCCCTGGTTTCGGCAAAATCTTTTGTCATTTCTTGACAAGATGTTATACAAACTCTATACAACATCAGCATATTCTAGAAATTTGACTTCTTTCCGCAGTCTCCTCTGGTCTTTACAGCGTCGTTTGTGAAGCCGAAATAGCTCAGTTGGGAGAGCGCTAGACTGAAGATCTAAAGGTCCCTGGTTCGATCCCTGGTTTCGGCAAAATCTTTTGTCATTTCTTGACAAGATGTTATACAAACATTTAGCATCAGTATTTTCTAGAAATTTGACTTCTTTCTTCTGCCTCCTCTGGTCTTTAGAGTTGTGTTTGTGCAGCCGAAATAGCTCGGTTGGGAGAGCGTTAGACTGAAGATCTGAAGGTCCCTGGTTCGATCCCTGGTTTCGGCAAAATCTTTTGTCATTTCTTGACAAGATGTTATACAAACATTTAGCATCAGCATTTTCTAGAAATTTGACTTCTTTCTGCTGTCTCCTCTGGTCTTTACAGTGGTATTTGTGCAGCCGAAATATGTTAGTTGGGAGAGCGTTAGACTGAAGATCTGAAGGTCTCTGGTTCGATTCCTGGTTTTGGCAAGATGTTTTGTCATTTCTTGACAAGATGTTATACAAACATTTCGCATCAGCATTTTCTAGAAATTTGTGTGTTTTGTGCAACCGAAATAGCTCAGTTGGGAGAGCGTTAGACTGGAGATCTAAAGGTCCCTGGTTCGATCCCTGGTTTCGGCAATATCCTTTGTCATTTCTTGACAGGATCTTATACAAATATTTAGCATCAGCATTTTCTAGAAATTTGACTTCTTTCTTCTGTCTCCTCTGGTCTTTACAGTGTCGTTTGTGCAGCCGAAATAGCTCAGTTGGGAGAGCGTTAGACTGAAGATCTAAAGGTCCCTGGTTCGATCCCTGGTTTCGGCAAAATGTTTTGTCATTTCTTGACAAGATGTTATACAAACATTTCGCATCAGCATTTTCTAGAAATTTGTGTATTTTGTGCAGCCCAAAAAGCTCAGCACAAACATTTAGCATCAGCATTTTCTAGAAATTTGACTTCTTTCTTCTGTCTCCTCTGGTCTTTACAGTGTCGTTTGTGCAGCCGAAATAGCTCAATTGGGAGAGCGTTAGACTGAAGATCTAAAGATCCCTGGTTTCGGCAAAATATTTTGTCATTCCTTGACAAGATGTTATATAAACATTTAGCATCAGCATTTTCTAGAAATTTGACTTCTTTCTTCTGTCTCCTCTGGTCTTTATAGTGCCGTTTGGGCAGCCGAAATAGCTCAGTTGGGAGAGCGTTAGACTGAAGATCTAAAGGTCCCTGGTTCGATCCTGGTTTCGGCAAAATCTTTTGTCATTTCTTGACAAGATGTTATACAAACATTTCGCATCAGCATTTTCTAGAAATTTGTGTATTTTGTGCATCCGAAATAGCTTAGTTGGGAGAGCGTTAGACTGAAGATCTAAAGGTCCCTGGTTCGATACCTGGTTTCGGCAAAAATTTTGTCATTTCTTGACAAGATGTTGTACAAACATTTAGCATCAGCATTTTCTAGAAATTTGACTTCTTTCTTCTGTCTCCTCTGGTCTTTACAGTGTCGTTTGTGCAGCCGAAATAGCTCAGTTGGGAGAGCGTTAGACTGAAGATCTAAAGGTCCCTGGTTCGATCCCTGGTTTCGGCAAAGTGTTTTGTCATTTCTTGACAAGATGTTATACAAACATTTCGCATCAGAATTTTCTAAAAATTTGTGTATTTTGTGCAGCCCAAAAAGCTCAGCACAAACATTTAGCATCAGCATCTTCTAGAAATTTGACTTCTTTCTTCTGTCTCCTCTGGTCTTTACAGTGCCGTTTGTGCAGCCGAAATAGCTCAGTTGGGAGAGCGTTAGACTGAAGATCTAAAGGTCCCTGGTTCGATCCCTGGTTTCGGCAAAATCCTTTGTCATTTCTTTACAAAAGGTTATACAAACATTTAGCATCAGCATTTTCTAGAAATTTGTGTATTTTCTGCAGCCGAAATAGCTCAGGTGGGAGGGCGTTAGACTGAAGATCTAAAGGTCCCGGGTTCGATCCCTGGTTTCGGCAAAATCATTTGTTATTTCTTGACAAGACATTATACAAACATTTAGCATCAGCAATTTCTAGAAATTTGACTTCTTTCCGCTGTCTCCTCTGGTCTTTACAGTGCATTTTATTCAGCCGAAATAGCTCAGTCGGGAGAACGTTAGACTGAAAATCTAAAGGTCCCTGATTTCGGCAAAATTTTGTCATTTTTTGACAACATGTTATACAAACATTTAGCATCAGCGTTTTCTAGAAATTTGATTTCTTTCCGCAGTCTCCTCTGGTCTTTACAGTGTCGTTTGTGAAGCCGAAATAGCTCAGTTGGGAGAGCGTTAGACTGAAGATCTAAAGGTCCCTGGTTCGATCCCTGGTTTCGGCAAAATGTTTTGTCATTTTTTGACAGGATGTTATACAAACATTTAGCATCAGCATTGTCTAGAAATTTGACTTCTTTCTGCTGTATCCTCTGGTCTTTACAGTGTCGTTTGTGCTGCCGAAATAGCTCAGTTGGGAGAGCGTTAGACTGAAGATCTAAAGGTCCCTGGTTTCGGCAAAATCTTTTGTCATTTATTGACAAGATGTTATACAAACATTTAGCATCAGCGTTTTCTAGAAATTTGATTTCTTTCCGCAGTTACCTCTGGTCTTTAAAACAGTTGGTTTTAAACAGCCGAAATAGCTCAGTTGGGAGAGCGTTAGACTGAAGATCTAAAGGTCCCTGGTTCGATTCCTGGTTTCGGCAAAATCCTTTGTCATTTCTTGACAAAAGGTTATACAAACATTTAGCATCAGCATTATCTAGAAATTTGTGTATTTTGTGCAGCCCAAAAAGCTCAGCACAAACATTTAGCATCAGCATTTTCTAGAAATTTGACTTCTTTCTTCTGTCTCCTCTGGTCTTTACAGTGTCGTTTGTGCAGCTGAAATAGCTCAGTTGGGAGAGCGTTAGACTGAAGATCTAAAGGTCTCTGGTTTCGACCCTGGTTTCGGCAAAATCTTTTGTCATTTCTTGACAAGATATTATACAAACATTTCGCATCAGCATTTTCTAGAAATTTGTGTGTTTT
>NW_020538040.1:124065784-124085255 GCF_003426905.1 Ctenocephalides felis
TGAGAGTAATTAGTTCCAGATACAGTTATTTTGATAAAATATTTTTAAGTATTGCACTTTACAATTATAAACTTAACGTATATTGAGGGCAAATACAAAGCTTCCCGTAGGGTAAGTTCATTAGAGAAAACGCAGAATAAGTTACCCTACGGAAAGTTAATGATTTTTTGAATCATTTGACATACGATTTGAACATTTTGACATACCTTAGAAAAAATTCATGTATTCGTGTGTGCGTGCGTATGTGCGGCAATTAAATTATTGTAAACGATTTCGGGAGCACGGATCAATTGATTTCAATGATTCAAGTTAGATTTCCTACTGATGGGGAAACGTGCTACTTAATTTTTGGAAAAGGCAGGTACAGTTATTTGAATGTATTGGCAAAATGAAGAATGGTTTTGCAGATTCACAAGAAAAATTAAAAAACTCTATATGGCAAGTAAAAATTATCATTATAGAGATTTTACACAAGAGTACAAATTTTATTAACATTTCTTTGGGTTTCGTAGTAATATTTATAATGTTTAAAGATCACATTTTTTATTGTTTTTATTTTAATTACAATCTGTCACACTTAGGACATTAAGTAATTGTTTTGACTTTTCTTATTATATAAATCTTGAATGGATGGCAACCCAGTAGTTGTCCAGTCCAGTTACGACTATATCTATACTCGAAGTATTTGCTGACATTTTTATTATATATGCAACTATACCCACGAAAGGCGATTTTCACTTGAGGCTATATTTGAGATCTATAACCTCAAGTGGAAATTTGACATCAAAGTTGCCTGATGTCAGGTTTGGCGGTAGCGAAAATCGAACCAGTGAACCCGGGACTAGTTGGTGCTAGCCCACGTTCTAACCTATATCGCCACCGCTGGCCCAAAGATCACTTATATAGATCAAAAAAATATCCGAAAGTATGGAGCAATTGACATAAATAATTAAAATTAATAAATAATAAAAATGTTCGATATGGGTAAACGATTTCGAGAGAACGGATCAAACGATTTGAATGATTCAAATTAGATTCCTACTGATGGGGAGACGTGCTACTAAGTTTTTGGAAAAGGCAGGTCCAGTTATTTCGATGTATTGGCGGAATGAAGAATGGTTTTGAAGATTCACAAAAAAAATTAAAAGACTCTATATGGCAAATAAAAATTATCATTATAGAGATTTACACAAGAGTACAAATTTTATTAACATTACTTTGAGTTTCGTAGTAATATTTATAATGTTTAAAGATCACAATTTTTATTGTTTTTATTTTAATTACAATCTATCACACTTAGGACATTCAGTAATTGTTTTGACTTTTCTTATTTATGAATATTGAATGAATAGGCAAACCAGTAGTTGACCAGTCCAGTTATGACTAATTATCTATACTCGAAGTACTTGCTGACATTTATTATATATGCAACTATACCCACGAGAGGCGATTTTTGCTTGAGGCTATATTTGAGATCTATAACCTCAAGTGGAAATTTGACATCAAAGTTGCCTGAGTCAGACTTGACGGTAGCGGGAATTGAACCAGCGAACCTGGGACTAGTTGGTGCTAGCTCACGTTCTAACCGATATCGTCACCGCTGGCCCAAAGATCACTTATATAGATCAAAAAAATATCCGAAAGTATGGAGGCAATTGACATAAATAATTAAAATTAATAAATAATAAAAATGTTCGGTACGAGAAGTTACAACAATATTTCTTGAGGCACAATTCTATGCACCACTAGTTTATTCTCAATTTAAACATTCAATTCGTAACGTTTATGAACAAGAAAATTTTGTTATCTTGAATAAAATTTTATTTATGTCACATTGGAATACCATGCTATAAAACCATCATAACTTTCCTATATTGCTAAATGTCAACTATATGTATTTATACAAAATTATATTTATATGAACCATATTTTCAGCTTATATTGACCATTGAGCCTGAAATGAATGAATTAATCCAAATCCGCATCCCAATCATTATAAAACAACGTTCAATATATGATGCAAATGCGAAAGATATTCATAATTCACCTAACTTTGAATTATTGATTTCATTAAACGATCTTATAAATTATCACCAATAAGCCCTTATAATCAGGCTATATGTCAAGGCATCTTCGACCTTTTTATAAAAAGTAGGTATTTTTGATATGATATCGATAATTTCATTATTAAAAGAAATAGCGCTAATTTGATTACTAACATCATTTAAGACATATTTTTATAATGACCTAAATGATCAACATTTATAACTGTGTACAATGTATAGTGCTACAAATCAATTTCCTGTATCTTGTCATCAGCTCTTCGTCTACAAGAAGAGAGACCGGTGCTTACCGGTGTCAAAAAGCGGAACCGACATTTCTGTAAACTTTCCGGTCAACGGTTTGTCCTCGTCGGTTCACAGGAAACGCTGTAACGAGCAGATTGTATGCACAGCTTCTCGAGAAATTGACGACGATGGTACATATGCACACAACACACGTATTACACATTACACATTACACATTATACATTACACCATGGCCACTGGGCTTACGAGCCGAGAAATTGGCAACTGATGTTATAAATTTTCACGAAGAACAATAAGCCCTTATAATAAGGCTATATGTCAAAGCGGTTCTCCGCCCTTTTATAAAAAATCGGTACAATTGCCAAATTTATATTATGATGTGATAAAGCGTTTAAATCCAACCGTGACAGCGTACCATATAACACTATTCAACAACTACATAACAAGCTTTTTTTTAAGAATTTTATTGGCCTCCGCTTCACAGCATTTTAGCCACCTACATTATTCATATTATTTTTTATCATATTTTATACAATTCTTACATATATATTTCTTATACATTCATCATATATATACTATCTCTTCTTATATCCTAATCTTTCAATCAATTTTCTTTCTTCAATTCCATTCAATTTTCATTGTTCTTCTTGTTTCTCAATATGTTTGACAAAAAAAAATTTTTTTTGAAAACAAAATTTTTTTGGAAAGAAAAATGTTTTCTCCATTTTGACATATTTTGGAAATTCTGAACTTTTTTCAAAGCAATCGTACTGCTTGAACTGCATAGAGACGAAATGTCAAAGCGCGCAAGTGCCGCGCCGCCGTCTAACGAATAAGCATTGTTAAAATCTCTATATCTCGTCTAATGATCATTTTTAACCGCCGAATGGCATTTTTTTACTTTTTTCATTAGATCTCCAAAACCGCTAGACCTGCCTTCATGAAAATTTGATCAATTCTTCATCTTGTCAATACAAGGGAAATGTTTTTTGAATTATTCAAATCGGACGCTCCGTTCTTTGAGTTACCGTTTTCGGCACTTTTTGCCCCGTATCTTCGGAACGGCTAGACCTGCCTTAGCCAAAAACTAATCAGCACATCTCCTTATCAATACGATTCGAATGTTTTTTGAATTATTCAAATCGGTTCGTCGACGAAAATTTGTATCCGCACACACATACATACACGCACACACACACATACATCCATTTTTTTCTAAGGTATGCCAAAATATTCAGAAACCTCTGAAACGTAAAGATATATAAAAATTTTCATTTTCGATTTTTTTGCGATTACTATAACTTGCCCTACGGGAAGTTAAAAAAATGGAATGATGATGATTTGGAATGCGTAGAGTCACAGCCATTAAATCACAATAATAATAAATATTAATTGTTTTAACAAAACTGGCAGTGTTTTTTCTATGCCTAATTATAATTTTCCCGACGTGCCAACAATATTTCTTCGAATGGCACAGGCTGCAAATCCCTTACTAGATCCAGAGAAGAGAACTTTTCAAACAAATTGCGGATATTTCAAATAGTATCTCGGATTCTTCCGAAACAAACTTTTATAAAGTTTTACTTTCAAGGTTCTAAGGTTACCTAAAGTTCTCGTTATCGATTATTAACTTTCAAATTTTGATAGAGCTTCATCACAACGACGATCTTACTTCTTAAGGGTATTATCTATGATGGCAAGTCAGCAGGGTCAGAATATGGATAAATAATTTTAATAATAATTTTACTCAATTTTATAACAGGGCTCACTCGTGGGTAAGTGGCTAGAGCTTCGAGAAGTCTGGTGTCAAGCAATAGTAACATCGGTCATCATTTGGAAATATAGATAGCAAATATTTAGAAATATATATAAAAAAAATATAGAAGGAAAAACGAAACAAATGGTAATCCTGCTAAAAAACACAACATTGAGCCAATAATAGATACTGGCCAATAATTAGTGTATTGTGAGGTTTTTCGTACTTTACAAAATTTGGTCGATCTTGAATGCGTAATATAGTGATGTTAATTTGTCTAATTATTTATACATAAACAAGCTGTAATCAATAATCATATAAATTATTACAGACTTTCAAGTCTGATTATTATTAGTAAAGATTATTTATGATAAGTAACTAAAATTGTTCTAAAGTTTAGAATCTAAACTAATTGCTAATTGTATAAAAAAAACATTGATAAAAGTATTGATGTATGAATCTTAATAGGGCAATTAAATTTTCTTCGAGCGATTTAGCGCCCATGGCTTGCGATACTCTTATCGACCCGAACCTATGATTGATTGCTCGAGGAGCGATTTCATTGTGTTCCTAAAGTGACATAAATAATCTTCTAAGAATACAAGTAGCTCGAACAAAGTTTATCGTAAATCATGTTCGGAAACAATGGACAAATAACATAACTGTTCATGTACGTAAGCATAAATAAATATAATACAAAGATTCGTGGTTACGGCTTAGTTGCCTTGTTCCGGGAGCAATATATCGTTGTTATAAGAGTAAGTAATAGAGGTTAGGCAGGGCGCTCCGGGGATGAAAGTCAGCAAATTATCTAGCTTACAACATTTCTAAAATTTTGTCCCTGGATAATCACGAAAAATTAGTATATAATCTATAACAAATTTATGTTACTTTGTTCTCAAAATCAATTACAACGCTCTTGTAATAAATTTTTTAACTTCCCTTAGGAGCGTAGGGTAAGTTATAGTGATTGTCCGAAAATCGGAAATGAATATTTTTGCATATCTTTGCATTCTTATTGATGAGAAAACGTGCTGATTAGCTTTTAGCAAAGGAGAGAATAAAGTATCCGATTTGAGTGATTCAAAAAACAGTTCACTTGTATTGACGTAATAAAGGACTGATAAAATTTTTGCGAAGTCAGTTCCAGCGGTTTCGACATCCAGAAAAAAAAGTTTTAAAAAATGTCATTTGGGGATCAAAAATAATTATTAGATATGTGAGCATAAAATTATAAGATATTTTATTGGGATTTTAATAATAAGTACCAATTTTGTTACCATTAGGGTAGGGCGGGGCTAGTTGAGCAAATTTTTACTTCAACGGATGTAGCTCCTCAATGAAAAGTCTCAATAAATTGGTATACGGCTTAATGGATTTGTTGTTTATCGCTTAACAAAAGTGTTAATACTATTTTTTGGTAATAAGTAAAATTTAAAAGCTGCAGCTGTTTAAATGCAAAAAGTCAAGTATGCTCAATGTACCCCATAGGTGAGGCAAGTTGAGCACTAAGAAAGTATAATGAAATCATAGGTTCAATATCGATTAGTGATGAAATAAAATAAGTTTTTTAATAACCAGTTCTATATTTGACAGAGAAACAAAAACTTGTAGTAATTTGCTTTGAATAATTAACGAAAAGTAGAAATCAACAGAACAATATCGTATCTTAGAATTATTTTACCATTATATTCAGTATTTTTGTTTAAATCATTATTTATTATATTATTATCATAGACTAGCTTAAATCTTAAAAAATAATAATAAATTTCTGGAAGTTAATGATAATTGTCTTAGTGACAGAACAAGTTTAGCAACTATGCTCAACTAACCCCAACTCGGAATTTCAAAATAAAAGTGAGTTTATAAAAAAACCGTGAGAATTATAGCCAGAATCTTGTGCATATTAAAAGTACTAAATTATATTAAAGAATAATATGTACCTGATTTAAAAATAAATAACATTTGACTAAACAGACGAAAACTCGTGTGAATTACTTTTTTACTTTTTGGTCTCAAAAAAACAAACGCTGTGAGCCTCACTCATGTGCCAGCGGCCCTAGCGATCGTGGAATGTTTATTTCACCAAACTCTATCTTTCCACCATATAATGCCTAAACGACGGTGAATAGTTTTCGAGATATTTCGATGCTCAACTTGCCCCTAAGCTCACTAGCCCGCTCTACCTACACGAGTTCTGTAAAAGATCTATAAGTTTAAGTTAAACTTACATATTTCAAACAAATGTCCTCGACATTTTGATAGTATAGATTAATGGCTTGAATGGATAGCGAAAACTTTCAAAAAATTTTGAAATAAATGAATCAAAATTTTCGAAAAAGTTCAAAGTTTTCAAAAAATATAAAAAAAAAGTAGATTTTATTCAATTTTTTTTAAAAAATATTGAAGTTTTTCAAATGTATTCAAAACCCTCAAAAAAAGAAATATTACTTATTTCTAAGCTTTTAGAAGTTTTAAATTACGGTATAGGAAGTTACACTGGTTTCTAATTTAATTCTAAATTAACAGCTATATTCTAAATTAACATCCTTACAATAATAGTCAAAATAATATGATAATCGAATTTCGTAACCACGAATGCGGTTCTGTGAGAACAAACTAGTTCAATTAATAAGATAGTCACTAGTAGTAAAACATAAATATTCAATTTTCTATTCAACATCAATTATTAGTCTTTTTCCTTAATGATAATATGAAAAAATATCACAGTCAAATTTCAAAAAATACAGTTAGTAGCAATTATTTTATGTATTTTTATACTCATATGCTATAAATCCTTACTTACTGATGCCAAAACTTGGATATAATAAAAGTATTTAATATCAATAAAAAATTAGTGAATTAAACGTTCAAATTTCAGTGTATGCTTCCATTATTATTTTAATTAAAAAATCTGAGCTTCGTAAAAGTTTTTTTGTAATTTGCCACCGGTTTTATATATATTTGCAGTTGTGTATCAAAACTGAAAATAAAATAATAAACATTTTCAGACAACAGTTCTACTCATCTATCATCGTAAGCCCCCAGTCTATCGCCAATGAGAGCAACGAATCTAAATCACAATCAGCGCAAACTGTAATTTGAAGCAGGTTCAGAAACAATTCGTGCATCGCAATAAAACATCTAGTTTGCGGTTTTCTTAGTTAATTGCAAGTTTCTTATAGAGCTGATTCTAAAAATGGCCTGTCAAATTTCTTCATTAAAAGTAATAGAATATCGAGCCAAAGGGCGCAATTTTTAAGAGACGCCACGGCTGCAAACCATTAACATAATGAAGCTGGACGAACGCCGAACTGTACTTAAATAATATGCAAAGGCGAGTCTGACTAATGCGTTGAACCGCAGCCGCCGGAGTACGAGGCAGTGTTCAGAAATTAGTTACAGCATGGAATCATTTCCGCCATAGGTGCAGCAGAAGCACATTAAATATTAGGAATACTTTATATAGGCTCACATAATAAGTTTTCATTTGCTGCCTCCCGTATAATATAACAAGGTACTAACATGGTTTGAGAATTGAATACATCCCCCTTATTATATCACGGTTGCATTCTATTCCAGTACAAGAATTGGCCAAAATCCTAATAAAATATAGTAAAACCTAATAAAAGCACAGTATTCTGTATGGTAAGTTATAGTAATCGCAAAAAAATCGAAAATGAAAATTTTTATATATTTTTACCTTCAAAAAAATGAAAGTGTGTGTGTGTGTGTGTTCGGATACAATTTTCGTCGACGATTTCGGGAAGACGGATGAACCGATTTGTTAATTCAAAAAACATTCGATTCGTATTTATAAGGACAGGTGCTGATTAGTTTTCGAGGAAAGCAAGTCCAGCCGTTTCGAAGATCCAGAGCAAAAAGTTTCAAAAATGGTATTTTGGTTTTGGCATAACAGAGCGTCTAATTTGAATGATTTAAAAAACATTTTACTTGTATTGACAAAACGAATAACTGGTGAATTTTTTGGGAAAGCATGCGTTTCCGGAGATCTAATAAAGAAAGTAAAACCTAATGCCATTTGGCGGTCAAAAATGATCATTAGACATATGCACAACATATTATCAGATATTTTATAAAGATTATAATAATAAGTTCAAATTTTGTGTACATTTACATGGGTTTCGTACCAATCTTTACTTTTGGAGGTTGGTTTTGGATGCAAACCGATTGATCGAACAGCAAAGACATTGCTCTTTGCCAATCCGTGACTACCAATCGTACGATTATAGACCCGTAACATAACATTTCAATTTTATTCCAAAATTGGCTCCTTAGTTACAAAAATCCTATGAAATTTTCAAGGTTTTGCGTTAAATATATTTTTGTGTGCAGTGATTTGAAAGAACTACAAACACTATAAAATCACTATTTCATGTATCGCCGTGTTAAAAATCTGGTCTTGGATATAAGTTCCTATTTTGAATAATTGTGAACTCATCCATCATGATTGCAAATCGATCTTGGAAAAAAAATGATTCAGCTTTCGAGTATTTTTTAGTTGTACCACATTAGTTATAAATCTTTATTACGGGTAAATCACATAGCTGTCAGACTTGGAGTCAGTAATGAAGTTAGATAGTGACATAGTTATTATCATATGTAGCCCTTACAGATCAATAACCGAATGGTTATTAATGATTATTAAATTGTAAAGAAGCAATTAACAATAAAGAATTCATCTCAATCATGGTTGTACCCTGTTACTGCTCTTGCCTAGATACCCAAATCCGATTCACGGTATCTTTTGTCTTATTTTCTTATGCCTACAATATATATTACAGATCCTATTGACATAGATCCTAAATATTACAAATACACATAATTCGTGCTAGTATTTTAAGGTTTGAAGTTTGCAGTAAACGCAGTAAATTGTACGGTTATTGCTGTAAATTTATATATTGATCGGCGATTATAGCTGTCATTATTGGGCACCCATATGAATATCTATGACGCTAAATGAAAACAGATACCTCACAACAAATAATACGCTAACGAAATATTCAACAACAGTGTTTGAATTTCTGGTAAGCTATCAGAATATTATATTACAAGAGCACAAACAAACAACGCTTCATCGAGCAAATATTTACGTACACATGGTGCGTACAGAATATCCTAAATAAACTCCAATCAATTAATAATGAAGGGATTCAAATAGTTCCATGTATAATGGATCTGTTTTATTGGAAAATCATAATTAATTTACATGAAGTTCATATCGTGAAATTTCGTTAAATAAATAGGTATATAATTTAGTCCACACTCAGAAATCTTATTGTATCGATCAAAATAAAAATGGCTTAAGTCTTTAAGACAATGCGAATATTTTTTTTATTATTACTATTGTTGAACAGCAATCAGAACCTAATAGTCCTATAAGCTGTTGTGCTGATTTTGACTTAATACTAGTCTGTTTGACAGAGGGCAACCCAATCAGTTGTCACATCTCTGTAAGACATATCATTATTACAATTTCTGTAATAGGACGAGTATTTTTAATGGTGCAGCAATGCCGGGTGAGGGCTAATTTCATTTTGCAAACATGTTGCTATCTATATTTCCAAGTGAAAATCTGTTTGTGAAGACAGGTACAGCCATTTGGTGGTGAAAATGATTATAAAACATATGCACATCAAATTATCAGATATTTTATAAAGATCTTAATTTTAAGTATAGATTTTGTATACATTTCTATTAGTTCCGTACCAAGATTTGTAATGTTTAAACGTTAGACTGCGAAGCGGTGCTTACGCGCTTTGACATTTCGTCTCTGAAATAACTGACTCCAATCGCTTTGGAGAAATTCAAATGTTTTCAAGATTTTCAAAAAAAAAAAAAAATAATTATGATACGGAAAGTTTGGTTTCAAGTTTCAACATATGAATGTAAAGCATTAATTTAATTATAAATATAGAAAAATATATAAAATTGAATTTATAGTAAGCCGAGCATAAATCAATCCATGTCAACCTTATTGTGATGTCAAAGAGTTAATAAATCATCCGGTTGGTAGGATCAACTGAAGTAGAACGAACGACCTGATCTACTCCAGAGCAGATGATTTCACGCTTAACGTAATAACAAATCTAAAAAATAATTTTATCGATAGAAAATGATATAAAAATAAGCAATTTGAATCTCATATTAAATACTATAACTGAATGGAAACTAAAATATTTAAGTCGTTTATTTAGTTTCATTGATCATTTCAAGATTTTAACGTTTTTATAATAACTCAATGCGTCTTATTACAAGTTCTTTATCTATTTACCAGTTTTAGTAGTTTTATCATTTCAATTGTATTCTCAAAAATATTGCTTGTTTTGTGTCTAAATTTCACAAACAAATCTTTTATTCTAAACCCTCTAAGACAGGTTCCCAAATATTTTTGTATCGTGAACCCTGTGGCCTTTTTTTTATAAATTTCTAAATATACGAAAGTTTATTATTAAATATTTAAAGTAAAAATAGATATTACTTGTATATAAGTAATAACAGAATTTAAAATAATAATAAAAGAATAAAGTAAGAGAAAAGTAAATGTTTAATTATCAACATTTGGCAACAATTTTGTAAGATTTAATATAAGACTGTAAGGTCTTACATCTCCCGACTAATAATGTCCAGTCTATATCTTTTTTTAGTCAGGAGATCACTATTTTACAACTATTAAATTGTTTTTAATCAAAGAGCAAAAAGAGCAAAAAATAGGCAGCAAATTGGGTCTTTACAAGCTTGCGACCACAAATCAAATGCTTACCTATGCTACAACTTACACATTTTATAAAAAAAGGAACAATATTTTTATTCACTTTTTAGTTCTATTTAAAAATATTGTATATGATTTTTATTATAGAGAATATAAGTAAATAGATATTAAAGTGGTGTATTGAGATCTACTACCGTGGACCCTCATTTTCATTTCATGGATACCGAGTTTATTTTTCCTGACATGGACCCCCGAATGTTGCCATGGACCCCTGGAAGTCTACTTGGATCACTTTGGAAATCACAAACTATATATTTAACAAAATGTGTTTCGGAAAGTATTTTCGTTGAACGGTTAACTAATGGTTAGAATTATCATAAGCTGTGGAATTTGAAAAAATAACATTTAAACATTGTAGTGTTATTCGCCGATTTCCATCAATAGGAATGTAGTGCTTTCTTGTCATCAAAATTGTCGAATCTTCTCTATATTCAATGTTAACAATCATTTTTCTTACTCTGGACCATAATTTTACTTTTTCTATAATGGATAGAATAAAATAAAACATACTTATAGTATAAAATAAACATATGCATTGGAGCGTAGAATATATATGTCGTTTAAAAAAAAGTTGCAAAAAGATGAGCATTAATTCTTAGTAAAGTAGATATTATTTTTCAAACGATATAATATATTTAAATAATTTTTATTGTTATATTAGTCCTATGAATTATCATACTAATAAGTATTACTTATATCTCAATTAATATCTACAAAGATGGGTAGCCAATCACAATACCTGAACATTTCCATCACATAACATTTTGAAACATTTTGATTAAAATCTGTTACTGCGTTGAATTAAAAATTTTATTTTAGCTTTTCTTATGATTACGATATAATATGTATTGAAATTGTTACATATTTGCGGCAGCATAACTAATAAACTAATATGATATATCGAAATGTTACATTAAGGACTTTCAAACAAAATGTTCATTCATTTATTCTAATACCGATATTAATACGTACCGTTGAGAATAACTAATGCCTTTATTTATATTCTTCATTATAAATTATTTTATTATAACAAATCGTTCATTGTACGTTCAAGCTCAAGGTGAAGTACAAAATTATCAATAAAAACCATTGACGATATAGTAATAGAAATAGCTATTATGACATAATACGATTTCTTTATTTTTAAGTACAAACTCAATTGAATTAGCAAAATACGCCAAGAGTCACAAGATAAAATAAAAATTGTTGAATAAACAAGCCTCGATAAAAAAACTATTTTAGAAAATGTATCTGTAATTTAAATATTTTGATTAATTAAATTTGATAACTATATCATGATATTAAAGTCCATCTAGGTCTTCAGTCAGAAATTTGGTTATACGACAAGTAATAAAGAAGTAATAAAAACGATTATTTTATTTAAGTAATATTGAGATCTTAATTATTGCATAGTATTAATTAACATATAACAATTTTTTTAAACTACATTATTAAATATGCATAACTAGTAGTGCATGGCCTCGTGCCTAAGGCAAATTGCTGAAACTTCAGTACCAATATCTAAAATCTTAAAAAAAAAATTCAAAACTTTGAAAAAATTCGATTTTTTCAAATTTTGAAATTTTGAAAAATATGACTTATTTGAAAAATTAAATCTGTTTTTTTTTTACTCTGAAGTTTTAATTAAAGCAATCGCTCTGCATAGCTGTTTTTAAGGTCAATATATTGAAGCGCGTAAGCGCCGCATCTAACGTGCATAAACTATTATTTAGTTTAGTTTTGATACATCTATTCTTTAGTATTAAGCAAAAAAAAGAAAGAAATTTTTATTTGAATCTCCTAAATTCATAACAAAACCAAATCGGAGTACCGCAAGGGAGTTTTGTTGTCGAAAGTATCGCATATTACCTACACTTTCTTACAACTTTTCTTTTCTTTCTGCGATGACTTTCTTAGAGTAAACTGATAATAATTCTGAAGATATTCGCAAAAAAATTGCTGGCTGATCAAGCCATTAAAAAATAAAAATTAATAAAGGCAAACATTTTATGCTATTCCGATAATTATTCATTTAAAAGCTCAGACATGTCTTTTACCTTACAAATTAAATATTTTAAATTCATTTTGAGACAAAATTTTAATGTGCTCGGCTCACATGGTAAAATTTGGGATCAATCAATCCTACAGACGATGAGTCAATCCCGCCTCGAGGAGACTGATGTCAAACATTAGTGACTATAGTTAGCAATATGTTTCTAATTGTTAGTGAAAATTCTTCATCCTAAATTGCTGCATCAACATATTACAGAAATTTATTTACTTATTTTATTTATTTTGAGTTATAATAAAATTTATCTCACAAAGATGTGACAACTGTTTGGATTGCCATCATAAAACCGACGTAGTATTAAATAAAATTAGCCGTTTAAAAACAATTAAAAAACAGACAGGAAAAAAAACTGCACAATGACTATTTAAATAAATTGGTTGAACAGTATAATCATACAAATGGCTGATATCTAACACGTGTCAGAAGAAAACCTTGGTCCTCGATTCCTTTATTTACTAATGACTTTTTCTGTTTACTAACATCATAACTTTCGACATATGAATCTCCCGTGTCGTCTATCTATTGCAATATATATTTGGCACCGCTAATCGTTTTATAAACAGACTCGGCTTTGGCGATTTACACCGGTCGAGGCTTAGAGCTATAGAAATTTTACACGACGATGATCTCAAAGATATTTTACAATTACTTCTTGGAGACTTTTCATTTAAACAATGGTACAATGAGCGCTCTTTTTTCAATAAAATGCCGACAAGTCGCACGCACTTTTCGCGTCATGATAATCTTATAAATTACACAGTACAGTACAATTGTAACGCTCATCAGGCGTCACATTTCCTTTATTCGAATGGCCCTTTGTAAAAAAAGTAATTGAAAATTAAATGTCCTAGGTGAAGAGGAACGAAGCGAATGGGAAAGTTTGATTTGTTTTTGATATCATGTCACAGATGTACCCTGAATACATTACAAGTTACATTTTCAAGAATAATTGATAAAATATAATATAATAATTTTTAAATAAATAAACACAACAACCAACGAATCATTTATCTATATTCCACTGCCACCAAAAATAAAAAATAAAAATTATATTTCATATTCATGGAAAAATAATTAAAATATGCTTTTACAAATTGAAATTAGCATTCAAACATAAAATAATGGCGTATTAATTAACTGACCAATATATATCTGCATTTTACATAATTGAAAATTCACTACATAAATATTTGTGCGAAATGCTGAATTTAAATTATTAGAAAACAAAATAATATGTAAATATACACGTGGCTCAAAATTCTCAATATGCGTAAAAATGCATAAATCAACCAAAATTTTTGGAAGATAAGGTTTATTGACGTATATACTCGTCATGGAGATGTGGCAGAATTTTGTGTATTGACGAGTATATTCGTCATGAAAAAAATCTAAATATATTCTAAAATGCCAAGTTGTTTAGAATATTTTGAGGCTATGACTGTATAAAACAAAAAGTTGAAAGTGGCATTTTACATTCAGACTATTTCCCGAAATGTGGAAGTAATATACCTAATAAATAAGAATTAGATAAAGGGTGTTTGTTCGAACAAGTTTCCAATATTGCATTGGGTCAGCGCCACACATTAACATGATCTGTAGACCGTATTAATTTTAAAGAGTCAAAAGTAAGTTTTTGCTCGATTTATTTTAATATATATTTATTTTAATATACATATTTATTTTTACTTTCCTTCCAGGTAACTGATAAATTAGCAAAAATATTTCTGAACAAAAAAAGTTTCACAACCGTACCCAGTCTTCCCTACTATATGCTTATACAAATAACTTTAATTTTGCAAAATAAACTAATATTTTTCATCCAATATCTTACCAGAGAAAATTACTTTGTGACTGACGAATATACTCGTCACAAACTCGATTCGGACGACACAAAACTGTGCAACGTGTTCGATAAGAGCGCCACTGTGAAGTGGTTTACATATAATTAATTAGAATTACACAGTATGAAGAATGGCGACGATGTTTGCCTGATTGTATGAAAAATATTCTAAAAAACTATCTCTACCCACGTAAGTATTCAGCGATAATTTGACCAGGCCGCAAAAACAACGCCAGTCATTCAAAGCCACAAAAAATGAACGCATCGCGATTTGAAACAATGGGAGTTGGCACAGATTCATACGCACACCGCGTCGTGTAAATATTATTTCGAATAATAATACTATACTTTACTTCACTCGTCTAATTTTATAGTCACACAAAAAACGTGCTAAAATCAGAGACATGGGCCTTAACAAGATTTGCTAATACATACTTTTGTGAAATGATGTAATGCATTGTG
Organism: Ctenocephalides felis; assembly: GCF_003426905.1. NCBI lineage: Eukaryota > Metazoa > Arthropoda > Insecta > Siphonaptera > Pulicidae > Ctenocephalides > Ctenocephalides felis. Next base: position 124,081,016 of record NW_020538040.1, read on the forward strand.
TTGGAAGCGATTCTCTTTCGTTCGTTCGCCGTTATTCGAGAAGTGAAGAAATAAGAAATTTTCAATTTCATCAAATCTTATATTGTTTCCTTTGTGTAATCAACAAACGACTGGCAATTTAGTAAGAAATGCATGGCTCAGAACTAAATTTCATTCTACTTACAAATATTGATGACAAACTCGAAATACGAGAATAGAGTTCAGATTACCATAATTTGAAATTCAATACAATAAGTGTTTTCCGAAGTTTTTTTTATATTATTTGAACAGCAATCAGAATGCGTTTTATGACTTGTTGTGATGTAAGTCCATTACGTAGTATTATTAAAAGGCAACCCAGCGATTGGGGGGCTTCCATTAATTACGTGAGCGAGTTTTTAAGAATTTTTGGACTCCCCTTCCCCCACCAAACATCACGTGTATTTTTAGTTACGTAATAAAACTGTAATTTTTTTTTGAAAATGTTTGAATTTAAAAAAAAATCTGTTAAAAAATAAATACACGTGATATCTTACTTACATACTATACTCCTCCCTCCCCCGCGTGATATTTCGTAATTTTTTGTCAAATCCCTCCTCCCTCTAAAAACCTCACGTGATTAATGGACGCCCCTTTGACAAAATTCTTTACACATACATAATTTTTTTAAATTTTATTTGAATATTCATCATACATTTCATTTTATGTTGATGTGTTACACTATTAGTTAAAATTTAAAATATATGTAATTTTATAACATTGTACCAGGGCTTGTTAAGGTTAAGCCCTTAACCTTGGTCCTTGTGCACAGCCCTGAAATTGGCAGACATTTTTGCGCCAATCAATTTAATTAAATATATGAAATCAAGAGCATCGACTCATTCTTAATAAAGTCTAAACTTTTTAATACCACTTTATAATGTTTTACTTTTGGGTACTTTTTCAATTACATTTCGATCAAAATAGATAATATAGTAATATATTTTCTAAATCGTGAAATTTTGATCAACTTTTTAGTCATAAAAGTTAATGACTACATTTACAAATAAGTTTTATTTGACATAATATATTTATCAATTACTAGCCCAATCAAATTCACTCAGTCGATTGCATCCACTCACAATCAATTTCCCGAACTCTCATCACAGTTATTTCATTATAATAAGTTATCATTTGTGCGATACATCGTATACATTGCCAAATATGATTTAAAGTCATTTTTACATGTTTTGTTTGTTATTCATTATTTGTTTCTCAATTATTTTCAACGCGTCGGCGTATGTCGTCCATTTATCGGAAACAAATGGTCACTGACAATGAGTACGTTGACATTTTGACGACCTTGTACTTGAACTAGTGCTTTTCTTGTTGCAGAACATATTATTTATTATGAAAAATAACAAACTAGTGATAAATGGCATTGTGCCTTAAAGCAAATTGCTGGAACTTATCTTCCCGAAATATTCAAAAGCTTTAAAATTTTTTGATATTTTTTCTTCAAAACGATCGCAACGTGTGGCTATTTAGACACGATAGTCCATTTTAACGGTTAGAAATTATAAATCTTGGTACCTATAGAAATGTACACAAAATTTGTGCTTAATATTAGAAGCTCTATAAAATGACTGATAATTTGATGTGTATATGTCTAATGATCATTGCTGACCGCCAAATGACTCTTTTTTTTTTCATTATATCTCCAAAACCACTGAACCTATCTTCTCAAAAGAAACATCTCTTGATTCCGTCGATACAAGTAAACTGTTATTTGAATCATTATAATCGTACGCTCCGTTCTGTCGAAAACTGAATTGCCATTTTTTACACTTTTTGCCCTTCAAAACAGCTGGAAGTGCCTTTACCAAAAACTAATCAGCACTTTCCCCATCAAAAAGAATCGTTTTTTTTTAATATTCAATTGGTTCATCCATGCTCTCGATTTCGTGGACAAAATTTTGTGGACATACATACTACAAACACACACATACACATCCATTTTTGTAAGGTATGCCAAAATGTCTAGAACTAAAACGTTAAGATATGCTAAATTGTCATTTTCGATTAGATACTATACTATGGCAAAATAATAAATGGCAAAAAGCTTTATAGCAATCTACAGCACATATTTAAAACATTCAATATTTGCTTCTTTAGATAACTTACAGTTTTATTATTTTAAAACTTCAGAAATAGCAGCACATTTCTAGAAATAATGTAAAAGACCTCACATTTCTTCTACTGAAATACTTTCTTATGTAGCTCTTAAGAAAGCAATTCCAAGCTAGAATGCTTCGCATAATACGCAGCTCAAAAGCTTTTATCGATTTCTATACTTTTTCCTAAGAAATACACGGATTTGAAAATGAAATTCTGTTGTCAACTATTGCATTAAAACAAATATATTATTCAAATTAGTCATCACAAGTTCAAATATTTATTCACTAGCCTTGAATAATTCAGTATGTGGGTATTCCCGTAAAATATCGCTTATTCCAACATACATGTTTTATTCGAACAGTGTATGTTTATACATAAATATATATATATATATATATATATATATATATATATATTATGTATAGCGTGCATAATCCCATTATTGATATGCCAGTATAGAAAGTGAATTCTCTGAAGATCTCCTAATGAAAGCAAATATTATATTTGTAGAGTTGCCTCGTAAAAACAAAGATTTTCACTTAAAGTATTGAAAAACTTGCAAAATGAAAATTAGTAAAGATTAAAGTAGGGACTTAAAGGTCCACGGGTAAAAAAATCTACCACCAATATCTCCAAAATCAGTAAAGTTAAGAATTTTTTAACAACAATATATGAACGTAGAAGGAAAAACTTTGATATCGAGAGAAAACGGCAATATTAAAAAATCCACAACAAAGGTATTTTCTTTCGTTGTTAGTTTTTTTTTAATGTGAGCACAGTTGTTTAGTTTACGAGACCTCATTATAATTTTTAATAGTTATTTAATAGTTTTAGAAGATGTACTGTTAATTTTAAGTTTATTCAAGAATTATGTTTCTGTATAATCTTTATAATAGCTAACGCGTGGGTAGAGTGGAAAAGACCAATTGGTCCTTTACCCTGGCAAAAATAGTAATTAAAAAAGTAAAGATTATATAGAAATTAGATCAAAGTTCTAAACAGTGCTATCGCCGTAAAAAATATACCCTTGAAATATTTATTTTCCTTTGGTTGAATAAGGTTATTTCGCAAAATCTCTTTAAATTTAAAAATTTAACATTGGATCTGTTTGGCTCTTGGGTGTCCCATTCGACTATGGGGTAAAAAGGACCAGGTAACAAATATTTACAAAACAGCAAAAAAACACATTTCTACAATGATGAATTAGCTGGAAGTTTTACCGAAAATAGTTAATTTGTTTGGTTTTCACAATATAGCTTCTTAAGGTCAAATTGGACCTTTGTGTTCTAGGAGTTAAGTATGAATGACTAAATATTCAAACCCATTTCATATAAATATCACGCAAAATAATAAATTCTATGCAAAACCAATACAATTTCTGAACATACTTCTAGACGTAACCTATGATGCACTACACAATTAATATCTTAATTAGAGAACAATATTTTTATCTCTACATATACTAATTATAATGAAATTGATTGCCCCATTACTGGTCTATTAATACATAAGCGCTACAATAAAGATATCGTATCTCGATTCAAAATAACAAACAAATGTTAATAATTGTCGTATTTAACATAGATAAGTGTTAATTATTTGTTATAGAAATTATACACAATTTAATTGCGTACTTAAAAAACTGATTTATAGCATTATGAAGATTTATGTAGGCGTTCGAGATGTCTATGCTATCAAAAGCCTATAAGCGGATTTTGAACATTCTTTCGATTTTGACAGAACGCTGAGATTGTGCATTAACTGTAAAAATAGGGATTATAATATATTAAATATATAAGCATAGAATTATTTAGTGTATACGAAGATTTAAAATTCAATTTGTATCTGAAGATTTCTATCTCTGCAACCTCAGTTTTAATAAAAGTCCAGCGTGAATATTTAGAATGTAATATAATCCACATCGTTTTGCAAAAGCTGACCCTTATGGGTAACCTAATAAAAAAGTGAATACCAAACCTTTCTACTAAAAGTATTTTCAGTCTGTAAATATACTTTCGCAAACAGCACAGTAAAGATTATGGTCGTGATGATTGAAAATAATAAAAAAAACGAAATACCTGAATCATGAAAAGGGACAATTTTT
>NW_020538040.1:124086255-124109649 GCF_003426905.1 Ctenocephalides felis
TCTTTCTGCTGTATCCTCTGGTCTTTACAGTGTCGTTTGTGCAGCCGAAATAGCTCAGTTGTGAGAGCGTTAGACTGAAGATCTAAAGGTCCCTGGTTCGATCCCTGGTTTCGGCAATAACTTTTGTCATTTCTTGACAAGATGTTATACAAATATTTACCATCAGCATTTTCTAGAAATTTGACTTCTTTCTTCTGTCTCCTCTGGTCTTTACAGTGTCGTTTGTGCAGACGAAATAGCTCAGTTCGGAGAGCGTTAGACTGAAGATCTAAAGGTCCCTGGTTCTATCCCTGGTTTCTGCAAATCTTTTGTCATTTCTTGACAAGACGCTATACAAACATTTAGCATCAGGATTTTCTAGAAATTTGTGTATTTAGTGCAGCCGAAATAGCTCAGTTGGGAGAGCGTTAGACTGAAGATCTAAAGGTCCCTGGATCGATCCTGGTTTCGGCAAAATCTTTTGTCATTTCTTGACAAGATATTATACAAACATTCGCATCGCATCAGCATTTTCTAGAAATTTGTGTGTTTTCTGCAGGCGAAATAGCTCATTGGGAGAGCGTTGGACTGAAGATCTAAAGGTCCCCCTGGTTTCGGCAAAATGTTTTGTCATTTTTGACAAGATGTTATACAAACATTTATCATCAACATTTTCTAGAAATTTGACTTTTTTCTGCTGTGTCCTCTGGTCTTTACAATGGCACTTGTGCCGCCGAAATATGTTGGTTGGGAGAGCGTTAGTCTGATGATCTAAAGGTCCCTGGTTCGATTCCTGGTTTCGGCAAAATGTTTTGTCATTTCTTGACAAGATGTTATACAAAATTTCGCATCAGCATTTTCTAGAAATTTGTGTTTTGTGCAGCCGAAATAGCTCAGTTGGGAGAGCGTTAGACTGAAGATCTAAAGGTCCCTGGTTCGATCCCTGGTTAGTGTCCTCTGGTCTTTACAATGGCAATTGTGCCGCCGATATATCTTGGTTGGGAGAGCGTTAGTATGATGATCTAAAGGTCCCTGGTTCGATCCCTGGTTTCGGCAAAATATTTTGTCATTCCTTGACAAGATGTTATATAAACATTTAGCATCAGGATTTTCTAGAAATTTGACTTCTTTCTTCTGTCTCCTCTGGTCTTTACAGTGTCGTTTGTGCAGCCGAAATAGCTCAGTTGGGAGTGCGTTAGACTGAAGATCTAAAGGTCCCTGGTTCGATCCCTGGTTTCGGCAAAATCTTTTGTCATTTCTTGACAAGATGTTATGCAAACATTTAGCATCAGCATTTTCTAGAAATTTGACTTCTCTCTTCTGTCTCCTCTGGTCTTTACAGTGTCGTTTGTGCAGCCGAAATTGCTCAGTTGGGAGAGCGTTAGACTGAAGATCTAAAGGTCCCTGGTTCGATCCCTGGTTTCTGCAAAATCATTTGTTATTTCTTGACAAGACATTATACAAACATTTAGCATCAGCAATTTCTAGAAATTTGACTTCTTTCCGCTGTCTCCTCTGGTCTTTACAGTGCGTTTTATTCAGCCGAAATAGCTCAGTTGGGAGAACGTTAGACCGAAAATTTAAAGGTCCCTGATTTCGGCAAAATTTTGTCATTTTTTGACAAAATGTTATACAAACATTTAGCATCAGCGTTTTCTAGAAATTTGATTTCTTTCCGCTGTCTCCTCTGGTCTTTACAGTGTCGTTTATGAAGCCGAAATAGCTCGGTTGGGAGAGCGTTAGACTGAAGATCTAAAGGTCCCTGGTTCGATCCCTGGTTTCGGCAAAATGTTTTGTCATTTTTTGACAGGATGTTATACAAACATTTAGCATCAGCATTGTCTAGAAATTTGACTTCTTTCTGCTGTATCCTCTGGTCTTTACAGTGTCGTTTGTGCAGCTGTAATAGCTCAGTTGGGAGAGCGTTAGACTGAAGATCTTAAGGTCCCTGGTTTCGGCAATATGTTTTGTCAATTCTTGACAAGATGTTATACAAACATTTCGCATCAGCATTTTCTAGAAATTTGTGTATTTTGTGCAGCCCAAAAAGCTCAGCACAAACATTTAGCATCAGCATTTTCTAGAAATTTGACTTCTTTCTTCTGTCTCCTCTGGTCTTTACAGTGCCGTTTGTGCAGCCGAAATAGCTCAGTTGGGAGAGCGTTAGACTGAAGATCTAAAGGTCTCTGGTTCGACCCCTGGTTTCGGCAAAATCTTTTCTCATTTCTTGACAAGATATTATACAAACATTTCGCATCAGCATTTTCTAGAAATTTGACTTCTCTCTTCTGTCTCCTCTGGTCTTTACAGTGTCGTTTGTGCAGCCGAAATAGCTCAGTTGGGAGAGCGTTAGACTGAAGATCTAAAGGTCCCTGGTTCGATCCCTGGTTTCGGCAAAATCCTTTGTCATTTCTTTACAAAAGGTTATACAAACATTTAGCATCAGCATTTTCTAGAAATTTGTGTATTTTCTGCAGCCGAAATAGCTCAGGTGGGAGAGCGTTAGACTGAAGATCTAAAGGTCCCGGGTTCGATCCCTGGTTTCGGCAAAATCATTTGTTATTTCTTGACAAGACATTATACAAACATTTAGCATCAGCAATTTCTAGAAATTTGACTTCTTTCCGCTGTCTCCTCTGGTCTTTACAGTGCATTTTATTCAGCCGAAATAGCTCAGTAGGGAGAACGTTAGACTGAAAATCTAAAGGTCCCTGATTTCGGCAAAATTTTGTCATTTTTTGACAAAATGTTATACAAACATTTAGCATCAGCGTTTTCTAGAAATTTGATTTCTTTCCGCAGTCTCCTCTGGTCTTTACAGTGTCGTTAGACTGAAGATCTAAAGGTCCCTGGTTCGATCCCTGGTTTCGGCAAAATCTTTTGTCATTTCTTGACAAGATGTTATACAAACATTTAGCATCAGCATTTTCTAGAAATTTGACTTCTCTCTTCTGTCTCCTCTGGTCTTTACAGTGTCGTTTGTGCAGCCGAAATAGCTCAGTTGGGAGAGCGTTAGACTGAAGATCTGAAGGTCCCTGGTTCGATCCCTGGTTTCGGCAAAATCTTTTGTCATTTATTGACAAGATGTTATACAAACATTTAGCATCAGCGTTTTCTAGAAATTTGATTTCTTTCCGCAGTTACCTCTGGTCTTTAAAACAGTTAGTTTTAAACAGCCGAAATAGCTCAGTTGGGAGAGCGTTAGACTGAAGATCTAAAGGTCCCTGGTTCGATTCCTGGTTTCGGCAAAATCCTTTGTCATTTCTTGACAAAAGGTTATACAAACATTTAGCATCAGCATTTTCTAGAAATTTGTGTATTTTGTGCAGCCCAAAAAGCTCAGCACAAACATTTAGCATCAGCATTTTCTAGAAATTTGACTTCTTTCTTCTGTCTCCTCTGGTTTTTACAGTGTCGTTTGTGCAGCCGAAATAGCTCAGTTGGGAGAGCGTTAGACTGAAGATCTAAAGGTCTCTGGTTCGACCCCTGGTTTCGGCAAAATCTTTTGTCATTTCTTGACAAGATATTATACAAACATTTCGCATCAGCATTTTCTAGAAATTTGTGTGTTTTCTGCAGCCGAAATAGCTCAGTTGGGAGAGCGTTAGACTGAAGATCTACAGGTCCCTGGTTCGATCCCTGGTTTCGGCAGAACGTTTTGTCATTTTTTGACAAGATGTTATACAAACATTTATCATCAACATTTTCTAGAAATTTGACTTTTTTCTGCTGTGTCCTCTGGTCTTTACATTGGCACTTGTGCCGCCGAAATATCTTGGTTGGGAGAGCGTTAGTCTGATGATCTAAAGGTCCCTGGTTCGATTCCTGGTTTTGGCAAAATGTTTTGTCATTTCTTGGCAAGATGTTATACAAACATTTCGCATCAGCATTTTCTAGAAATTTGTGTGTTTTGAGCCGAAATAGCTCAGTTGGGAGAGCGTTAGACTGAAGATCTAAAGGTCCCTGGTTCGATCCCTGGTTTCGGCAAAATCTTTTGTCATTTCTTGACAAGATATTATACAAACATTTCGCATCAGCATTTTCTAGAAATTTGTGTGTTTTCTGCAGCCGAAATAGCTCAGTTGGGAGAGCGTTGGACTGAAGATCTAAAGGTCCCTGGTTCGATCCCTGGTTTTGGCAAAATGTTTTGTCATTTCTTGACAAGATCTTATACAAATATTTAGCATCAGCATTTTCTAGAAATTTGACTTCTTTCTTCTGTCTCCTCTGGTCTTTACAGTGTCGTTTGTGCAGCCGAAATAGCTTAGTTGGGAGAGCGTTAGACTGAGGATCTAAAGGTCCCTGGGTCGATCCCTGGTTTCGGCAAAATGTTTTGTCATTTCTTGACAAGATGTTATACAAACATTTCGCATCAGCATTTTCTAGAAATTTGTGTATTTTGTGCAGCCCAAAAAGCTCAGCACAAACATTTAGCATCAGCATTTTCTAGAAATTTGACTTCTTTCTTCTGTCTCCTCTGGTCTTTACAGTATCGTTTGTGCAGCCGAAATAGCTCAGTTGGGAGAGCGTTAGACTGAAGATCTAAAGGTCCCTGGTTCGATCCCTGGTTTCGGCAAAATCTTTTGTCATTTCTTGACAAGATATTATACAAACATTTCGCATCAGCATTTTCTAGAAATTTGTGTGTTTTCTGCAGCCGAAATAGCTCAGTTGGGAGAGCGTTAGACTGAAGATCTAAAGGTCCCTGGTTCGATCCCTGGTTTCGGCAAAATGTTTTGTCATTTTTTGACAAGATGTTATACAAACATTTATCATCAACATTTTCTAGAAATTTGACTTTTTTCTGCTGTGTCCTCTGGTCTTTACAATAGCACTTGTGCCGCCGAAATATCTCGGTTGGGAGAGCGTTAGTCTGATGATCTAAAGGTCTCTGGTTCGATTCCTGGTTTTGGCAAGATGTTTTGTCATTTCTTGACAAGATGTTATACAAACATTTCGCATCAGCATTTTCTAGAAATTTGTGTGTTTTGTGCAACCGAAATAGCTCAGTTGGGAGAGTGTTAGACTGGAGATCTAAAGGTCCCTGGTTCGATCCCTGGTTTCGGCAATATCCTTTGTCATTTCTTGACAGGATCTTATACAAATATTTAGCATCAGCATTTTCTAGAAATTTGACTTCTTTCTTCTGTCTCCTCTGGTCTTTACAGTGTCGTTTGTGCAGCCGAAATAGCTCAGTTGGGAGAGCGTTAGACTGAAGATCTAAAGGTCCCTGGTTCGATCCCTGGTTTCGGCAAAATGTTTTGTCATTTCTTGACAAGATGTCATACAAACATTTCGCATCAGCATTTTCTAGAAATTTGTGTATTTTGTGCAGCCCAAAAAGCTCAGCACAAACATTTAGCATCAGCATTTTCTAGAAATTTGACTTCTTTCTTCTGTCTCCTCTGGTCTTTACAGTGTCGTTTGTGCAGCCGAAATAGCTCAATTGGGAGAGCGTTAGACTGAAGATCTAAAGATCCCTGGTTTCGGCAAAATATTTTGTCATTCCTTGACAAGATGTTATATAAACATTTAGCATCAGCATTTTCTAGAAATTTGACTTCTTTCTTCTGTCTCCTCTGGTCTTTATAGTGCCGTTTGGGCAGCCGAAATAGCTCAGTTGGGAGAGCGTTAGACTGAAGATCTAAAGGTCCCTGGTTCGATCCCTGGTTTCGGCAAAATCTTTTGTCATTTCTTGACAAGATGTTATACAAACATTTCGCATCAGCATTTTCTAGAAATTTGTGTATTTTGTGCATCCGAAATAGCTTAGTTGGGAGAGCGTTAGACTGAAGATCTAAAGGTCCCTGGTTCGATACCTGGTTTCGGCAAAATCTTTTGTCATTTCTTGACAAGATGTTGTACAAACATTTAGCATCAGCATTTTCTAGAAATTTGACTTCTTTCTTCTGTCTCCTCTGGTCTTTACAGTGTCGTTTGTGCAGCCGAAATTGCTCAGTTGGGAGAGCGTTAGACTGAAGATCTAAAGGTCCCTGGTTCGATCCCTGGTTTCGGCAAAGTGTTTTGTCATTTCTTGACAAGATGTTATACAAACATTTCGCATCAGCATTTTCTAAAAATTTGTGTATTTTGTGCAGCCCAAAAAGCTCAGCACAAACATTTAGCATCAGCATCTTCTAGAAATTTGACTTCTTTCTTCTGTCTCCTCTGGTCTTTACAGTGCCGTTTGTGCAGCCGAAATAGCTCAGTTGGGAGAGCGTTAGACTGAAGATCTAAAGGTCCCTGGTTCGATCCCTGGTTTCGGCAAAATCTTTTGTCATTTCTTGACAAGATGTTATACAAACATTTAGCATCAGCATTTTCTAGAAATTTGACTTCTCTCTTCTGTCTCCTCTGGTCTTTACAGTGTCGTTTGTGCAGCCGAAATAGCTCAGTTGGGAGAGCGTTAGACTGAAGATCTAAAGGTCCCTGGTTCGATCCCTGGTTTCGGCAAAATCCTTTGTCATTTCTTTACAAAAGGTTATACAAACATTTAGCATCAGCATTTTCTAGAAATTTGTGTATTTTCTGCAGCCGAAATAGCTCAGGTGGGAGGGCGTTAGACTGAAGATCTAAAGGTCCCGGGTTCGATCCCTGGTTTCGGCAAAATCATTTGTTATTTCTTGACAAGACATTATACAAACATTTAGCATCAGCAATTTCTAGAAATTTGACTTCTTTCCGCTGTCTCCTCTGGTCTTTACAGTGCATTTTATTCAGCCGAAATAGCTCAGTCGGGAGAACGTTAGACTGAAAATCTAAAGGTCCCTGATTTCGGCAAAATTTTGTCATTTTTTGACAACATGTTATACAAACATTTAGCATCAGCGTTTTCTAGAAATTTGATTTCTTTCCGCAGTCTCCTCTGGTCTTTACAGTGTCGTTTGTGAAGCCGAAATAGCTCAGTTGGGAGAGCGTTAGACTGAAGATCTAAAGGTCCCTGGTTCGATCCCTGGTTTCGGCAAAATGTTTTGTCATTTTTTGACAGGATGTTATACAAACATTTAGCATCAGCATTGTCTAGAAATTTGACTTCTTTCTGCTGTATCCTCTGGTCTTTACAGTGTCGTTTGTGCTGCCGAAATAGCTCAGTTGGGAGAGCGTTAGACTGAAGATCTAAAGGTCCCTGGTTCGATTCCTGGTTTCGGCAAAATCCTTTGTCATTTCTTGACAAAAGGTTATACAAACATTTAGCATCAGCATTATCTAGAAATTTGTGTATTTTGTGCAGCCCAAAAAGCTCAGCACAAACATTTAGCATCAGCATTTTCTAGAAATTTGACTTCTTTCTTCTGTCTCCTCTGGTCTTTACAGTGTCGTTTGTGCAGCTGAAATAGCTCAGTTGGGAGAGCGTTAGACTGAAGATCTAAAGGTCTCTGGTTCGACCCCTGGTTTCGGCAAAATCTTTTGTCATTTCTTGACAAGATATTATACAAACATTTCGCATCAGCATTTTCTAGAAATTTGTGTGTTTTCTGCAGCCGAAATAGCTCAGTTGGGAGAGCGTTAGACTGAAGATCTAAAGGTCCCTGGTTCGATCCCTGGTTTCGGCAAAACGTTTTGTCATTTTTTGACAAGATGTTATACAAACATTTATCATCAACATTTTCTAGAAATTTGACTTTTTTCTGCTGTGTCCTCTGGTCTTTACATTGGCACTTGTGCCGCCGAAATATCTTGGTTGGGAGAGCGTTAGTCTGATGATCTAAAGGTCCCTGGTTCGATTCCTGGTTTTGGCAAAATGTTTTGTCATTTCTTGACAAGATGTTATACAAACATTTCGCATCAGCATTTTCTAGAAATTTGTGTATTTTGTGCATCCGAAATAGCTTAGTTGGGAGAGCGTTAGACTGAAGATCTAAAGGTCCCTGGTTCGATACCTGGTTTCGGCAAAATCTTTTGTCATTTCTTGACAAGATGTTGTACAAACATTTAGCATCAGCATTTTCTAGAAATTTGACTTCTTTCTTCTGTCTCCTCTGGTCTTTACAGTGTCGTTTGTGCAGCCGAAATTGCTCAGTTGGGAGAGCGTTAGACTGAAGATCTAAAGGTCCCTGGTTCGATCCCTGGTTTCGGCAAAGTGTTTTGTCATTTCTTGACAAGATGTTATACAAACATTTCGCATCAGCATTTTCTAAAAATTTGTGTATTTTGTGCAGCCCAAAAAGCTCAGCACAAACATTTAGCATCAGCATCTTCTAGAAATTTGACTTCTTTCTTCTGTCTCCTCTGGTCTTTACAGTGCCGTTTGTGCAGCCGAAATAGCTCAGTTGGGAGAGCGTTAGACTGAAGATCTAAAGGTCCCTGGTTCGATCCCTGGTTTCGGCAAAATCTTTTGTCATTTCTTGACAAGATGTTATACAAACATTTAGCATCAGCATTTTCTAGAAATTTGACTTCTCTCTTCTGTCTCCTCTGGTCTTTACAGTGTCGTTTGTGCAGCCGAAATAGCTCAGTTGGGAGAGCGTTAGACTGAAGATCTAAAGGTCCCTGGTTCGATCCCTGGTTTCGGCAAAATCCTTTGTCATTTCTTTACAAAAGGTTATACAAACATTTAGCATCAGCATTTTCTAGAAATTTGTGTATTTTCTGCAGCCGAAATAGCTCAGGTGGGAGGGCGTTAGACTGAAGATCTAAAGGTCCCGGGTTCGATCCCTGGTTTCGGCAAAATCATTTGTTATTTCTTGACAAGACATTATACAAACATTTAGCATCAGCAATTTCTAGAAATTTGACTTCTTTCCGCTGTCTCCTCTGGTCTTTACAGTGCATTTTATTCAGCCGAAATAGCTCAGTCGGGAGAACGTTAGACTGAAAATCTAAAGGTCCCTGATTTCGGCAAAATTTTGTCATTTTTTGACAACATGTTATACAAACATTTAGCATCAGCGTTTTCTAGAAATTTGATTTCTTTCCGCAGTCTCCTCTGGTCTTTACAGTGTCGTTTGTGAAGCCGAAATAGCTCAGTTGGGAGAGCGTTAGACTGAAGATCTAAAGGTCCCTGGTTCGATCCCTGGTTTCGGCAAAATGTTTTGTCATTTTTTGACAGGATGTTATACAAACATTTAGCATCAGCATTGTCTAGAAATTTGACTTCTTTCTGCTGTATCCTCTGGTCTTTACAGTGTCGTTTGTGCTGCCGAAATAGCTCAGTTGGGAGAGCGTTAGACTGAAGATCTAAAGGTCCCTGGTTCGATCCCTGGTTTCGGCAAAATCTTTTGTCATTTATTGACAAGATGTTATACAAACATTTAGCATCAGCGTTTTCTAGAAATTTGATTTCTTTCCGCAGTTACCTCTGGTCTTTAAAACAGTTGGTTTTAAACAGCCGAAATAGCTCAGTTGGGAGAGCGTTAGACTGAAGATCTAAAGGTCCCTGGTTCGATTCCTGGTTTCGGCAAAATCCTTTGTCATTTCTTGACAAAAGGTTATACAAACATTTAGCATCAGCATTATCTAGAAATTTGTGTATTTTGTGCAGCCCAAAAAGCTCAGCACAAACATTTAGCATCAGCATTTTCTAGAAATTTGACTTCTTTCTTCTGTCTCCTCTGGTCTTTACAGTGTAGTTTGTGCAGCTGAAATAGCTCAGTTGGGAGAGCGTTAGACTGAAGATCTAAAGGTCTCTGGTTCGACCCCTGGTTTCGGCAAAATCTTTTGTCATTTCTTGACAAGATATTATACAAACATTTCGCATCAGCATTTTCTAGAAATTTGTGTGTTTTCTGCAGCCGAAATAGCTCAGTTGGGAGAGCGTTAGACTGAAGATCTAAAGGTCCCTGGTTCGATCCCTGGTTTCGGCAAAACGTTTTGTCATTTTTTGACAAGATGTTATACAAACATTTATCATCAACATTTTCTAGAAATTTGACTTTTTTCTGCTGTGTCCTCTGGTCTTTACATTGGCACTTGTGCCGCCGAAATATCTTGGTTGGGAGAGCGTTAGTCTGAAGATCTAAAGGTCCCTGGTTCGATCCCTGGTTTCGGCAATAACTTTTGTCATTTCTTGACAAGATGTTATACAAATATTTAGCATCAGCATTTTCTAGAAATTTGACTTCTTTCTTCTGTCTCCTCTGGTCTTTACAGTGTCGTTTGTGCAGACGAAATAGCTCAGTTGGGAGAGCGTTAGACTGAAGATCTAAAGGTCCCTGGTTCTATCCCTGGTTTCGGCAAAATCTTTTGTCATTTCTTGGCAAGACGCTATACAAACATTTAGCATCAGGATTTTCTAGAAATTTGTGTATTTAGTGCAGCCGAAATAGCTCAGTTGGGAGAGCGTTAGACTGAAGATCTAAAGGTCCCTGGTTCGATCCCTGGTTTCGGCAAAATCTTTTGTCATTTCTTGACAAGATATTATACAAACATTTCGCATCAGCATTTTCTAGAAATTTGTGTGTTTTCTGCAGCCGAAATAGCTCAGTTGGGAGAGCGTTAGACTGAAGATCTAAAGGTCCCTGGTTCGATACCTGGTTTCGGCAAAATCTTTTGTCATTTCTTGACAAGATATTGTACAAACATTTAGCATCAGAATTTTCTAGAAATTTGACTTCTTTCTTCTGTCTCCTCTGGTCTTTACAGTGTCGTTTGTGCAGCCGAAGTAGCTCAGTTGGGAGAGCGTTAGACTGAAGATCTAAAGGTCCCTGGTTCGATCCCTGGTTTCGGCAAAATCTTTTGTCATTTCTTGACAAGATGTTATACAAACATTTAGCATCAGCATTTTCTAGAAATTTGACTTCTCTCTTCTGTCTCCTCTGGTCTTTACAGTGTCGTTTGTGCAGCCGAAATAGCTCAGTTGGGAGAGCGTTAGACTGAAGATCTAAAGGTCCCTGGTTCGATCCCTGGTTTCGGCAAAATCCTTTGTCATTTCTTTACAAAAGGTTATACAAACATTTAGCATCAGCATTTTTTAGAAATTTGTGTATTTTCTGCAGCCGAAATAGCTCAGGTGGGAGAGCGTTAGACTGAAGATCTAAAGGTCCCGGGTTCGATCCCTGGTTTCGGCGAAATCATTTGTTATTTCTTGACAAGACAATACAAACATTTAGCATCAGCAATTTCTAGAAATTTGACTTCTTTCCGCTGTCTCCTCTGGTCTTTACAGTGCATTTTATTCAGCCGAAATAGCTCAGTCGGGAGAACGTTAGACTGAAAATCTAAAGGTCCCTGATTTCGGCAAAATTTTGTCATTTTTTGACAAAATGTTATACAAACATTTAGCATCAGCGTTTTCTAGAAATTTGATTTCTTTCCGCAGTCTCCTCTGGTCTTTACAGTGTCGTTAGACTGAAGATCTAAAGGTCCCTGGTTCGATCCCTGGTTTCGGCAAAATCTTTTGTCATTTCTTGACAAGATGTTATACAAACATTTAGCATCAGCATTTTCTAGAAATTTGACTTCTCTCTTCTGTCTCCTCTGGTCTTTACAGTGTCGTTTGTGCAGCCGAAATAGCTCAGTTGGGAGAGCGTTGGACTGAAGATCTAAAGGTCCCTGGTTTCGGCAAAATGTTTTGTCATTTTTTGACAAGATGTTATACAAACATTTATCATCAACATTTTCTAGAAATTTGACTTTTTTCTGCTGTGTCCTCTGGTCTTTACAATGGCACTTGTGCCGCCGAAATATGTTGGTTGGGAGAGCGTTAGTCTGATGATCTAAAGGTCCCTGGTTCGATTCCTGGTTTCGGCAAAATGTTTTGTCATTTCTTGACAAGATGTTATACAAAATTTCGCATCAGCATTTTCTAGAAATTTGTGTTTTGTGCAGCCGAAATAGCTCAGTTGGGAGAGCGTTAGACTGAAGATCTAAAGGTCCCTGGTTCGATCCCTGGTTAGTGTCCTCTGGTCTTTACAATGGCAATTGTGCCGCCGATATATCTTGGTTGGGAGAGCGTTAGTATGATGATCTAAAGGTCCCTGGTTCGATCCCTGGTTTCGGCAAAATATTTTGTCATTCCTTGACAAGATGTTATATAAACATTTAGCATCAGGATTTTCTAGAAATTTGACTTCTTTCTTCTGTCTCCTCTGGTCTTTACAGTGTCGTTTGTGCAGCCGAAATAGCTCAGTTGGGAGTGCGTTAGACTGAAGATCTAAAGGTCCCTGGTTCGATCCCTGGTTTCGGCAAAATCTTTTGTCATTTCTTGACAAGATGTTATGCAAACATTTAGCATCAGCATTTTCTAGAAATTTGACTTCTCTCTTCTGTCTCCTCTGGTCTTTACAGTGTCGTTTGTGCAGCCGAAATTGCTCAGTTGGGAGAGCGTTAGACTGAAGATCTAAAGGTCCCTGGTTCGATCCCTGGTTTCGGCAAAATCTTTTGTCATTTATTGACAAGATGTTATACAAACATTTAGCATCAGCGTTTTATAGAAATTTGATTTCTTTCCGCAGTTACCTCTGGTCTTTAAAACAGTTAGTTTTAAACAGCAGAAATAGCTCAGTTGGGAGAGCGTTAGACTGAAGATCTAAAGGTCCCTGGTTCGATCCCTGGTTTCGGTAAAATCCTTTGTCATTTCTTGACAAAAGGTTATACAAACATTTAGCATCAGCATTTTCTAGAAATTTGTGTATTTTCTGCAGCCGAAATAGCTCAGGTGGGAGAGCGTTAGACTGAAGATCTAAAGGTCCCTGGTTCGATCCCTGGTTTCTGCAAAATCATTTGTTATTTCTTGACAAGACATTATACAAACATTTAGCATCAGCAATTTCTAGAAATTTGACTTCTTTCCGCTGTCTCCTCTGGTCTTTACAGTGCGTTTTATTCAGCCGAAATAGCTCAGTTGGGAGAACGTTAGACTGAAAATTTAAAGGTCCCTGATTTCGGCAAAATTTTGTCATTTTTTGACAAAATGTTATACAAACATTTAGCATCAGCGTTTTCTAGAAATTTGATTTCTTTCCGCTGTCTCCTCTGGTCTTTACAGTGTCGTTTATGAAGCCGAAATAGCTCAGTTGGGAGAGCGTTAGACTGAAGATCTAAAGGTCCCTGGTTCGATCCCTGGTTTCGGCAAAATGTTTTGTCATTTTTTGACAGGATGTTATACAAACATTTAGCATCAGCATTGTCTAGAAATTTGACTTCTTTCTGCTGTATCCTCTGGTCTTTACAGTGTCGTTTGTGCAGCTGTAATAGCTCAGTTGGGAGAGCGTTAGACTGAAGATCTTAAGGTCCCTGGTTCGATCCCTGGTTTCGGCAACATGTTTTGTCAATTCTTGACAAGATGTTATACAAACATTTCGCATCAGCATTTTCTAGAAATTTGTGTATTTTGTGCAGCCCAAAAAGCTCAGCACAAACATTTAGCATCAGCATTTTCTAGAAATTTGACTTCATTCTTCTGTCTCCTCTGGTCTTTACAGTGTCGTTTGTGCAGCCGGAATAGCTCAGTTGGGAGAGCGTTAGACTGAAGGTCTAAAGGTCTCTGGTTCGACCCCTGGTTTCGGCAAAATCTTTTGTCATTTCTTGACAAGATATTATACAAACATTTCGCATCAGCATTTTCTAGAAATTTGTGTGTTTTCTGCAGCCGAAATAGCTCAGTTGGGAGAGCGTTAGACTGAAGATCTAAAGGTCCCTGGTTCGATCCCTGGTTTCGGCGAAACGTTTTGTCATTTTTTGACAAGATGTTATACAAACATTTATCATCAACATTTTCTAGAAATTTGACTTTTTTCTGCTGTGTCCTCTGGTCTTTACAATGGCACTTGTGCCGCCGAAATATCTTGGTTGGGAGAGCGTTAGTCTGATGATCTAAAGGTCCCTGGTTCGATTCCTGGTTTCGGCAAAATGTTTTGTCATTTCTTGGCAAGATGTTATACAAACATTTCGTATCAGCATTTTCTAGAAATTTGTGTGTTTTGTGCAGCCGAAATAGCTCAGTTGGGAGAGCGTTAGACTGAAGATCTAAAGGTCCCTGGTTCGATCCCTGGTTTCGGCAATAACTTTTGTCATTTCTTGACAAGATGTTATACAAATATTTAGCATCAGCATTTTCTAGAAATTTGACTTCTTTCTTCTGTCTCCTCTGGTCTTTACAGTGTCGTTTGTGCAGACGAAATAGCTTAGTTGGGAGAGCGTTAGACTGAAGATCTAAAGGTCCCTGGTTCTATCCCTGGTTTCGGCAAAATCTTTTGTCATTTCTTGACAAGACGCTATACAAACATTCAGCATCAGGGTTTTCTAGAAATTTGTGTATTTAGTGCAGCCGAAATAGCTCAGTTGGGAGAGCGTTAGACTGAAGATCTAAAGGTCCCTGGTTCGATCCCTGGTTTCGGCAAAATGTTTTGTCATTCCTTGACAAGATGTTATATAAACATTTAGCATCAGCATTTTCTAGAAATTTGACTTCTTTCTTCTGTCTCCTCTGGTCTTTACAGTGTCGTTTATGCAGCCGAAATAGCTCAGTTGGGAGAGCATTAGACTGAAGATCTGAAGGTCCCTGGTTCGATCCCTGGTTTCGGCAAAATGTTTTGTCATTTCTTGACAAGATGTTATACAGAGATTTCGCATCAGCATTTTCTAGAAATTTGTGTATTTTGTGCAGCCCAAAAAGCTCAGCACAAACATTTAGCATCAGCATTTTCTAGAAATTTGACTTCTTTCTCCTGTCTCCTCTGGTCTTTACAGTGTCGTTAGTGCAGCCGAAATAGCTCAGTTGGGAGAGCGTTAGACTGAAGATCTAAAGGTCCCTGGTTCGATCCCTGGTTTCTGCAAAATCATTTGTTATTTCTTGACAAGACATTATACAAACATTTCGCAATTTCTAGAAATTTGACTTCTTTCCGCTGTCTCCTCTGGTCTTTACAGTGCGTTTTATTCAGCCGAAATAGCTCAGTTGGGAGAACGTTAGACCGAAAATTTAAAGGTCCCTGATTTCGGCAAAATTTTGTCATTTTTTGACAAATGTTATACAAACATTAGCATCAGCGTTTTCTAGAAATTTGATTTCTTTCCGCTGTCTCCTCTGGTCTTTACAGTGTCGTTTATGAAGCCGAAATAGCTCAGTTTTTTTTTTTTTTTTTTTATTTATTTTTTATTGGCTTTGTAAGCTTGTACATTGGCCATTGTCTACAGAATTTCACATCTACAAAAATTAAGACTATTATACATATATATATAAATCCACATGCATACATACTCATTCACACACCTATATATATATATATATACATATCATATATATATATATATACACGCATATACATACACAAAGACACATCAATATACATATACCCTAATTTTAATTACACATGTTGAATCTCTATACCATTAATCTAGTTTCACATATATACTCGTATATAGCATCATAAGTTACAGTGTCTGCCAACATCAGTCTCAGGTTTGTGGGAAGTGGGATCCTCAGTTTTGTTAATTTATTCCATAGTTTTTCTCTTTTTTCTCCATATGTCTACACTCCATAATTAGGTGATTGGCATCTGCATTATTTGCTTCGCCAAGACAATGACAATACGGATTGATGTTAATTCCGATCCTATTCAAGTGGAAAGGCGTAAAGGTGTGATTGGTTCTCAGACGATTAAAAATGCAGTAAAAATGACGACTCCTCGTAAATTTGTCGAACCATGGTCTGACAGGAATTTGTTCTTGTATGGCTGCATAAAACTGTCCTTTTTCACGACTTGACTCTTGGAATTCCAATTGCCACTCCTTGTATATCTTTGCCTTAAAGAGGTTTTTGATATCTTGGTGGGATATTCCATCTTCTACGATTATACCCGTGTTTATTGCATCTTTTGCTCCTTTGTCAGCAGCTTCATTCCCTGTTACTCCAATATGACTCTTGATCCAAATTAAGTAAACGGATTTTCTTTTCGAGAGTATGTTATGTATATGATTAAGAGTATCTAACACTAAAAAACTTGGGTCCCTGCCTATAGATAGCAGGCTCTCTAAAGATGATCGGCTATCACTGAATACAACGGCTTTCTCCAAGCTAAGTGAGGCGATGTTCCGAATACATTTGTTTATGGCGTACATTTCAGCTGTATAAATCGACGCATTTATATCTAACTTATATTTAGTATATAAGTTAGTGTTCTGATGATAGATGCAAGCACCTACGCCCTCAGGACCTTTTGAACCATCTGTGAAGAAAACCTCGAAGTCCGGAAACGTGTTTTTAATTTTATCTTCAATTTCTAATCTATACCCCCAATCAATTGGACTGCTATATATATTACAAAATTCCGTCTGTATGATATTTTGAAGGTTTGTAGTCGTGATTTCATAGTTGAAGTAGAATTTTGTTGCTTTGTTTTGTTCTTCTAATGGCTTGCATTTGTATTCAGTTTCTGAGATCACTGACATAAGTATAGGTTTCTTCTTATTCTGCCAATATTGTCTGTTCTGACAGTTGTTAGCACTACTAATTTTTTGTATCACCTCTACGTTGTTGGACCTTATTCTGTCAATAACGAATTTCGTTGCTAACAGTTTCCTCCTCAAATGCAGAGGCATTATGTGTGCTTCCACATGTAAGGCGTTAATGGGCGTTGAACGCAAAACTCCCAGGCAATACCTTATAGCTTTATTTTGCAGGGTATCCAGTTTGCGTAGTAGATTTTTACTTGCATCCCCATAAATGAAGCAGCCATAATCAAGTTTAGATAATATAAGCTGTTTATATATCCTGATTGCAACCTTCACGTCAGCGCCATACATCATGTGATTTAATACTCTCAAGATATTTAATGCATCTTCACATTTTCTTGACAGATTTTCCAAATGTGGACCCCATCGTAATTTGTTATCTATAGTCAAACCCAGACATTTTGTGGTAGTTTGTATTTTTAAGGTGTATCTACCTAATTTTATTGACTCCATCGCAATAGAATTCCTTTGTCTGGTGAAAAACGATACTGCACTTTTATTCTCGGAGATTGAAAATCCCAGTGATGTGGTCCATTTTCCAAATGACGTCATGGTCTGATCCATTTTTTTGATCACATCATTTAATGACACTCCACTATGTGATAATATTAGATCATCTGCATATTGCATGATCCGAGCGTCCTGGCCAATCTCATTTTGAAGGTGTGCCGTGTATACGTTGAACAACAAGGGACTAAGGAACAGAACCCTGAGGTAAGCCTTCCGACATATACCGTGGCCCATAATGTGTATCTTTACATCTGAGGACTAATTTTCGATCTTTCAATAAGTGATAAATGTGAACAATAAATCTCTTAGGGAGTTTTAATTCATATAGAATGTTTATTAAAATCGGTATTTGAACCCTGTTGTATGCGTTCTCCAAATCCAAGTTGATAGTCAATACACAATTTTTCTTGGCCAGGTTGTTGTGAATTTCATAGACGAAACTAGTTAGAACATCATACGTGCCTCTTTTGTTTCTGAAACCTTGCATGTAACTTGGCAATTTCTTCTTATTCTCGAGCCACCACTCGATTCTTCTTTTCATTAAGCGTTCGAATGTTTTGGACATACATGACGCTAGAGAAATCGGCCGATATGATTCTATTTTTGTTGCATCCTTATTAGGCTTTAGAACTGGTATTGTGATATATGTCCTCCAGTCTTTTACAGCAATCTCTTTAGTCCAGATGTCGTTGAAGACCTTCAGTAGAATTTTTTTTCCCTTATCTGATAGGTTACTTAGCATGGGGTAATGTATATTGTCATTACCCGGCGCAGTATTACTATTCCTTTTTAGTGCCAAATGTAATTCATCAATGGTAAAGGGACCTTCTAATTCGTCATTTTTTTCCATGTCCTGTATGTTGACGTCATTAATTACCGTATCCGGAGTAAGTGAGTTAAGAAACTGATCAGCTAAGTTATTAGGAAATGCATTGGTTCGAGTGGCTCCATTTTTCATGACCTTTATATGGTGCCAGATTTGTTGTGAAGACATGTCTCTGGAGAAAGAGTTACAAAACTCTGTCCATTTATCGTATTTTTTCTTTTTAAATACAAATCGACACTTAGCTACCGCTCGCTTGTATTTTATATAATTGTCTATGTTTGGTATTTCTTTGTATTTCTTAATTGCTTCCGATTTTATTTTCTTCACTTTGTTGCACTCCTCGTCCCACCAAGGATTTGATTTATTTCTATATTTCGTACCCAAATACGGATTTGTTTTTGGAATATTCATTAGTGCTGCATTATTAATGCATTCAATAAACTTGGAATAGGAAATCATCGGATTAGAGTTGAGATTAGTATTCGACAACATTCTGTCTACAGTTTGCGCATAACCTGACCAATCTGCATCTTTAATTTTCCACCGATATCTGTTTACTGGACTATGATTGTATTTAAACTTATTATCATTGCCTAATTTAACATTAATACTAATTGCTAAATGATCAGACCCTAGAGTTTCATTTAATACACTCCATTCAGCCCTAATCATCACTGATGGGCTGCATATTGTTAAGTCTACCGCGGAAGGATTCCTATCGTGTCTTCTTATCATTGTAGGTGTTCCGTCATTCATAAGACATAAACCCTCTGAGTTTATGGCTTCACTAAGATTTATGCCTGCATTATTGTTTTTTAACCCTCCAAAACTTATGTGGTGAGCATTACAGTCCCCTGCTAGTATTAACGGTTGATTTAGTTCCTGGAATAGCGACACCCAATATTCCGTTCCTGTCTTGTGCCCGGGGGCACAATAAATCGCCACAATATTAAGTGTTATGTTATGTATGGCCAGCTTAATTCCACAAATCTGAATTTTATTGGTAATGAAACTGTTTAAATTTAACGTCTGAAATTGGTATCTTCGGTGGATAAGTATTCCAACTCCTCCATAACCATCTTCCCTATTCTTTGATATAAAGGCGTATCCAGATATCTGAAATCTATTATTATCTTTGAGCCATGTTTCAGATAATATTACGATATCTATATGGTTGGTGTTTAAATAGGATTCTAGATGCAGCTTATTTGAAAAAACAGATCTGATATTGATTTGAATAATTTTTAGCATTATTATTATTATTATTTTTTTTTTAAGTTATTATCACTAAATAATTTTAAGCTTCCATACGTAATATACTGTGCTCACAGCCAAATCAAACTTGTTTGTCGGGTCCAACTTTGGACCTCATCATTTTGTTTAGTATTTCTGACAACAGGTTATAATGTTCAGCGCTACTAGGAATGTATATATGTTTAATTTTTTCAATGAATTCGTTTAAGAAATTTAATGAACCATCTTGTTGAACATTGCTATTATTTTCGACTATTGCAGATTCACGTTCCACGCTCGGTTTTAACCTTTTTCTTGGGTTGAGGTTAAATTCGGTTTTGTTATTTCTATTTGATACAGGTTCCTTCACTGACTGTTTTTTTATTGAGGATCCAGAATTGAATGGAGTATTGCTTTTGGTAATTTTGTAAGTCGCTCTTTTAGGTTTATGAAAGGTTGTCGGATTTAAAAATTCCGGTTGCTCCTCCTCCTCTAAATCAGAAAGGGCGTCGAACCTATTTTTAGTTATCTTGCTGTCTGTACTAGATGCAGGTTTTGCATACAAACCTGGAAATTCTTTATCTTTGCCCGTGAAACTGAATCCGGCTTTTGACTTGTTTGCATAGCTGTCTTTATATAATATATTTCTGGCTTCATGGTATGCTAGATTCTGCCAAGCCATAATTTCTTTAATTTTTTTATTTTTAATAAATACCGTGCATTCTTTATCATTTGCAGGGTGATCCCCATTGCACAACGCACATAGAAATTTGGATGCTATACATATTTTCGCATTATGTTCTCCGGAACATTTCATACATCTCTCTTTTCCTCTACATTGGTCCTTAACGTGATTGAACCGACAGCATTTGTAGCATTGGACCACTTTCTGTACAAACGGTCGAACCTCACATTTTACCGAATGTATAGCTACCTTATTCGGTAAACTTGTGCCCCTAAACGTTAATTTGACACATTGTGATGAGTATTTTATTGTATTATTATTTTTCGGTCTTAAACATACCACGTCTATAACCGGAATGTCTGTTTCAATGGCGTTTATAATTTCTTGTTCTGAGAGATTCGCATCCACATCAAATATTATGCCATGCCTTGCAAGTAGGTATTTTGGGATGTATGCCTTCAGATTATTTTTTTCTAAAATTTTGTCATCTAGAATTTTGTTCGCCACCCTGGCGCTTTTAAATTCCATCTTTACTTTATTTTTTCCTATAACCGAAACTTCTGTCAAACCAAATTTGAAATATGCCCCTGCATTATGTATGATTTTTCCCAAGGCCATCGGGTGTAGTCGGCCTATATTTTTGTCCTTGGATTCAACAAATATAGTGTAAGGGCCCATATCGCAACCTTCGAAACGTATCAAATTATTTAATGGATTAACTCTTTCATCTGATTTATTTTGATCGTTTATATTGTTATCACTTATTAGATCTTTTGTTATTTCCATTGTTGTATCACTATTATTTGACGCTAAATTACTGTTTTCCCCTTTGTTTTCCTTTTGTTCTAACGTTTCCCTTTTATTACTATCTGCACTTACATCGTTGATATTATATTTATAATTAACATTAACACTATTCTTAATGTTCAAATCACAACTACTAACTGATTCATTTTCTACACTAATTACACTTTCAGTATCACAAAAATCCATGTCACTCGATCTATTTAAACAAGTGTTCTTTGCATCTGCTGTTATCTCTCCAATCGCAGAGCGGCAGGTAAAAAGGTTTGGGTCAGGTGGTCGGCCGCACTGACCATCCGACTCGGAAGACATTATGCAATTATTTACGATTTATTTATTCGATGTGAATCGCTCGGCTGCTACAATCGAACTGTACTCAAATAGCTCAGTTGGGAGAGCGTTAGACTGAAGATCTAAAGGTCCCTGGTTCGATCCCTGGTTTCGGCAAAATGTTTTGTCATTTTTTGACAGGATGTTATACAAACATTTAGCATCAGCAGTGTCTAGAAATTTGACTTTTTTCTGCTGTATCTTCTGTTCTTTACAGTGTGGTTTGTGCAGCTGAAATAGCTCAGTTGGGAGAGCGTTAGACTGAAGATCTTAAGGTCCCTGGTTCGATCCCTGGTTTCGGCAACATGTTTTGTCAATTCTTGACAAGATGTTATACAAACATTTCGCATCAGCATTTTCTAGAAATTTATGTATTTTGTGCAGCCCAAAAAGCTCAGCACAAACATTTAGCATCAGCATTTTCTAGAAATTTGACTTCTTTCTTCTGTCTCCTCTGGTCTTTACAGTGTCGTTTGTGCAGCCGAAATAGCTCAGTTGGGAGAGCGTTAGACTGAAGATCTAAAGGTCTCTGGTTCGACCCCTGGTTTCGGCAAAATCTTTTGTCATTTCTTGACAAGATATTATACAAACATTTCGCATCAGCATTTTCTAGAAATTTGTGTGTTTTCTGCAGCCGAAATAGCTCAGTTGGGAGAGCGTTAGACTGAAGATCTAAAGGTCCCTGGTTCGATCCCTGGTTTCGGGAAAACGTTTTGTCATTTTTTGACAAGATGTTATACAAACATTTATCATCAACATTTTCTAGAAATTTGACTTTTTTCTGCTGTGTCCTCTGGTCTTTACAATGGCACTTGTGCCGCCGAAATATCTTGGTTGGGAGAGCGTTAGTCTGATGATCTAAAGGTCCCTGGTTCGATTCCTGGTTTCGGCAAAATGTTTTGTCATTTCTTGGCCGCTTTTCTTTTCGCTGTCTCCTCTGGTCTTTACAGTGTCGTTTATGAAGCCGAAATAGCTCAGTTGGGAGAGCGTTAGACTGAAGATCTAAAGGTCCCTGGTTCGACCCCTGGTTTCGGCAAAATGTTTTGTCATTTTTTGACAGGATGTTATACAAACATTTAGCATCAGCATTGTCTAGAAATTTGACTTCTTTCTGCTGTATCCTCTGGTCTTTACAGTGTCGTTTGTGCAGCCGAAATTGCTCAGTTGGGAGAGCGTTAGACTGAAGATCTTAAGGTCCCTGGTTCGATCCCTGGTTTCGGCAACATGTTTTGTCAATTCTTGACAAGATGTTATACAAACATTCCGCATCAGCATTTTCTAGAAATTTGTGTATTTTGTGCAGCCCAAAAAGCTCAGCACAAACATTTAGCATCAGCATTTTCTAGAAATTTGACTTCTTTCTTCTGTCTCCTCTGGTCTTTACAGTGTCGTTTGTGCAGCCGAAATAGCTCAGTTGGGAGAGCGTTAGACTGAAGATGTAAAGGTCTCTGGTTCGACCCCTGGTTTCGGCAAAATCTTTTGTAATTTCTTGACAAGATATTATACAAACATTTCGCATCAGCATTTTCTAGAAATTTGTGTGTTTTCTGCAGCCGAAATAGCTCAGTTGGGAGAGCGTTAGACTGAAGATCTAAAGGTCCCTGGTTCGATCCCTGGTTTCGGCAAAACGTTTTGTTATTTTTTGACAAGATGTTATGCAAACATTTATCATCAACATTTTCTAGAAATTTGACTTTTTTCTGCTGTGTCCTCTGGTCTTTACAATGGCACTTGTGCCGCCGAAATATCTTGGTTGGGAGAGCGTTAGTCTGATGATCTAAAGGTCCCTGGTTCGATTCCTGGTTTCGGCAAAATGTTTTGTAATTTCTTGGCAAGATGTTATACTACCATTTCGTATCAGCATTTTCTAGAAATTTGTGTGTTTTGTGCATCCGAAATAGCTCAGTTGGGAGAGCGTTAGACTGAAGATCTAAAGGTCCCTGGTTCGATCCCTGGTTTCGGCAATAACTTTTGTCATTTCTTGACAAGATGTTATACAAATATTTAGCATCAGCATTTTCTAGAAATTTGACTTCTTTCTTCTGTCTCCTCTGGTCTTAACAGTGTCGTTTGTGCAGACGAAATAGCTCAGTTGGGAGAGCGTTAGACTGAAGATCTAAAGGTCCCTGGTTCGATCCCTGGTTTCGGCAAAATGTTTTGTCATTTCTTGACAAGATGTTATACAGAGATTTCGCATCAGCATTTTCTAGAAATTTGTGTATTTTGTGCAGCCCAAAAAGCTCAGCACAAACATTTAGCATCAGCATTTTCTAGAAATTTGACTTCTTTCTTCTGTCTCCTCTGGTCTTTACAGTGTCGTTTGTGCAGCCGGAATTGCTCAGTTGGGAGAGCGTTAGTCTGAAGATCTAAAGGTCCCTGGTTCGATCCCTGGTTTCGGCAAAATCTTTTGTCATTTCTTGACAAGATGTTATACAAACATTTAGCATCAGCATTTTCTAGAAATTTGACTTCTCTCTTCTTTCTCCTCTGGTCTTTACAGTGTCGTTTGTGCAGCCGAAATAGCTCAGTTGGGAGAGCGTTAGACTGAAGATCTAAAGGTCCCTGGTTCGATCCCTGGTTTCGGCAAAGTCTTTTGTCATTTATTGACAAGACGCTATACAAACATTTAGCATCA
>NW_020538040.1:124110649-124179995 GCF_003426905.1 Ctenocephalides felis
GCAGCCGAAATAGCTCAGTTGGGAGAGCGTTAGACTGAAGATCTAAAGGTCCCTGGTTCGATCCTTGGTTTCGGCAAAATTTTGTCATTTCTTGACAAGGGTTATACAAACATTTCGCATCAGCATTTCTAGAAATTTGTGTATTTTGTGCAGCCGAAATAGCTCAGGTGGGAGAGCGTTAGACTGAAGATCTAAAGGTCCCGGGTTCGATCCCTGGTTTCGGCATAAATCTTTGTTATTTCTTGACAAGGATTTTACAAACATTTAGCATCAGCATTTTCTAGAAATTTGACTTCTTTCCGCTGTCTCCTCTGGTCTTTACAGTGTCGTTTTTGTGAAGACGAAATAGCTCAGTTGGGAGAGCGTTAGACTGAAGATCTAAAGGTCCCTGGTTCGATCCCTGGTTTCGGCAAAGTCTTTTTCATTTCTTGACAAGATATTATACAAACATTTGCATCAGCATTTTCTAGAAATTGTGTGTTTTTTGCAGCCGAAATAGCTCAGTTGGGAGAGCGTTAGACTGAAGATCTAAAGGTCCCTGGTTCGATCCCTGGTTTCGGCAAAAGTTTTGTCATTTTTGACAAGATGTTATACAAACATTTATCATCAGCATTTTCTAGAAATTTGACTTTTTTTCCGTCTTTTCTCTGGTCTTTACAGTGCACTTGTGCCGCCGAAATATCTTAGTTGGGAGAGCGTTAGTCTGATGATCTAAGGTCCCTGGTTCGTCTTGGTTTCGGCAAAATGTTTTGTCATTTTCTTGACAAGATGTTATACAAACATTTTGCATCAGCATTTTCTAGAAATTTGTGTGTTTTGTTGCAGCCGAAATAGCTCTGTTGGGAGAGCGTTAGACTGAAGATCTAAAGGTCCCTGGTTCGATCCCTGGTTTCGGCGATAACTTTGTCATTCTTGACAAGATGTTATACAAATTTTAGCATCAGCATTTTCTAGAAATTTGACTTCTTTCTTCTGTCTCCTCTGGTCTTTACAGTGTCGTTTGTGCAGACGAAATAGCTCAGTTCGGAGAGCATTAGACTGAAAATCTAAAGGTCCCTGGTTCTATCCCTGGTTCGGCAAAATCTTTATCATTTCTTGACAAGACGCTTATACAAAACATTTAGCATCAGCATTTTCTAGAAATTTGTGAATTTAGTGCAGCCGAAATAGCTCAGTTGGGAGAGCGTTAGACTGAAGATCTGAAGGTCCCTGGTTCGATCCCTGGTTTCGGCAAAATGTTTTGTCATTTTTTGACAGGATGTTATACAAACATTTAGCATCAGCATTATCTAGAAATTTGACTTCTTTCTGCTGTATCCTCTGGTCTTTACAGTGTTGTTTATGCAGCCGAAATAGCTCAGTTGGGAGAGCGTTAGACTGAAGATCTAATGGTCCCTGGTTCGATCCCTGGTTTCGGCAAAGTGTTTTGTCATTTCTTGACAAGATGTTATACAAACATTTCGCATCAGCATTTTCTAGAAATTTGTTTATTTTGTGCAGCCCAAAAAGCTCAGCACAAACATTTAGCATCAGCATTTTCTAGAAATTTGACTTCTTTCTTCTGTCTCCTCTGGTCTTTACAGTGTCGTTTGTGCAGCCGAAATAGCTCAGTTGGGAGAGCGTTAGACTGAAGATCTAAAGGTCCCTGGTTCGATCCCTGGTTTCGGCAAAATCTTTTGTCATTTCTTGACAAGATATTATACAAACATTTCGCATCAGCATTTTCTAGAAATTTGTGTGTTTTCTGCAGCCGAAATAGCTCAGTTGGGAGAGCGTTAGGCTGAAGATCTAAAGGTCCCTGGTTCGATCCCTGGTTTCGGCAAAACGTTTTGTCATTTTTTGACAAGATGTTATACAAACATTTATCATCAACATTTTCTAGAAATTTGACTTTTTTCTGCTGTGTCCTCTGGTCTTTACAATGGCACTTGTGCCGCCGAAATATCTTGGTTGGGAGAGCGTTAGTCTGATGATCTAAAGGTCCCTGGTTCGATTCTTGGTTTCGGCAAAATGTTTTGTCATTTCTTGACAAGATGTTATACAAACATTTCGCATCAGCATTTTCTAGAAATTTGTGTGTTTTGTGCAGCCGAAATAGCTCAGTTGGGAGAGCGTTAGACTGAAGATCTAAAGGTCCCTGGTTCGATCCCTGGTTTCGGCAATAACTTTTGTCATTTCTTGACAAGATGTTATACAAACATTTAGCATCAGCATTTTCTAGAAATTTGACTTCTCTCTTCTCTCCTCTGGTCTTTACAGTGTCGTTTGTGCAGCCGAAATAGCTCAGTTGGGAGAGCGTTAGACTGAAGATCTAAAGGTCCCAGGTTCGATCCCTGGTTTCCGCAAAATCTTTTGTCATTTATTGACAAGATGTTATACAAACATTTAGCATCAGCGTTTTCTAGAAATTTGATTTCTTTCCGCAGTTACCACATTTAGCATCAGCATTTTCTAGAAATTTGTGTATTTTCTGCAGCCGAAATAGCTCAGGTGGGAGAGCGTTAGACTGAAGATGTAAAGGTCCCTGGTTCTTTCCCTGGTTTCGGCAAAATCTTTTGTCATTTCTTGACAAGGCGCTATACAAACATTTAGCATCAGCAATTTCTAGAAATTTGACTTCTTTCCGCTGTCTCCTCTGGTCTTTACAGTGCATTTTATTCAGCCGAAATAGCTCAGTTGGGAGAACGTTAGACTGAAAATCTAAAGGTCCCTGATTTCGGCAAAATTTTGTCATTTTTTGACAAAATGTTATACAAACATTTAGCATCAGCGTTTTCTAGAAATTTGATTTCTTTCCGCTGTCTCCTCTGGTCTTTACAGTGTCGTTTGTGAAGCCGAAATAGCTCAGTTGGGAGAGCGTTAGACTGAAGATCTAAAGGTCCCTGGTTCGATCCCTGGTTTCGGCAAAATGTTTTGTCATTTCTTGACAAGATATTATACAAACATTTTGCATCAGCATTTTCTAGAAATTTGACTTCTCTCTTCTGTCTCCTCTGGTCTTTACAGTGTCGTTTGTGCAGCCGAAATAGCTCAGTTGGGAGAGCGTTAGACTGAAGATCTAAAGGTCCCTGGTTCGATCCCTGGTTTCAGCAAAATCTTTTGTCATTTCTTGACAAGATATTACACAAACATTTCGCATCAGCATTTTCTAGAAATTTGACTTCTCTCTTCTGTCTCCTCTGGTCTTTACAGTGTCGTTTGTGCAGCCGAAATAGCTCAGTTAGGAGAGCGTTAGACTGAAGATCTAAAGGTCCCTGGTTTGATCCCTGGTTTCGGCAAAATCTTTTGTCATTTATTGACAAGATGTTATACAAACATTTAGCATCAGCGTTTTCTAGAAATTTGATTTCTTTCCGCAGTTACCTTTGGTCTTTAAAAAAACAGTTTTAAACAGCCGAAATAGCTCAGCTGGGAGAGCGTTAGACTGAAGATCTAAAGGTCCCTGGTTCGATCCCTGGTTTCGGCAAAATTCTTTGTCATTTCTTGACAAAAAGTTATACAAACATTTAGCATCAGCATTTTCTAGAAATTTGTGTGTTTTCTGCAGCCGAAATAGCTCAGGTGGGAGAGCGTTAGACTGAAGATCTAAAGGTCCCTGGTTCGATCCCTGGTTTCGGCAAAATCATTTGTTATTTCTTGACAAGACATTATACAAACATTTAGCATCAGCAATTTCTAGAAATTTGACTTCTTTCCGTTGTTCCTCTGGTCTTTACAGTGCATTTTATTCAGCCGAAATAGCTCAGTTGGGAGAACGTTAGACTGAAAATCTAAAGGTCCCTGATTCGGCAAAATTTTGTCATTTTTTGACAAAATGTTATACAAACATTTAGCATCAGCGTTTTCTAGAAATTTGATTTCTTTCCGCTGTCTCCTCTGGTCTTTACAGTGTCGTTTGTGAAGCCGAAATAGCTCAGTTGGGAGAGCGTTAGACTGAAGATCTAAAGGTCCCTGGTTCGATCCCTGGTTTCGGCAAAATGTTTTGTCATTTCTTGACAAGATGTTATACAAACATTTCGCATCAGCATTTTCTAGAAATTTGTGTATTTTGTGCAGCCCAAAAAGCTCAGCACAAACATTTAGCATCAGCATTTTCTAGAAATTTGACTTCTTTCTTCTGTCTCCTCTGGTCTTTACAGTGTCGTTTGTGCAGCCGAAATAGCTCAGTTGGGAGAGCGTTAGACTGAAGATCTAAAGGTCCCTGGTTCGATCCCTGGTTTCGGCAAAATCATTTGTTATTTCTTGACGAGACATTATACAAACATTTTGCATCAGCAATTTCTAGAAATTTGACTTCTTTCCGCTGTCTCCTCTGGTCTTTACAGTGTCGTTTGTGAAGCCGAAATAGCTCAGTTGGGAGAGCGTTAGACTGAAGATCTAAAGGTCCCTGGTTCGATCCCTGGTTTCGGCAAAATGTTTTGTCATTTCTTGACAAGATATTATACAAACATTTTGCATCAGCATTTTCTAGAAATTTGACTTCTCTCTTCTGTCTCCTCTGGTCTTTACAGTGTCGTTTGTGCAGCCGAAATAGCTCAGTTGGGAGAGCGTTAGACTGAAGATCTAAAGGTCCCTGGTTCGATCCCTGGTTTCGGCAAAATCTTTTGTCATTTCTTGACAAGATATTATACAAACATTTCGCATCAGCATTTTCTAGAAATTTGACTTCTCTCTTCTGTCTCCTCTGGTCTTTACAGTGCCGTTTGTGCAACCGAAATAGCTCAGTTGGGAGAGCGGTAGACTGAAGATCTAAAGGTCCCTGGTTCGATCCCTGGTTTCGGCAAAATCTTTTGTCATTTATTGACAAGATGTTATACAAACATTTAGCATCAGCGTTTTCTAGAAATTTGATTTCTTTCCGCAGTTACCTCTGGTCTTTAAAACAGTTAGTTTTAAACAGCCGAAATAGCTCAGCTGGGAGAGCGTTAGACTGAAGATCTAAAGGTCCCTGGTTCGATCCCTGGTTTCGGCAAAATCCTTTGTCATTTCTTGACAAAAGGTTATACAAACATTTAGCATCAGCATTTTCTAGAAATTTGTGTGTTTTCTGCAGCCGAAATAGCTCAGGTGGGAGAGCGTTAGACTGAAGATCTAAAGGTCCCTGGTTCGATCCCTGGTTTCGGCAAAATCATTTGTTATTTCTTGACAAGACATTATACAAACATTTAGCATCAGCAATTTCTAGAAATTTGACTTCTTTCCGTTGTCTCCTCTGGTCTTTACAGTGCATTTTATTCAGCCGAAATAGCTCAGTTGGGAGAACGTTAGACTGAAAATCTAAAGGTCCCTGATTTCGGCAAAATTTTGTCATTTTTTGACAAAATGTTATACAAACATTTAGCATCAGCGTTTTCTAGAAATTTGATTTCTTTCCGCTGTCTCCTCTGGTCTTTACAGTGTCGTTTGTGAAGCCGAAATAGCTCAGTTGGGAGAGCGTTAGACTGAAGATCTAAAGGTCCCTGGTTCGATCCCTGGTTTCGGCAAAATGTTTTGTCATTTCTTGACAAGATGTTATACAAACATTTCGCATCAGCATTTTCTAGAAATTTGTGTATTTTGTGCAGCCCAAAAAGCTCAGCACAAACATTTAGCATCAGCATTTTCTAGAAATTTGACTTCTTTCTTCTGTCTCCTCTGGTCTTTACAGTGTCGTTTGTGCAGCCGAAATAGCTCAGTTGGGAGAGCGTTAGACTGAAGATCTAAAGGTCCTTGGTTCGATCCCTGGTTTCGGCAAAATCTTTTGTCATTTCTTGACAAGATATTATACAAACATTTCGCATCAGCATTTTCTAGAAATTTGACTTCTCTCTTCTGTCTCCTCTGGTCTTTACAGTGTCGTTTGTGTAGCCGAAATAGCTCAGTTGGGAGTTAGACTAAAGATCCAAAGGTCCCTGGTTCGATCCCTGGTTTCGGCAAAATGTCTTGTCATTTATTGACAAGATGTTATACAAACATTTAGCATCAGCATTGTCTAGAAATTTGACTTCTTTCCGCTGTCTCCTCTGGTCTTTACAGTGCATTTTGTTCAGCCGAAATAGCTCAGTTGGGAGAACGTTAGACTGAAGATCTAAAGGTCCCTGGTTCGATCCCTGGTTTCGGCAAAATCATTTGTCGTTTCTTGACAAGACGTTATACAAACATTTAGCATCAGCAGTTTCTAGAAATTTGACTTCTTTCCGCTGTCTCCTCTGGTTTTTACAGTGCATTTTATTCAGCCGAAATAGCTCAGTTGGGAGAGCGTTAGACTGAAGATCTAAAGATCCCTGGTTTCGGCAAAATATTTTGTCATTCCTTGACAAGATGTTATATAAACATTTAGCATCAGCATTTTCTAGAAATTTGACTTTTTTCTTCTGTCTCCTTTGGTCTTTACAGTGTCGTTTGTGCAGGCGAAATAGCTCAGTTGGGAGAGCGTTAGACTGAAGATCTAAAGGTCCCTGGTTCGATCCCTGGTTTCGGCAAAATCTTTTGTCATTTCTTGACAAGATGTTATACAAACATTTAGCATCAGCATTTTCTAGAAATTTGACTTCTCTCTTCTGTCTCCTCTGGTCTTTACAGTGTCGTTTGTGCAGCCGAAATAGCTCAGTTGGGAGAGCGTTAGACTGAAGATCTAAAGGTCCCTGGTTCGATCCCTGGTTTCGGCAAAATCTTTTGTCATTTCTTGACAAGATGTTATACAAACATTTAGCATCAGCGTTTTCTAGAAATTTGATTTCTTTTCGCTGTTACCTCTGGTCTTTAAAACAGTTAGTTTTAAACAGCCGAAATAGCTCAGTTGGGATCCCTGGTTTCGGCAAAATCTTTTGTCATTTCTTGATAAGACGTTATACAAACATTTAGCATCAGCATTTTCTAGAAATTTGTGTATTTTCAGCATCCGAAATGGCTCAGGTGGGAGAGCGTTAGACTGAAGATCTAAAGGTCCCTGGTTCGATCCCTGGTTTTGGCAAAATCATTTGTCATTTCTTGAACAAGACGTTACACAAACATTTAGCATCAGCAATTTCTAGAAATTTGACTTTTTTCCGCTGTCTCCTCTGGTCAGTGTCGTTTGTGCAGCCGAAATAGCTCAGTTGGGAGAGCGTTAGACTGAAGATCTAAAGGTCCCTGGTTTCGGCAAAATCTTTTGTCATTTCTTGACAAGATGTTATACAAACATTTAGCATCAGCGTTTTCTAGAAATTTGATTTCTTTTCGCTGTTACCTCTGGTCTTTAAAACAGTTAGTTTTAAACAGCCGAAATAGCTCAGTTGGGATCCCTGGTTTCGGCAAAATCTTTTGTCATTTCTTGATAAGACGTTATACAAACATTTAGCATCAGCATTTTCTAGAAATTTGTGTATTTTCAGCATCCGAAATGGCTCAGGTGGGAGAACGTTAGACTGAAGATCTAAAGGTCCCTGGTTCGATCCCTGGTTTCGGCGAAATCATTTGTCATTTCTTGAACAAGGCGTTACACAAACAATTAGCATCAGCAATTTCTAGAAATTTGACTTCTTTTCGCTGTCTCCTCTGGTCTTTACAGTGCATTTTATTCAGCCGAAATAGCTCAGTTGGGAGAACGTTAGACTGAATATCTAAAGGTCCCTGGTTCGATCCCTGATTTCGGCAAAATTTTGTCATTTTTTGAAAAAATGTTATACAAACATTTAGCATCAGCGTTTTCTAGAAATTTGATTTCTTTCCGCTGTCTCCTCTGGTCTTTACAATGGCACTTGTGCAGCCGAAATATCTTGGTTGGAAGAGCGTTAGACTGAAGATCTAAAGGTCCCTGGTTCGATTCCTGGTTTCGGCAAAATGTTTTGTCATTTTTTGACAAAATGTTATACAAACATTTAGCATCAGCATTTTCTAGAAATTTGATTTCTTTCTGCTGTCTCCTCTGGTCTTTACAATGGCACTTGTGCAGCCGAAATATCTTGGTTGGAAGAGCGTTAGACTGAAGATCTAAAGGTCCCTGGTTCGATTCCTGGTTTCGGCAAAATGTTTTGTCATTTCTGGACAAGATGTTATACAAACATTTCGCATCAGCATTTTCTAGAAATTTGTGTACTTTGTGCATCCGAAATAGCTCAGTTGAGAGAGCGTTAGACTGAAGATCTAAAGGTCTCTGGTTCGATTCCTGGTTTCGGCAAAATCTTTTGTCAGTTCTTGACAAGATGTTATACAAACATTTAGCATCAGCATTTTCTAGAAATTTGACTTCTTTTTTCTGTCTCCTCTGATCTTTGCAGTGTCGTTTGTGTAGCCGAAATAGCTCAGTTGGGAGTTAGACTGAAAATCCAAAGGTACCTGGTTCGATCCCTGGTTTCGGCAAAATGTCTTGTCATTTTTTGACAAGATGTTATACAAACATTTAGCATCAGCATTGTCTAGAAATTTGACTTCTTTCTGCTGTATCCTCTGGTCTTTACAGTGTCGTTTGTGCAGCCGAAATAGCTCAGTTGGGAGAGCGTTAGACTGAAGATCTAAAGGTCCCTGGTTCGATCCCTGGTTTCGGCAAAATGTTTTGTCATTTTTTGACAAAATGTTATACAAACGTTTAGCATCAGCATTTTCTAGAAATTTGACTTCTTTCTGCTGTCTCCTCTGGTATTTACAATGGCACTTGTGCAGCCGAAATATCTTGGTTGGGAGAGCGTTAGACTGAAGATCTAAAGGTCCCTGGTTCGATCCCTGGTTTCGGCAAAATGTTTTGTCATTTCTTGACAAGACGTTATACAAACATTTAGCATCAGCATTAGCTAAAAATTTGACTTCTTTCCACTGTCTGATAAAATTATTGATAATCTAGTGGGGCGCAAGGCATCGTGCCTTAAGGCAAATTGCTGGAACTTCCCGTACCAAAAATTATTATTTTTTTAAAAACGATTAAAATTTTTGAATAAATATTTCTTAAAAAAAATAGATTTTTGAAAAACAATAAATTTGACAAAAAATTACTTTTTTTTTGAAAAAAAAAATTATTGAAAAAAAAATGTTTTCTTTATTTTGACATATTTTGGAAATTCTGAACTTTTTTTCAAACAATCGTACTGCTTTAACTGCATAGAGACGAAATGTCAAAGCGCGTAAGCGCCGCGTCGCCGTCTAACGGATAAACATTGGTACGGAATCCATAGGAATGTAAACAAAATTTATACTTATTGTTAAATCTCTATATAATATCATTTTTGACCGCCAAATGGCATTTTTTTTACTTTTTTCATTAGATCTCCGAAACCGCTCGGCCTGCTTTCATGAAAAATTGATCAATTCTTCATCTTGTCAATACAAGTGTAAGGTTTTTTTGAATTATTAAAATTGGACGCTCCGTTTGCTTAAACACTGAGTTAATTTTTGGCACATTTTACCCGGTATCTTTGGAACGGCTAGACCTGCCTTCGCTAAAAACTAATCAGCACGGCTCCTTATCAACACGAATCGAATGTTTTTTGAATTATTCAAATCGGTTGATCCGTGTTTCCGAAATCGTCGACGAAAATTTGTATCCGCACAGGTATGCCAAAATGTTCAGAAGGTTTTGAAACGTAAATATATATAAAAATTTTCATTTTCGATTTTTTTGCGATTACTATAACTTGCCCTACGGGAAGTTAAAAATATAATATACATATCATTATTATTAACAACAATAAAAGTCATTATAAATCATTGTGATGTTTGTACCTATATTGGTGTATTATACCTATTGTTTTTTAACCTATGTTTATGCCTTTCACAACCGTCTTAGGGGTGTGGACGGTTGTGGCAGACCTTTTCTTATATGATTCGATATTATGACTAATCCATCTTATTTAAGGGAGTATTTCAGTATTTCCACGTAGACAAATGTTCACATAACCATTTAAATTACTTTTCTTCCAACTAACCGGTTAATCAACAAAATTAATGCTGTCAAAAAAGTGACACAACCGTACTCAATCTCCCTTGTTTTCTTAAAAATGTTTATGTTAAGTCAAATATGGTTTCAAACTAAATCAAATTTTGTGTCTGCAGCTAGCGGCAAAAAGTTACCGCGCGTGGCTCTTAGCGTTTCCCAAAGAGGCATCGAGATGACCAACCCATCGACCGGGGAGCAAATCATGGAAGTCTCCATTTATCGGTAAGAAAATTAATATCTATAATAATTAAAGTGATATCAAGTAAATTAATATAACTAGTGGGGCGCATGGCATCGTGCCTTAAGGCAAGTTGTTGGAACTTCCCGTACAATTTTTTTTTTTTAAAGATTAACATTTTTGAAAAAAATTTACTTTAAAAAAAGTAGATTTTTGAGAAACTATAAATTTTTGACAAAAATTTACTTTTTAGAAAAAAAAGACTTTTTGAAAAATCTTTATTTTTTAATATTTTGGAAATTCTGAACTTTTTTTCACAGCAGTCGTACTGCTTTAACTGCATAGAGACGAATTATTGAAGCGCGTAAGCGCCGCGTCGCCGTCTAACGGATAAACATTGGTACGGAACACAGAGGAATGTAAACAAAATTTATACTTATTGTTAAAATCTTTATAAAATATCTGATAATTTGATGTGCATATTTCTAATGATCATTTTTCTTGTCAATACAAGTAAAATATTTTTTGAATTATTAAAATCGGACGTTCCATTCTCTTAAAAACTGAGTTACCGTTTGTGGCACTTTTTGCCCCGTATCTTTGAAGCGGCTAGACCTGCCTATGCCAGAAACTAATCACCACGTCTCCTTATCAACAGCAATCGAATGTTTTGTGAATAATTAAAATCGGTTGAACCGTGTTCTCGAAATCGTCAACGAAAATTTGTATCCGCACACACACACACATACACACATACACACACACATACATCTATTTTTTCTAATGGTATGCCAGAAACCTTTGGAACGTAAAGATATGTAAAAATTTTCATTTTCGATTTTTTGCGATTTCTATAACTTACCCTAGGGAAGTTAATAATTAAATATGTTATGTGAATGCTGAATATAAAAAAGTTTTATGTAGCGTATTTATAATTATGTATCATAGCAAGTATTTAATTGTATTATCACAAGCATATTAATATATTATTTTTAGAATCTTTTCTTCGTAAAAATTTTCAGTTACTGCTCCTTGATGAGTTTCCAGATATCAGATATTTTGCTCAGTCTTTTGTCATTTGTACGCAATTTGTCAGTGTCAATTGAATATCAGAATTGGTAATTGTTATATAAAATAATTAATTGTCAGATACTAATACCGATAATAATATTCCACATCGGCGATTTTCAATCATATTTTTCCGGAACACACTTTCAACAATTTCCGCAACGCACTTCTCAGCAAAGTTTGACGACACGCTACAAAATAAAACAATTTTCAAAGTTGTTGTTTGCTTATATTACACAGGCGACAGTTTTATTTTTTACAATATATACATATAATATGAATTGTATTTTATTTATGTCATTTCGTTTAATGATTTTTTTATTCAGATTTTTTGTACTTTTACTCCTTTTATTATTTCTTATGATACAATTGAAATGTGTATATAGTATACCAAAACCATTTTGTAATTATTATATATAGGAGAGATTGGGTACGGTTGTGACAGTTGTCATAACAGCTAAACTATACTGATTCTGAGACAGAGTCCAAAGGAAAAATTATGTAGTATGTTTGTTTCAACAAGTTTCCATTATTGCTTTCAATCAGTGCTTTACATTAACATGATATGTGTTAGCTTTCTCACAGATAGAAATTCTTACCTTTAGTTGTTTCAGTAATATTTATTTATTTATTAACTTCCTGTAGGGAAAAAAAATCGAAAATGAAAATTTTTATATATCTTTACGGTTCAAAGGTTTATGAATAATTTGGCATACCTTAGAAAAAATTGATGTATGTGTGTGTGTATGTGTGTGTGTATGTGTGTGTGTGCGTGTGTGTATGTGTATGTGGATGCAAACTTTTGTCGACGATTTCGGGAACACCGATCAACCGATTTGAATAATTCAAAAAACATTCGATTCGCATTGATAAGGAGACGTGCTGATTAGTTTTTGGCGAAGGCAGGTTTAGCCGTTTCGAAGATACGGGGCAAAAAGTGCCAAAAATGGTTACTCAGTTTTTATGAGAACGTGTGTGTATGTGTATGCGGATACAAATTTTCGTCGACGATTTCGGGAACACCGATCAGCCGATTTGAATAATTCAAAAAACATTCGATTTGCATTGATAAGGAGACGTGCTGATTAGTTTTTGGCGAAGGCAGGTTTAGCCGTTCCGAAGATACGGGGCAAAAAGTGCCAAAAATGGTAACTCAGTTTTTAAGAGAACGGAGCGTCCGATTTTAATAATTCAAAAAACATTTTACTTGTATTGACAAGATGAAGAATTGATCAAAATTTCATGAAGGCAGGTCTAGCGGTTTGCCTTAAGGCACGATGCTATGCGCTCCACTAGTTTATTTATCATATAGCCCACAGAGTAGCTCCAGGAGGACTTAAAAATATATTCACACTAAATATTAGTATTTTTTAATTTATGAATAATTATTGCATTTCTAATAAGCTAGTCGAAGATTGTTTTCAAAATTTTTCATTATAAATTGAAATGAATTATCTATTTAAGTATTTTGCATAATTAATATTGTAATCATTTATTATTCTATTATAGTTCTAATCAGTTTTTAGAATATTTTTATCTATATTACATAGCATATTATGTAATGACGTTGCATATCCGGTATTTTCAATATTCTGCGAATAATAGAAAGATGATATTTTTAATGATATATAATAATTTGCTTTATCTTTATATCACGTTGTTGTTGTATGTATTATATCCCTAATAATTGATTTACTAGTAGGAACTGATATCAATTTTGCGATATATAATACATATAATAAATGTTTGATATTATAAAATAGTATATAATTTATAATATAATAAAAGTAGTAAAACACATATTTTATTCCAATTTGAAGAATAGAAACAAATATGTTTTGGAAATTAATAAACTTTAAATTTTTACTCACGTAAAAATAAAAAAAAAACTAGGTGTAAGTGGCATTTACCCATAAGGCAAGTTGCATTAACTTCCCGATATGTGTAAATATTGATTAAATCAATAAATATTTGATTTGTATATGATCTACCTATCCAACAGATTATTAACTTTCCGCAGAGAAATAGTGATCGTAAAAAAATCGAAAACAATAATTTTTGTATATCTTTACGTTTTCAGGTCTTCTGAACATTTTGGCATATTTTAGAAAAAATGAATGTATACACATAGTGTGTGTGTGTGTGCGGATACAAATTTTGGGAACTCGGATTAACCGATTGGAATAATTCAAAAAACATTTGTTTCATAATGATAAGGAGAAAGGCATGTTGAGCCGTTTCCAAGATACGGGGCAAAAAGTGCTAAAAATGGTAATTGTTTTTTTGAAGAACGGAGCGTCGGATTTGTATGATTCAAAAAATATTTTATTTGCATTGACGAATTAATGAAATTTCTGGGCAGACAGGTCTAGTGGTTTCGGAGATCCATATAAGGAGAATAAAAAAAGACAAAAAATGCCATTTGGCGGGCAAAAATGATCATTAGGCATATGCACATCAAATTATCACATATTTTATAGATATTTTAATAATTAGAACAAATTTTGTGTACTTTTCTATGGGTTCCGAATCTATGTTTATTCGTTATACTGCAATTTAATTTTTGGTACTACAAATATACGTACCACAAAGTTTAAAAATTTCTAGACAGTTGAATTTATGTATGAGGACAATGCAATTTATGCAATAACGTAATGTAAGTGCTTAACTGTTATATAAAACACATATTGCCCATAAAACATCATTTAGTTTAGAACCAGTCGCGTTTTATTTTGTGCGCCCAGTCCACGTTGCAAAAATTATAGTATTTTTTTTAACAAAATATGAAAACTACTTGCATTTTTTGGTGGTCGTTAGTAATTGCAGTGGACAACAAAGCACGGCAATAATAGCTATGTTCCGCACATTTTGTATTTATTACTAAATTAGATTAGTGGCACACATACGTACTAGCAAACATTTTTTTATTGTTTTTATAGGACGGTTGGTCCAAATGTGCACCAACAAAAAGAACGGATGGTACAACGGTTAACCAGCCTCACTAGCCACCCCTCTAACTTCTAAAATCATTTTTTTTTTCGATTTTTATTTTAACATATATATATATTTTACACACATTACACATATTACACAAACCGATTTTTTAATACCGTCCTGAAAGGGTTAAGGCATGCCATGCACCACAAGTTTACTATTTTTATTGAATCTCCGGAAACACTGGACCTGCCTTTCCAAAAATTTCACCAGTTGTTCATATTGTCAATACAAGTAAAATGTTTTTATAATCATACAAATGGGACGCTTCGTTCTCTCAAAAACTGAAATACCATTTTGGCACTTTTTGCCTCGTATCTCCAAAACGGCTTGTCCTGCTTTTACCAGAAACTAATCAGCACGTCTCCTTAGGAATCGAATTATTGGAATCGGTTGGACCGTGTTGCCGAAATCGTCGACGAAAATTTGTATCCGCACATACATACACACACGTACATACATACATACACACACGTACATACATACATACACACACGTTGACGATTTCGGGAACACGGATCAACCGATTTGAATAATTCAAAAAACATTCGATTCGTATTTATAAGGAGACGTGCTGATTAGTTTTTGGCGCAGGGAGGTCTAGCCGTTCCGAAGATACGGGGCAAAAAGTGCCGAAAACGGTAACTCAGTTTTTAAGAGAACGGAGCGTCCGATTTTAAT
This sequence comes from Ctenocephalides felis, assembly GCF_003426905.1. NCBI lineage: Eukaryota > Metazoa > Arthropoda > Insecta > Siphonaptera > Pulicidae > Ctenocephalides > Ctenocephalides felis. Next base: position 124,125,457 of record NW_020538040.1, read on the forward strand.
AATTTAAAAAACATTTTACTTATATTGACAAGGTGAAGAACCGATCAAATTTTCATAAAGGCAGGTCTAGCGGTTTCGGAGATCTAATGAAAAAAGTAAAAAAAATGCCATTTGGCGGTCAGAAATGATCATTAGACTTATGCACATCAAATTATCAGATATTTTATAGAGATTTTAACAATAAGTATGAATTTGGTTTACAGTCCTATGGGTTCCGTACTAATGTTTACGCGTTAGACGGCGACGCGGCGCTTACGCGCTTTGATATTTCGTCTTTATGCAGTTAAAGCAGTACTTCCAAAATATGTCAAAATAAAGAAAACTTTTTTTTTCAAAAAAAAAATATTAAAAAAAAAATTTATTTTTTTTTTAAATTTTTTTTTCAAAAAAAAGTAATTTTTGGTCCAATTTATAGTTTCTCAAAAATCTTATTTTTTTGAAGTAAATTTTTTTCAAAAATGTTAATCGTTTTAAAAAAAAAATTGGTACGGGAAGTTCCAGCAATTTGCCTTAAGGCACGATGCCTTAATTGCCTTAAGACAGAATTCCACTTACAGCTAGTTTTCTATATATATTGTTGCAGCATCCCGTATTGTTCGGCGGACGCCGCTCACGACCACGTGTTCGCCTTCATAGCGACCAACAGCAACGAGACCAACGAATGCCACGCCATCCTCTGCGGAAAGCGCAAGATGGCCCATGCCGTCACGCTCACTGTCGCTCACAACTTCAACGCCGCTTTCCAGGTAATTAATGAATATACTTTCAGTTTTAAATGAATATTATTTTATGAATGATTAATACTTAATAATTAATAATAATTATTATTGATTATTGAAAATAATCTAAAACGAATCTAAAGTCAAAATTGAGGGTTTAACTGCAAAAAAACGACAATATAAAAAACGTCAAAATCTCTGGTCTAGAAAATTTTCTACATGATAATTAAAATCTTATGATTTATGTCGTCTTCTGGTCTTTTTCTTTTTAGTTGACTTGTGCAACGGATTTCTGCAACGCTTTTTTCATTTCTGTTGGGTATTTTTACGCAGCTTCCAGCAGTAATTTGCAAACATATTTACTCTCCATTTCTTCTGTTTTGCCAGCATTAAGTTTGATAATTATTGCTGGAAACTATAAGAAATCTGTAATTTCATTTACAGAAGTATGAGATGAAAAATGATGTAGGTTTGTGGTAAGAAGATGCAAAAGGGTTATATGTGTTTTGAAATACGTATTATAAAGAAATATAAAATTAAAAATTGACCCAAAAAATTAAAAGTTCTTCATGGTGGCCAACCCTTACCACTTGAAGGTTTTAATCAAAATATGCAAAAACCTGCCTGGGGATGTACCCAACAGTTTTCCAAATTATCACGGCGGATGTATGGTTTATGAATTCATATCAATTACACACACAAAGGCATAAATTTTTTATATAATATATAAAGAATATATAGAAGATATTATTCACATTTTGTAGTATAAGTTATTGTAATCGTCCAAAAATCGAAATTTTTGCATATCTTCATGTTTTGAAGGTTTCTGAACATTTTGTCAAAAATGGATGTGTGTGTGTATGTATGCATGTGTGGATACAATTTTTAAACTACGTTTTCGGGCGCACTGATCAACCGATTTGAATGATTCAAAAAACATTCGATTTTTATTGATAGGGAGATGTAATGATTAGTTTTTGGCAAAGGCAGGTCCAGCGATTTTGGAGATGCGGTGCAAAGAGTGCAGAAAATAACAATCGAGTTTTTGAGAGAACGAAACATGCGTTATTTTTTATTTGAATATCGAAGATAATTTGGATTTTAATTTTAATTCTAGCTAAAGTTCTAAAGCTCCAATAATTTTAACTTTGCAATATTTATTTTTTGTCTATAAAATAAGAATATTGAAAGTTACAGTATTTATAAAAATCTGTTTGAACATATTTAATATTCCTTGAATATTTCACTACTGTACGAGAAGTTCTAGTGATTTGCCTTAAGGCACGATACCATACACCCCTAGCTTGATTTTTTCCAAAGTATATTCCTGATGTGTTAAAAATAAGTAATGTGTATATTGCATTAAATTCGGCTCGTCAGCCTATTTATGAAGTTATGGGAAAAAGTTAAGAAATATTGCGTTTGAAACTTTATGCGTTAGGCAAATGTTATAAATATACCAAGTTTTCAAAGAGGCAGTTAGCGTATACACGGATGTATATGATTTATAATAAGAGCCGGAACATGTTCTATAAACCGTTTTGACTGGCATGTGTTCATAAAGGTTTAGGTAAATAAATAAGTCTTACACAATCGTGATATTGCAATAAGATTCATTTAATGGAAAGGTTTTATTGAGGAAACACCACCTAGAAATATATTAAGCTGAAACATATATTAAGCAGGTCAAATTATGAGCAGCCGAAATCAACAAAATTCACATGGATACTTTCCAATTCTGGTTATTTCCAGAAACATTGCTGAAGAAGCCATAGCTTGGATGTGAATTTGAAGCCAGCAAAATTTCTAATAAAGTTTTTGAATATCCCATAGAAACAGAATCACGATTTCCCCTGGTGAACTTTTTCGGTTCATACAGGTTTAATGTTTATGTATACATACATACACAAACTTACTATATATAGTGTACAAATTTAGGTTTATATGTGACTTAAAGTCGATTAGGCACATATGATTTTTGGATACTAGGGATCAATATACGATACTTTACTGAAGAAACGATACTTTTAAAATTAATTTTGATGTGTCGTGCATTTACATAAAGATAGGGGTTGAATTTTGTAAAATTCTGTTCAACCCATTTAAAGTTCAATCGCGTTAAAATGTATGTCAATTCCCAACTAACTTTGAAAGGCCTGGAACCTCCCCTTAGAGGTTTTTCATACAAAAATTGCAAAAAATCATCGTTTTTGGTATTTTACACAGCAAAACATTTTTGTTTTTTTAAACCATTTTTTTAGATATTAATTTATACACACACAAAAAACTTTTTCACAAAAAAATATTATTAAAATTCTTTGTTTTAATTTTTCCAATGCATTTTGCTCTGCGTTTCTTTGCTAGCTAGAGGCTGTTACGGCGACGATATCAGAGAAACCAAAAAAGACTTCAAACAATAATTTATGAGTTTTACATAGTTTCATTTACATACTGTTATGATTAAATAAATTTTATGATAAAAATTAATCTTATATTACATGATAAAAATTAAATTTTTGTCATGTTGAAGCACCCAAAATGATGCAACTTTTGTATGGGAGACCTCTAAAGGAAGGACTCAGGGGGTGAACGGTATTAGGTAGTTTTTCACTTTTTCTAAAAAAATTGGTTTCAAATGAAGGTTTTTGTTAGTTTTTAATTTTGACAATACTTTAAACTCACTTTTCACTCCTCTAAAGTCTAGAATTCCTGTTGAGCGTATTACTGATGTTGTTTACAAAGTGCATTGCAATGATTGTGATTGTTTTTATATTGGTAAAAGTTCGAAATATATTTACAATAGAATGAATCAACACATTTGCAATTCAAAAAATCAAAAATTAAATTTTAAAATTAAAAACAAAACATGTTCACTTAATATGTTTATTTTCTATATTTATTTTATATGTAATGTATGTATGGTTTATTAACTTCCCGTAGGGTAAGTTATTGTAATGGGCCGAAAATCGGAATTGAAAATTTTTACATTTCTCGACGTTTTGAAGGTTTCTGAACATTTTGGCATACTTAAGAAAAAATGGATGTGTGTGTGTGTATGTATGTATAGATACAATTGTTCGACCACCTCGAACATTTCGTTACGGTACGGGAAGTTCCAGCAATTTGCCTTAAGGCACGATGCCACCCACCCCACTAGTTTTCTATATGTAATTATGAAAAAAATGTTTTTCCTGGTGTGGTATGTATATCTTTTAATTATTTTAAATATAATATTAAATTTATTTTTTAAACTTTGTAAATATTTTTTAGATACTGTTAACAAAAATTGCTGATTTTTTTTTTTTTTTTATTAAATTTTTATGTAACAATCAGAATAAAGAAAGTAATTCTATGAGCTATAGTGAGAACATAATCTAAACAAATCTATAATGTAAAGTAAAGGAAAAAAAACAAATAATAATAATAATAATAATAATAAATAGCTAAAAATAAATAACTAACTATAATAATAATGACAAATAAATAGAAATAATAATCATGAAAATTATAAAAAGAAAAAAATAATAATAATAATAATAAATAAATAATAATAATAATAAATATAAAAATAGAATAGAAAACTGTTCTATTGATCAGTTAACTAATTAGTTAATTAAATAAATTAATATAAATCATATGGAAATTTCGTCTTCAGTCTTCTAGAATTAGGGATCTCGAGTAGTGCTGAAACTATGTGATTTGGGTGTGATTCCAGTTTTAAGTGATGGTGAAGGCTATTGCTGCTAATTACATCCACAATATATGGAATGTTGAGATCATTGTGGAAACAATTGCTGAATGATGACACACAATCCGTGCCGAAACGTATATTATAAATAAATATTTGTATTTATTTGTTTTCTTTTATTTCGACTATTGACTGAATATCAATTTCAAGATATATATAAATATATATATATATATATATATATATATATATATATATATGAGTAAGTTCTTCAAGGGCATACATCAAATAAAAGGCAAAGATTTAGAAGTTAATCTTTAATTAGAAAAAATTAAAGATTAACTTCTAAATCTTTGCCTTTTATTTGATGTATGCCCTCGAAGAACTTACTCATATTTCTCAACATCAAAACTAACTTCTTTAACATATATGTATATATATATATATATATATATATATATATATAATACCTATATAAAGAGGGCTATTGATCATTCTATAATATATACGTGGGAAATGGTACGTAATACGTAATAAGTAAATATTGTAAAGTCAGTGGATATTACTCTTTTTTTTTTAATTTCACACTGCCATTTTAAATAATCGTATAAAATCCACAATATATGGAATATTGAGATCATTGTGGAAACAATTGCTGAATGATGACACACAATCCGTGCCGAAACGTATATTATAAATAAATATTTGTATTTATTTGTTTTCTTTTATTTCGACTATTGACTGAATATCAATTTCAAGATATATATAAATATATATATATATATATATATATATATATATATATATATATATGAGTAAGTTCTTCAAGGGCATACATCAAATAAAAGGCAAAGATTTAGAAGTTAATCTTTAATTAGAAAAAATTAAAGATTAACTTCTAAATCTTTGCCTTTTATTTGATGTATGCCCTCGAAGAACTTACTCATATTTCTCAACATCAAAACTAACTTCTTTAACATATATGTATATATATATATATATATATATATATATATATATATAATACCTATATAAAGAGGGCTATTGATCATTCTATAATATATACGTGGGAAATGGTACGTAATACGTAATAAGTAAATATTGTAAAGTCAGTGGATATTACACTTTTTTTTTAATTTCACACTGCCATTTTAAATAATCGTATAAAATCCACAATATATGGAATGTTGAGATCATTGTGGAAACAATTGCTGAATGATGACACACAATCCGTGCCGAAACGTATATTATAAATAAATATTTGTATTTATTTGTTTTCTTTTATTTCGACTATTGACTGAATATCAATTTCAAGATATATATAAATATATATATATATATATATATATAAATATATATATATATATATATATATATATGAGTAAGTTCTTCAAGGGCATACATCAAATAAAAGGCAAAGATTTATATATATATATATATATATATATATATATATAATACCTATATAAAGAGGGCTATTGATCATTCTATAATATATACGTGGGAAATGGTACGTAATACGTAATAAGTAAATATTGTAAAGTCAGTGGATATTACTCTTTTTTTTTTTAATTTCACACTGCCATTTTAAATAATCGTATAAAATCAGAAAACTGTATAATCTTATACCATTGCATTATACCATGTTGCCTCTAACTTTTCATGTAACTAAAATCTCACGCACTTCTCATAAATCCCAACTGATATACATGTTTCAAGTTCAATCACTGTCTTAAAGTGAAGTTTGATCTTCTATACGGATAATTATAATTTGCTTTGAACTTTTGCCTGATATTTAACTAAAGGCTTTAACTGAAAACTCAACAAGCTTAGAGTTGTTTTAGTACAACTTTTAGAAATTTTGGAAAAGCTGTCTGTACTGTTTTGATGAGGGATCCACGGAAAATACATTATTGTAATATCATAACCGTGGGGTGTATTGTTAGTAGAGGAGACTGAGTACGGTTGTGACACTTTTTTATCAGCAGTACTTTTGTTAATTTACGAATTAATATAGAAATACACGTCACAACCGTACTCAACGCACACGTTTCTACTATATAGACAATATATTCCATTATATAAAGATTTTTTTAATATTTGGTCTGAAATTAGTCATCTTCGACAGCTGGAACTTCTTGCATTTAATTATTAATTGCGCGGTCGTGTTTGGATCTGAGAAATAATGAAAGTTCTTTATATCTTAAGTTTTTACGAAGTAAATTTTAATTTAAAATTATTGCTGTATAATATATTATTAAGTTCAAAGTTTTATAATATCTCTTCATCTGAACTTCAGTCGTTTATATATTGCGCTTTTCCTCGCCTTTTCTAGAACTTACTTCGATATAATTGAAACAAGAAAGTATAATTTCCACTCATAAAACAACAAAGTTATACAGTTTGTGATACATATTTCATCTTAATATGAAGACTGTGATATTTGAATGCAAAAATAATTTGCAATTTGAAGAGTCGGCAACATCGCAACGGATTTTTTACAAAATTGTGTTATACTATCGCTAGACAAGTTATACTTATCTTCTTATCTTATATATCTTATTAAAAATGTTATTGACGGCAAACTTGTTTTACCTTGAAATTTAATTGAGTGTTAGTATTAAATCGTAAAAATGTGCATTAAACATTATTGCAACAGATATCATTGTTGGCAATATTTCATAGTAGATTGAATTAGACCCAAGGAGTAATAATCTAATAACAACACAAAGAAAAAACACGAATTTCTTTAAAAATTTATTGTAAGTTTTGGCTGTATTTCTAGCCTTTATTAAGTGGAAAGTAAAAATAAAATTTAGAAACAATTAAGTATTTTAAGTACCTGCAAAATGATGTGGTGTTTTATGTTACAATTATAGTTATCTATTTATTGATATCACAACTTGTCTTGAACGCATAATCGTTCTTGCTCACCTTAGTTTCATTGATTACCTGTAACATAGTATTTTAGTTAAGTAGGAACTATAATAACGTATTCATTGAGGAATAATGCAACTAATTAGAAAAACCATTTTGTCTATATAGTACGGACAAAATGACGTATGAGATAAATAAGGACGTACTGAGATACTTTTTTAAAGAAATCAATTCATAAATAAATCATTTGGTCCTCTTTGGTATATCAGTATATGAAGCCTGAGCCCAAAAGAAAAAATCAAAGGAAAAAAAGGTCTTCGCAATAAATTTAAGTCTTTTCTTTTCATCGGTGGACTCTTTGGTCTGTTTTCAGAAATAATTAAAGTAAAAGTTAAAAGCTAATCACCTTTGATAGGTTTTAATTTTCTTTTTTCTTGGCCTCGAATGAACTACTTTCTGAATTCTGTATTACCTCAAAAATAGTATTATGTCATTTTGTCCGTTGTATATCGTCTTATCCCAAGGTGAATAAAAAAGAATGAATAAATAATCAAAATTTCAGGAAACGTGTCATAATTGCAATAAAATTGATCAAAATCATTTTATTGATTTCATTTTGTCCATATATAGGTACTATTTCAACCGTATTTCCCTTATAACATTTACAAAAAATTACATTTTTTCAAAAGATGGTCTTCCTAGCATTGTTATATATATATATATATATATATATATAAATATATATATATCACATAAATTATATTTAAAAAATGTAAAGTATTAACGTTTTACTTACTTACAATAATTTAGTAAATTTTTTGCTACTTTATAACTTTTTCTAAATTTCCTATATATACTTTACATGGTAAAACATATATGGTTTGCCAGGTCAACTAGTATATATACTAACAAAAATAACTAATATTTTGCAAATTTGTACAGTATTGAATAATCTGCTAGAGTTTCTCACATTATAATGACCTACAGCAACTCGTTTTACTTATAAGTAACTCATAAGTTAATATTGATTTTGTATTGATCATTTACAAATTTCGGTAAGTTTATGCAACTTGCTTTAAGGCAAAATGCCACTTACACATATTATTTTCAATAAATATTAATTAAATAAAAACACAAAAATCAATCCGCTCATTTATTATAAGATGCAAAAAGCAGTTTGAGTCATTAGTAATAATGATTATTAATAATTAATAATTGATGAGTTTAATATAACCATTACTATTTCAGTTATATTTTCTTAAAAGTCTGAAAGTCGTTTATTGATGACCTTGGCGAATTATAGAACCTTGAAACTCATTCTGCCAAATCATGAATTCAATAACCTTGTTATTGTTAAAGTTAACTTGAGCAATTACTTCAATCTGTGATTTAATGCAATTCAATCCAATCTAAGAATAAATTCAGAACGAAAGCTGGCAAGGTTAATATTTCATTCGGAACGAAGACAAAAATTAATTCGGATTAGTCAAAAGTTAGCGCTGCGAATGATATCATCCGCTTTCATTTTCCTCAGGCTTTTCCAACTTTTATACGTGTTGTTTCGTTTTATGCAAATTAACCTCAACAAAAAAAATCTGTATACACAACATTAAAAACAGTTATATGTGCAATTACAAAGTGCAGTCATTAAAGAAAGTGCTGTTTATGCAGAGGCACATTTCACTTAATTTGCATATTATATCGTTCATGAATATTCAAGCAAATTATGGAAATAGATAATTGTACTTAAGACATAGTCTACATTTATTATTTCTTCATTGTTTACCGTGTATTTATACGTGAAGAAAATTCCAAGTGTAAATGCTATTGTTATATTTTTTGCGATGAGCATCTTCTGTTAGAAATAAATATTTTTAAGAATTATTATTATTATTGACTATTATAACGAGAAGTGTTTTCCAAGCTTTTTGGCAATGGATTAGTTATATTATTTTTATTTTTGTCTCGATATTAGTATAACAATTGTTCGAGAAAAGCATCTATTTAGCCCAAAAAATATTTAATTATATTAATTAATTGTTTTGTACAAAATTTACAATATATTAAACAATAATATAGTATTAAACAATTAGTATAGGGTAGAACAGGGCTTAAAAGTTCGCGGGTCAAAAGGTCTACCACCAATATCTTTAAAACTAGTGGTGTATGGCATTGTGTTTTAAGGCAAATTCCTGGATCTTTCCGTATTGTAACGAAAGGAATGTTAAATGTATTCAAATAGATTATTTTAAATGCTGAAACATTGTCTAATATTTATAAGAATTATATAAACTGAATTGCAAAGTTAAAATTATTTATTTAAAGTATATAAGTGAGCTTTCAAACTTGAGCCAGAATTAAGATTAAAATCTGAATTATTTTTTATATACAAAAAAAATTTAAAAAAAAACTTATTTTGAAATAAAGAAATTTTTTTCCAAAAGCAATTGTTTTGTCAACACAAGCAGAAAGTTTTTTGAATCATTCAATTCGGATGCTTAGTTCTCTCAAAAACTGCCATTCCTTGTACATTTAGCTCTGTATTTACGAAATGGCTGGACCCGCCTTTGTCAAAAACTAATCAGCTATCTCCCTATCAATGCGAATATTTTTATATAACCTTTATTACATGTGGATGGGGGGGTAAAATGGATCAACTGATCACTTGCTCTAGCAAAGTTGTAAACAATTAAAAATAGTATATAAAAAGTGAATTAAGATAAAATAAGCAATTTTAAAAAAGTTAAATTAATTAAATAGCTATTCCATGACTGGTGATGAATATATATGACGAAATACCAGACCAAGGTTATATACAGTGTTATATCTGCAAGAAATGAACCCATGAAAATTAAATTTTGCATTAGTTGAATAATGTAGCTATTATTTCTTAAAATCCTTTTAAAATTAAAAGTAAGGCATTGGACCTATTTGCCCCTTGGCCGTTCCAATTTATCCTGACTATAGGGTTAAAAGGACCATATGGCAAATTTAAATTAATAGTTAAAAGAACTCCATACTTATAGAATGAGGCTCAACTAAAACATAAATTCACAACTTATTTTAACCAGAAAATACAATAAAAGTTCAATTATCCATTATACATTAAGTATCAAAATTAAAACAATAATTACTACATTTAAAAAATGGAAAAGGATTATATTTTTTACAGAAAAGTCCGTTAATTGTATTGAAGTATAGTGAATATCAGAGTTCTATTTATCGATTTTAATAGAATAGGAAACAGTATAATCAATGGTTTTTTTATAAAAAAAATATATAGACTACACTGATGATGCTCATCCACATACTACGTGTCTTGCTATCTTGATGAACACGGTGAATAATTTCAATAAAATTATATCTTAACTTGATTTGAATACAGTATTAATGAGCTTATCTTCCGGAAACGTCGCTATATTTCATATCTAAGAGATTTGTGAAAGTTGTCACTTATCTGTAATTAGATGGTATACGAAGTATATGGAACTGATTTTCAAATCTATAGTCAACTTTAGTTCAGTTGAAATAATTTATGTAATATAGGTACAAGTTTTCTGGCAACGTTAATGTAAATGTTTAATCAAATTTAATCAAAATCATTTATAGTACCGATTATTGAAATTATTATATTCTTTCACATTAATACGATTACTTACCATCGCCTTCAGCCCACCACCCAAGCGTTCTGCAGCTTTCGCATCAAAATTACTCCATTAAAATTTTGCAGCTAATACATACACTGGCATAGTAACAATCCAATGTTCCAATTAGGGAATATCTAATTATTATATATGTTTGTTAATATAATGTATATATTACTATCTCTTTACTAATGCATAGAATCAATTGGTTCTTTTCACACACATACCTGTCTGTATGTGATTTAATTATTAATTATGCATTTAATGTGAAATATAAAAAAAAAATTCTATTAATCTAATAATAATCTCATTATCATAGTAGACCATTTGACTTAAATGATTTTTCGGCTTATTAAATTTTCAGAATACTACATACAGTTTCTAAAAAACTAATATGCAGATTTACTCCTTTTAATGTATTCTTCGAATATCATTTTTTTAAGTTAGACTCAACAGTTTTTTAAATAACCTCTAGAAAAGCTTACATGTAAGAAGAAAACCTAAACCTTTATACTGGCGAGGTCTAAACAACAAGAAACTATTAAAATATATTTTTAGAATAAGCAATATTACAAATAATAAATCAAATTAATAGTAATTAAAACTGAAGATGAATTCTTCTACAAAGTTCCATACGAAGGTTGTATCCAGCATGGTCTTTATAAAAAATGTGATCATAAATTATGTAATTCAAACAGAAGTTGTATTTACTTTATTTGTAATAATTGTATTTTACTATAGAATAAGTCTGATAATGATAAATTAAACAAAAAAACCTACCAAAGCAAGATTTATGACAGTAGTAAGAGTTGATAATATCTCTTGTTTATTATGTTTCAAAATACATATTTAGATTATGATTTATAATTTTATTGTTTAACCTAATAATTAAACTGCAACGCAATGATTAAATAATGTAGCTAGTATTCTATAAAACCTCTTTAAAATTAAATATAAAATAGTTGATCTTTTTTTTCCCCAAACAATATAGTTCCACAACGATAAATTATCTGGGATTTTACTGAACATAGTTAAATAGTTGTTCGTTTGATATGTGTTATTTATTTTGATATAGTTGGCTTGTTTTTAACAGTATAATTACACAAGTTTGAATTGTACCTTTGTGCCCCGCCCTACTCTATTTTTGGGTCAATTCCTCCGTGAAAAAGATCAATGTTATGGCAAGGTTATGTTACGTGCAGTTTTCATACAAAATGTTACTAAAAACGCCATATATTTGCTGTGCGATCAGGTGCTTTACACATAAAACGCAACTTCTCTTATATGTTATAAAAATCAAGCCATATCTCAGAGATACAGTTATGATAGCATAGTTTGTTTTTGACATTTGTGCGTTTTTTAGGTTTGGTTTTCTATTTATAACAACTGACTGCGTAGCAACCAGATAGGATTTTGACAGTTTTTAGTATCACTTTATATGAAAACTGCTACATAACACAGCTAAGCATAATATTTGCCTATTGTACGGCAGAATCACCTCTTAATACCATTAATTAACTTTCCGTAGGGCAAGTTATAGTAATCGCAAAATAATCGAAAATGAAAATTTTTATATATCTTTACGTTTCAAAACCTTCTGAACATTTTGGCATACCTTAGAAAAAATGGATGTATGTGTGTGTGTGTATGTATGTGCGGATACAAATTTTCGTCGACGATTTCGGGAACACGGATCAACCGATTTGAATAATTCAAAAAACATTCGATTCGTATTGATAAGTAGACGTGCTGATTAGTTTTTGGCGAAGGCAGGTCTAGCCATTCTGAAGATACGGGGCAAAAAGTGCCGAAAATGGTAACTCAGTTTTTATGAGAACGGAGCGTCCGATTTGAATAATTCAAAAAGCATTTTATTTGTATTGACTAAATGAAGAACTTTTCAAGAATTTTTGGAAAGGCAGGTGCAACGACTTTGAAGATATGGAGGAAAAAGTAAAAAAATGACCGATTTGGCGGTCAAAAAGGAACATTAGACATATGCACATCAAATTATCAGATATTTTATAGAGATTTTAACAATAAGTATAAAATTTTTAACTTCCCGTAGGGCAAGTTATAGTAATCGCAAAAAAATCGAAAATGAAAATTTTTGCATTTCTCGACGTTTCAAAGGTTTCTGAATATTTTTGTATACCTTAAAAAAAATGGATGTATGTGTATGTGTGTGCGTGTATGTATGTGTGTGCGGATACAAATTTTCGTCGACGATTTCGGCAACACGGATCAACCGATTTGAATAATTCAAAAAACATTCGATTCGTATTGATAAGGAGACGTGCTGATTAGTTTTTGGCAAAGGCAGGTGTAGCCGTTCCGAAGATACGGGGCAAAAAGTGCCGAAAACGTTTACTCAGTTTTTAAGAGAACGGAGATTCCGATTTTAATAATTCAAAAAACATTTTACTTGTATTGACAAGATGAAAAATTGATCAAATTTTCATGAGGGCAGGTCCAGCGGTTTCGGAGATCTAACGAAAAAAGTAAAAAAATGCCATTTGGCGGTCAAAAATGATCATTAGACATATGCACATCAAATTATCAGATATTTTATATAGATTTTAGCAATAAGTATAAATTTTGTTTACATTTCTATGGGTTCCGTACCAATGTTTATCCGTTAGACAGCGACGCGCCGCTGTCTAAAGCATAAGCATTGGTACGGAACCCATAGGAATGTTAACAAATTGTATACTTATTGTTAAAATCTCTATAAAATATCTGATAATTTTATGAGCATATGTCTAATGATCATTTTTGACCGCCAAATGGCTCATTTTTTTACTTTTTCCTCCATATCTCCGAATCCGCTAGACCTACCTTCATGAAAATTTTATCGATTCTTCATCTTGTCAATACAAGTGAAATGTTTTTTGAATTATTCAAATCGGACGCTCCGTTCTCTCAAAAACTGAGCTACCGTTTTCGGCACTTTTTGCCCCGTATCTTTGGAACGGCTAGACCTGCCTTCGCCAAAAACTAATCAGCACGTCTCCTTATCAATACGAATTGAATGTTTTTTGAATTATTCAAATCGGTTGACCCGTGTTCCCGAAATCGTCGACGAAAATTTGTATCCGCACATACATACACACACATACATACATACACACACACACACACACACATACACACACACACACATACACACACACACACTCACACACACATACATCCATTTTTTCTAAGGTATGCCAAAATGTTCAGAAACCTCTGAAACGTAAAGATATATAAAAAATTTCATTTTCGATTTTTTTGCGATTACTATAACTTGCCCTACGGGAAGTTAAAAAGTTCAGAATTTCCAAAATATGTCAAAATATAGAAAACATTTTTTTTTTCAAAAAAAAATTTTTTTTAAAAAAGTAATTTTTTGTCAAATTTATAGTTTCTTAGAAATCTAATTTTTTCGAAGTAAATTTTTTTCAAAAATATTAATCGTTTTTAAAAAAATAATAATTTTTGGTACGGGAAGTTCCAGCAATTTGCCTTAAGGCACGATGTCTTAATTGCCTTAAGACAGAATTCCACTTACAGCTAGTTTCAATCATATTCTTAGACATGGATAAGTCAGCAAAATCATTTTCTTTCCCGAATCTAATTTTCTTTCCCAAATGGCATTTCAATCAGAAAAGTTTTAATTAAATTTGTTTACACATATTTTAATAAGGACTTAAAAACCTTTAAATCCTAGATTATTCGAATTCGAATCTCATTCGGTTTCATCGAATGGTATCTATGATCGAAACATTGCCAATCGTAACTAACGAGATTAATTCGCGTCCCACGTCCCACAGTAGTCCGACAGTTCCACTTACAAAGTCTTTATGCAACATCGGAGTGATCCAATGCGGAACGGTTGTCAGTGCAATATGTCTGACTGGCATCACGCATGGCGGGGCCCGAATGACACGTAATAAATTAACGCTGGCTCAAGTTCGTCACTAATTTGGGATGTTTCTGGGTCCCCGGACTTTGTACCTTCTCGTCGTACATGGTAAAAATAAAATGTTTTCGAATAGGCCGAGAGCTGAATAGAAGGTTATTCTATTAAAAAAGGCTCGCCCGTAGGTAAGCGATTAAGAGCGACGAGACTTGTTTCAGAGGTCCCGGGTTTGATACCCACTTCGAGCAGCCTGTTGTCAGGCAACAGTGACAACGATTTTCACTTGGAAATATAAATAGCAATATGTTTCCAAGTTAAAACAGCCCTCACCCGGCATTGTTGAACCATATTTGCCCTATTACAGAGATTGTAATAAAAATTTATCATACAGAGATGTGACAACTGTTTGGGTTGCCATCTGTAATAAAACAAACGTAGTTTGTAATATATTAATTACAACAGCTCATAGAACACATAAGTTCTGATCGCTGTTCAAATAAAAGTATAAAAAAATATATTATAATAAAGCTGGATAAAAAATTACTGATCGGGCGTTACATCAATAAAAATATGTATGAATGTTTTAAAAAAATTTTAACTTCCCGTAGGGCAAGTTATAGTAATCGCAAAAAAATCGAAAATGAAAATTTTTATATATCTTTAAGTTTCAAACCTTCTGAACATTTTGACATACATTAGAAAAAATGGATGTATGTGTATGTGTGTATGTGTGTGTGTGCGTATGTGTGTGTGTGTGCGTTTGTGTATGTGTATGTGTGTGTGTTCGGATACAAATTTTTGTCGACCATTTTGGGGATGAAGCGATTTGAATAATTTAAAAAACATTCGATTCATATTGATAAGCAGACGTGCTGATTAGTTTTTGGCCTAGGAAGGTCTAGCCGTTCCGAAGATATGGGGCAAAAAGTGCCAAAAACGGTAACTCAGTTTTTAAGAGAACGGAGCGTCCGATTTGAATAATTCAAAAAACATTTTACTTGTAAAATAATAATGAAGAACTGAACAAGATCAAATTTTCATGAAGGTAGGTCTAACGGTTTCGGAGATCTAGTAAAAAAAGTAAAAAAAATGCCATTTGGCGGTCAAAATTGATTATTAGATATGTGCACATCAAATTATCAGATATTTTATAGAGATTTTAACAATAAGTATAAATTTTGTTTACATTCCTATGGAATCCGTACCAATGTTTAACTGTTAGACGGCGATGTCATTTTAAATGTCAAAATCATTTTATCTATAAAATGCATACAAAATGACATACTGAGATACTGAATAGACAGTTCATAAATAAATCGTTTGGTTCTTTTTCGGATATAAGGCACATAAGGCATGAACTCAAAGGAAACAAATCATACATCGCAATCAACCTTCGCCGGGCTCAAAATGGAAAAAGTGGGTTTTCAATAAATTCAAGTTCTGATTCTCATCATTTGATCTGTTTTAGAAGTAGTTAAGTAAAAGTTAAAATCCAATCACTTTTGACAGGTTTCTCAAATGTATTCAGATATCTGTCTAGTATAATTTCTGAGTGTGAATAATAAAACTATGTATGTATGTTGTATGTGCAATGCGTAATAATGCGTAAGTGTGCGTATAACAGAAGTCCACGGTACGAAGTCCAAAGTCTCATTCGAAAACTTGTGCCAATGTGTGCGAGGGAATCGCGTTTGTTGTTTTGTTCGTGTTTGTGGTCGCATGTGTTTGGCTGCATATGGTGCAGTTTGGCTCTCGAACTTATATAAAATCCTGAGGACAATGTAGGAAATTTTCGCCGTTTTTCATTAAATAATATTGTTTTTTGGGCTATTCCAACTTTTGTATCTATATTCTGCACTCTTTATATATAGCTACATATAGTTGAGTTTTCTAAATGTATTGTAGTATAAAACTAAATTTAGAAATTAATATACAAATTCAGTTGTTATTTCTTCAAACTTTTGTTAATTTACTTTAAGAGAAAATAGATTGAAATATCAAATAGGGTAGGGCGTGGCACAAAAGTCCAATTTGACTTTGAGCAATTATATTGTGAAAACCACACTAATTATATCACAACAAATAGCACATATCAAACAAAAAAATAACTGAATAAAAATATATTCAATATATAATATTCAGTGAAACTTCCAGCTAATTCATTATTGTAGAAATGTACTTGATCTTTTTAACAATGTTTTATTTTTAATTTTAAAGAAATTTTAAAAACAATAGCTGCATTGTTCAATAAATGCAAAATATAAATTTCATTGGTATATTTTTCACAGAGGTAACTATAGTATATATATATATCCTCGTTCTGGTATTTCGTCAAAAATATTCATCAGCAGAGCTTGAATAACTATTTATTAAATTTATCTCTTGTAAAATTGCATTTTACCTCACTTAAGGGTTAGCTTAATTCACTTTTTACCCCATCTACCCCATCTACAAGTTAGCTTCTATAAGTTTATATAAAAAAGGACAGTTAAATCTAATTTAAAATTAGTAATACATCTTATAAAACAATTAAATATCGTGTAGGTACTTAATTATTATTTTAACTTTTTACCCCATCTACAAGTAAGCTTCTATAAGTTTATATAAGAAGGACAGTTAAATCTAACTTAAAATTAATAATACATCTTATAAAACAATTAAATAACGTGTAGGTACTTAATTATTATTTTAAGGTCTCTTAAACTAGAGTGCTCACAACCAAAATAACTAACAACGAAATAAAATACTTTTGTTATGAATTTTCAAACATTGTCGTTTATCTCCCGATAGCAACGTTGTAAGAATCTACTAGATGATGGATGGATATACATCTTATTTCCTCTAATTTCAAATATAATTTTTTTTAAGTTTACTTGTTTTTGAGATATCGGTGGTGGACCATTTTGCCCGCGGACCTTTAAGCCTCGTTCTACTCTACTGACACCATGTGAAACATTACTTTTATATGTGTAATATTAGAATCTGCTTGGACGATCCTGTGGATTAGTAGTTGCAACTATGGGTTTCCAATCAGAGGTTCCAGGTTCGATACTCCCCTCGAAGTGCATGATGTCAAGCAGTAGTGACATCGGTTTTAACTTTGAAATATAGATAGCAATATGTTTATAATGAAAACTAGCTGTAAGTGGAATTCTGTCTTAAGGCAATTAGGGCATCGTGCCTTAAGGCAAATTGCTGGAACTTCCCGTACCAAAAATTATTATTTTTTCAAAAACGAATAACATTTTTGAAAAAAATTTACTTCGAAAAAAATAGATTTTTGAGAAACTATAAATTTGACAAAAAATTACTTTTTTTTAAAAAAAAATTTTTATTTGAAAAAAAAAATTTTTTTTTGAGAAAAAAAATTTTTTTTTAAAACAATAAAATTTTTTGAAAAAAAATGTTTTCTTCATTTTGACATATTTTGGAAATTCTGAACTTTTTTTCAAAGCAATCGCACTGCTTGAACTGCATAGAGACGAAATGTCAAAGCTCGCAAGTGCCGCGCCGCCGTCTAACGCATAAGCATTGGTACGGAACCCATAGAAATGTAAAAAAAATTTATACTTATTGTTAAAATCTCTATAAAATATCTGATAATTTGATGTGCATATGTCTAATGATCATTTTTAACCGCCGAATGGCATTTTTTTTTACTTTTTTCATTAGATCTCCTAAACCGCTAGACCTGCCTTCATGAAAATTTGATCAAATCTACATCTTGTCAATACAAGTAAAATATTTTTTGAATTTTTCAAATCGGACGCTCCGTTCTCTTAAAAACTGAGTTACCGTTTTCGGCACTTTTTGCCCCGTATCTTCGGAACGGCTAGACCTGCCTTCGCCAAAAACTAATCAGCACGTCTCCTTATCAATACGAATCGAATGTTTTTTGAATTATTCAGATCGGTTGATCCGTGTTCCCGAAATCGTCGACGAAAATTTGTATCCGAACACACACACACACATACATCAATTTTTTCTAAGGTATGCCAAAATGTTCAGAAGGTTTTGAAACGTAAAGATATATATATATATATATATATATATATAATTTTCATTTTCGATTTTTGGCGATTACTATAAGTTGCCCTACGGAAAGTTAATGAAAGAGATGATTAGTGTAATTACCTGATAGAAAAGTTCGAATCTGCTTTGTTTGGATCTAAAAATGCGATAAAATAAATATAATATAACTGTAAATTATATCATAAACTAAAGTAAAAGACTGAAATCTCGTATAATATTTTTAGAGATTTTTAAATAAATTCTTTTTGGAATAGACAATCGTTTATATTCTTTCGGTTGTCTGGTCGTTTAAGAACAAGAATTTAGCATTGGAATTATATTATTGTATGCTGTGAATTAGGGTGTTTCTATTATATTATTAAATTCCTGAAGGAGAAGTTTGTTTTCGCGAAAAAATCCGATTGGATTTAAATTTGGAAAAAGTATGTGTGTGTATGTATGTTTGGGTTTGTCGATTTTTTATTTAGCATCCGTACGTTCTGTGGTGTTTCATATGTAGCTACTCATTACAGTTGAATGTATCAAGACAAATACATTTTCAGAATCCGGAAGGGATGAAGCTGTTGAATATTTTATATAAATAGCTAATTCAAATTCTTGTTGAAAAAGTCGATTATATACATGTATCGGGAAGTTCATGCAACTTATCTTAATGCAAAATGCTACTTACAACTAGTTCAACATATGTTTTCTATATCACACACCAGAAAATACTGTTGTGTACGTAGCAAAATTTTCGAAATGTATAATTAAAAATTTCTTCATTATAAACAAAACATGTTAATTATTAAAAGTATTGAACTATAAAGAATTTAGAATTGCTCATATTAATCACTGGTAAATTAATAAGTGATTCAATTGTTTATTTAATGCTTGTTTTCAGAAATAAATCTTTGTATCTATATAACTCCAGCAGCTTGATTATTTTTGATATGAACAAAAATGTATGCACATGCCCTTTTTGAATCTAAAATTTAAATTTTGTCGTACCTACGGGTAGAGAAGTTCCACTGACATTCAATTACATTATATTTAATAATTTACTTTAGTTTGTAACTGCAATTCAATTATACGAGTCGCTCGCTGTGCACACAGTTTGAAACATATTGAGTTTCCTGTAGTCGATACAGGAAAAGCACCGAAGGATTACATTCAAAATAGATTATTTAATAATAATGTTTTATTTGAACTTATGTAGAGTTTCAGTAGTATGTAGGGTACGGCGGGATACAAAGGTCCAATTTGACTTTGAGCAATCATATTGTAGAAACCAAACCCATTATATCACAACAAATAACACATATCACACGAAAACTGACAATGTTCAGTAAAACTTCCAGCTTCTTCATTATTGTAGAAATATGTTTTTTGCTGTTTTGAAAAAAATTGTATTCTGGTTCTTTTTATCCCAAGTGCGGGCTAATTGGGATAGCCAGGTGGCAAACAGGTCCAATTTTAATCCTAAATGGATTTTAAAAAATATTTTTATGAAATAATAATTACAACCAATGTAAAATATGACTGCATTTCATGACTGCATTTTTTACAGTGATAACACTGGATATACTATTTCGCCAGAAGTATTCATCAGCAGAATTGAAATAACTATTTATTTAAATCATCTCTTCTAAAATTGCTTCATTTAAAGTAAGATATTTAAAACTATCTTACTTTTTTATTTGTTATTCTTTACACCTTTTCCAGGGTAAGGTTTCAGTTGGTTCTTTCTAACCCAGCCAAAAAAATCAAAATTTTCAAACATTTTCTTTTATCTCCCAATAGAAACGTCGTGAAAATAAAAGTGATAGTTGGTTATACATCTTTTTCTCTCTACTTTCAAATATTGTTGTTGATTTTTTTAACTTTACTGGTTTTTGAGATATCGGTGGCAGACCTTTTTACCCGTGGACCTTTAAGCCTCGATTTATTCTGTAGATACTTGTATTTTTTGGAATTTCCATAACTTGACAAAATGCATCATGTATAAAATTCGAATATAACCTGTAATAAAATTCTTTCATAAAAAAATATTTGTTTGTTATGTCCTGAAGATTATTTTGAATTGCAAATACCGATAAAGCAATTATTTTTGACCCCTTATTTTTCAATGGCACAATTTGAAATGAGATTTAAATGGAAGTCGAAATTGGAAATAACTATCTTCTTACAGAATCGGAGCTGGACCGAAAAATGTCGCACTTATACCTAACATTACAAAATCCAATCTAAAAAAAATTCATTTAACTTGACAAGATATAGTGTAATGTTATTATGCCTTGTCATTAGTTAATTAGGAATTCCTACAATGAAATATGACATAGGATAATATATGATAGATGTCGAAACGTACAATTTTGTTTTGATGCAGTTTCAAATTAGTTTTGAATCAAGATTTTCAAATTTATACTTTGTACATTAAATTTCGACAGATCAGGAGAATTATCTACGACATACAAAATATAATAACAAATTATTCTTATAGGTCGTAAATATCAAGAGAAAGCGGAAAAATAACTAGATAATAAAAATTGCAAGTGGTGCTAGGCATCGTGCCTTAAGACGTATTGCTGGAACTTTTGGTACTACAATTTAAATTGGGTAATTTGGTAATACAATTTCTAAAAGCTTTATTTTTCTGAAATTTTTGAAAATCTTAGTCTTTTGTGGGAATTTGGATTTTTTTTTTTTGAAAATTTTGCAAGAACTTTTATTTTTGATTTTTTCACGATTACTATAACTTACCCTATAGAAAGTTAAAAATGAAGGTGATAGACGATTTAGAAGGCTAAAATTATAATCAATTGCAAAAAGGGCGATGGGCAAAAGCGTAGAACACGAACGTAGAGATTTGTTTCGGAATTTCAGCATTGTATTCAGACAGTATTGCTATTATTGCACATCGTGTATATTGAACATTTAGCAGCACATTATTAAGATAAAGGGTTTATTTATAAATACCATCTCATCCGAATGCATTGGCAATGCGTTCGCAAAGCAATCAGCTACGTGACCGTCGCGGGCTACTAGCTAATCGCATTTGGCCTGCAACTCCTCTCCGAAAATACGAACGGATTATGCGTCCAAATTTGCATCTAAATATATTCGTTTCGGCATTAGACTTTGGCCCTTTGCATAAAGGGTATATCACACTAAAAAATTAATTTACGGAAAGCAAGTAGGGAGGCTAGGAGCTTGCGTTTTTAAAAATTATTATATGTTCAGTCAAGTGAAAATAACTCCATAACTAGTATTCATTATTAGACTATTGATCAAGTTCTAGAAAAGTCTGTTACCCCTTGTTCGGGGCTAATTGTAACATCTACCGGAGCAAGCAGTAACGACAATAATACCTCACATCATTTATTTTTGGTTAAAGCATTTCTCCTTTAACGCATCCTACATGAGCCCACAACTTACAAATGATACACTCTACCTAGTCTACTTTATTTATGTGCAATATTCACCACAAACCAGAAAATACTACTATTCTCATTCAGTTTCTGAATTTGAATATCATTTTTTTAGTTTCTGTCCACTTCGATTATATTTTTGTTGATTTACCTTTGGCTTTTCCCTTCGCCATTCATTTAACCTTTTCTTCACTTATATCAACTTTTTCTGTTTTTTCTTAATCTTTTCCTCATATTCCATTTGTAAAACTTCTTTTCGAGACGTATCCAACAATACTGTTTTTTTTTTGACGTCTGCTAATTGTATTAGTTTTTCTTGGTACCACCTTTGTCCACCAAGAAAGTGGTCTAATCTTTGATGGCGTCTAACATTTGATGATTTTTTTGTAGATTAGAAGAATTCGGAGTTGGTTCATTCACAATTTAGATTTGATCTATAATTTCCGATAAGAAACAAAAACAATTATTTAGATTATACTGTTTTTTTTTTGACGTCTGCTAATTGTATTAGTTTTTCTTGGTACCACCTTTGTCCACCAAGAAAGTGGTCTAATCTTTGATGGCGTCTAACATTTGATGATTTTTTTGTAGATTAGAAGAATTCGGAGTTGGTTCATTCACAATTTAGATTTGATCTATAATTTCCGATAAGAAACAAAAACAATTATTTAGATTATAACTTGGGGCATATTGTAACATGTTACAACTGCACGAAAATGAAAAACATGCATACTTATCTTTTTGATCATGGCGTATCCTTTCTTTTTGACCACGCCATTGGTAAAATTTAGTAAATCTATTTTCGGATATATTTTATATGTTGTCTTGCTTTGCTTAAGATAATTTGTTTCAAAATTTGTCAAATATATAAGTATTTAACAAAATTATACTAGACGACATCATATGAAGATGCCCAGGACTTCTTTGTTATAGCACTCTTATCGTACTTCCAGCGATTTGTAAGGTACTATTAATAAAATAAACTTGGCCGAGAGTAGGCCTAGAAATCTATTGATTAGTGTAATCGAAATCTATCGATTACCCGTCATTTTTGAGTCGTGTGTAAAGATCTCTAGACATTTAGGTGTGCAAAATGTTGTGTTGTGCCCACATATGCGAGTTTCTATTTACGGCGCGGTGCTATCTGGCCGGATGAAACCGGTCTTATTGCAATTAACGCGAAAACAGAATCATAGCGTCATATTGAAAATCGAATTGCTAAATGTCAGATTCCCGATCAGAGTTAGAGGTACATTAAACGGAAAGTTTCATTCTCTGATACATTTGTTTCTCATAGTAAATATTTGAACTATACTGTCTAAATAACTGACTGCAAAAATTGTACAAATATACACAATTAATAGCATCAAATGGAATTATACATTTTTAACTACACGTATATATTAAATATATAAGTGTGTATTATGTAGTGAAAATACGGAGAAAATTTTGTGGTCTTATTTAAAATTTCGCTGATTTTAGTAACGTTTCTGCGGCTGTATAACATGCAGATATCAATCCTGCCAGATGTTGAGCGTCATTGTCACAGCCTTCTTGCAGTAATCAGTTCAAACGTGTATCGTATCTTCAGAAATTTATTTCCAGGATGGTTTTCTCATGTTTTTAGTACACTTAATTTATTGTCATTTGCATTTATTCCTATTAAAATTAAAAACCCTATGCTAGTACTAGTGTTCTATATTAATTGCAATGATCAGATGTTTGAGGAAATTTTGATCCATTTTTTATTTTTGTTCACTTTCTGACAAAATTACCTATGCAATGGACAAATTGACAGAGTACTATTTTGTACAGTTCATTCGATGCCAAGAAAAAAGAAAATTGAAAACTGTCAAAGGTGGTTGTCATTAAACTTCTACCTTAACTACTTCTAAAAACAGACCAAAGGATCCATTGGTAAAGAGAAACGCACTGAGCCCGGCAAAACGGTGGTTACGGTGTGTTGCTTGTTCCTTTTGGGCTGATGCGTCATCTGATGATATCCTAAATAGGATCAAACTATTTATTTGTGAACTATTTTCTTAAATGTTGGTATTTCAGTATTTCCTTACGTTATATGCCATCTTGTCCGTACTATATGGACAAAATGGTTTTTGTAATTTGTTGAAGTTGAAATTAATATTTTTTTGGTGTATGTGTGTGTGTATGTGAATACAGAAACATTATTTCCACAAGCATATGATGGTAAATTCTAATATTCAAGTTCTAAGCTCCTCGAGTATTAGACATTATCCTTGTAATAACGCGATTTAATTGTATCAATAGCTTACAAAGCCGGCTGGCCGGCAAAACTGGCGTTGTTCTGGAGGATTACCAACTAGTTATGATAAATGCGGCTGTAATATGAAATGGATTAATGTAATGCAACTTAAGTAAACCGTGTCACTAAATGGGATTAAATGTACAACCGGTCACATTTTCATATTTTCATATGTTCCTGAACCTGCATGTACATAAACAATAAGAATTCCTTCCATTTCCAATCACTATCCGCGCGTTCAATATAATACAAGGTTGTTCAGTACTATTTTGCATCGTATCGGCCTTGCATTGATAAACATGAATTATAGAATAAGCATGTGCAGCACTTTAATTACAATAGACATTGTCTGCTGGTATTTAAATGACTGCTTATGAAATCATCATATTATTCTTATTGTATGTTCCTGAAATAAGGTCCATTATTTAAAGAGATTTTATATAAACTATTGGGTCCTTTGGTGTGCAATTTTTTTTTAACCTATGCAAAAATTTTCCATTTAGATTTTTGGACGATTACAATAACTTACCCTACGGGAAGTTAATAAAAAATGCTAATACCTGGTTAATTTCTAAATTCTATGATATGTCGTCATTACTTGTCACAAGGTTTATTTGAATACCGCATGGTATATATGTATATATATATATATATATATATATATATATATATATATATATATTATTGGATGAAATTATTTCTATTCGAAGTCATTGACCATTTATCATTTTCAATACAAATAAAGACATATTATTATCAAAGGCCGCGTGTTGTGAAAGGCGATACGTATTTCTTAATATGGCATGTTTTGTAATTAATACTGGGATTTCACATGAATTCTATGTAACCACGATATTCCCGAACTTATAACAGGTAAATTTATGATATTAATGCTTAAACGCATATTCTGCAATATACCAGAATCTATATTATATATTACGTAGATTCTAATTAAGATGCGAATTGAAATAGATCCAAATAGAAGTTATAGAAGAAATTCCAATATCATTTGAATCAAATCAGATATTATTATTGTTACTGATTTTAATTGAGTTTAACTTTCAATATTCAGTATTCCAGTAAAGGTCCCAATACCTACTAGTACTTTTTTATATTTATTTAAAATTCTTGAAATGCTGTGATATTTCAATTATTAAGTAGGGGAAGGGGTAAAAGTAGAAATTAAGTGCGGGCAAAATGGCATAGTAATTTGTCATTTAATAATATTTATTTATATACTTATATTTTTACCAGTCTTAATAGTTTTTACTTATTTTTGAATCATTGTGTACTAGAAACATAGTATGTTATGTATTTTAATTGAGTAAGAACTATTATAACATATTTAATAAGAAAAAATGCAACCAATTACAAAATACATTCTGCTTATATAGTACGGATCAAATGACATGTAGGGTAACGACATACTGAGATGATAGTTGTTAAGAAGGCAGTTCACATATTATATAAATCGTTTGTTCTACTTTTGGACATTAGCATGAAGCATAAGCCCAAAGGGAACAAATCATACATTTTAACCAATCTTCGGCAGGCTCAGAATGGGAGAAGAGGGTTTTGCAGTTTTTAAGTTGAGAAAGCAGTTGAGTGTAAGTTAAAATTGATTTAAGTTCGAATTGGTCCTCGAATGTACTATCATGCAGTTCTTACGAAATAGCGAAATAGCCATTTTGTCCGTTGTATAAGCTTCATAATTGCAATAAAATTGATATAATAAATAGAAATAATCACAAATAACAAAGAAAAAGTCCCCAGAAAACATGACAAAACCATTTCAATGAACATTTGAAATCGCGATACATTTTTGAACTGATTACTGCGACACAACTGTGACAATGACGCTCAACATCTGACAGAATTTTATGGTTTTCTTCACGTTATACAGTCGCGGAGATGTTACTAAAACTAGCCTCATTTTTAAATAAGGCCACTTTGTCATTTTATCTATATATATACCATACCAAAGTAAAGTGAAATAAACGACAAAGTTTGATTATCCGTAACAAAAGTATTTTCTTTTGTTGTTAGTTTTTTTGGTTGTGAGAACTGTGGTTTAGTTTACGCGACCTTTATATAATTTTTTAGTATACTTTAATTATTCTATAAGTTAAATTGTAAATTTTAAGTTAGATTCAACGGGGTTTTGTATATAACCCCTGTAAGAGCTTGCATGTGGGTGGGGTAAACAGGACAAAAGGACCAACTGAACCTTTACCCTGACAAAGGTGTGAACAATAAAAATAGCAAATAAAAAAGTAAATTAAGTTAAAAGAAATTTAACAAGAGATAAATTATATAAAAAGTTATTCCAACTCTGCCGATGAATATTTCTGATGAAATACCAGATTAAGTTCATATATAGTGTTATATTTGTCAAAAATGTTCCCATTCTATTTATATTTTGCATTAGTTGAGTATTGTAGCTATTATTTGTAAAATCCTTTTGAAATTAAAAATAAGACATTGGATCTAATCTCCCCCTGGCTGCCCCATTTACCTTGCCTATGGGATAAAAAGAACCATGTGATAAATTTTTGAAAAATGCATTTCTACAAAGATGATTTAGCCGGGAGATTTACTGAACGTAATCGTCCAGTTGTTGTTTGATATGTATAATTTGTTGATGTGTTTTTGGTTTGGATTTAACAATATAATTGCTCAAATCAAACTGGAACTTTGTGCCCCGTTCTACTCTATAATCTTTATTAAAGTTGTGCCAATAATATAATATTAACTATCTAATTTACAAATAGCAATAGTTTTAAGCCATTTTTCTCAGGATTTCTATATCTCGATCTTTGTTTTTAGGCTTGGCAGTCGCGCGAGACGTCCCTGCACCCCTTGAAGGCCTTTAAGAACGGCGAAGCACCCGATCAGCAGAAGGCCGACCAGGGGCAGCAGACTGCACAGCAGAAGTCCGAACCGATGTCTCTTGATGTGAACACGGGCGGGTTCCGTGGCAGCGCCCGCAGCTTGCTCATCGACTTTTCGAGCGAATTGCCGCCGAAGAGATGCGGCGCGGAGTCTTTTGCTCACACTACATGGGTAAGTAAATTGGAGTTGTGAAACCAACATGACATATTAAAATACTAAACTAGTGGAACATCGCATCGTGCGTTAAGGGGGTATTCTAGTGTATTATTCAAATTTTTAAGAATATGGGTACGAGAAGGTTTTTGAAAATTTGAATTCTTTTTGGAGATATAGACATTTTACTGACTCGGTCACCATATTGGTTTGGCTTCACGCAAAACTTTAAATGCGTTTTTCTCAGAATAGACTTTTCATTACTGTTGACACGATTTCTCGAGTTTTAATTGACCAATTCACTTGAAATGTTCAAAGAGTCTTGTTTATAGACCTATCTATAGCCCGAACTAGGATTATTCCCAAATTCCAATTTTTACTATTTTTAAAAAAATCGAGGAACTCAAAGAACAGTAAAATAACACTTTTTTTAAACAGTCGCCAATTTGTAAAAAAACATTTTTTTCTTTCATCACTAGTTCGGGCGATTGCGACATCATTGTAAATTATTAATCTTTTTATTTTTTGCATTTCCGATGGCTAGGAGGGCTGAAATCATGTCAAGACTGAGGTGTCAATTTTTTGAGACCACCCACTTCAGCTGCCAGTTTTTACAATTTTCAACTTTTTTATTTTTGTTTTGTGTTTTAATAATATTAATAAACAAGTGGTAAAAAAATGAATAGTAAAAACATTCATTGCTTTCTTATACGACACTTTAAAAATGACCTAAAATTCATCGCTCTACACTAGAATACCCTCTTAAGGCAAATTGCTGAAGTTTTCCTTACGGCAATTTCATATTTTAAAAGTTAAGTTTTTTGAAGATTTTGAAAAAAAGATTTTTTGATAAATTTGAAATTATTTGAAAATTTTGTTTTTTCTTCAACATTTTTGTAAAATTCTGAAAACATTTGATATATTTTACATTTTTTTCAAAACGATAGCGCTGCGTAGCTGTTTTAGGGATCATATATCGAAGCACGTAAGCGCCACGTCTCAGTCTTGCGGTTAAATACTATAAATCTTAATACAGAACTCATAAAAATGTAAACAAAATATACTAATTATTAAAATCTCTATAAAATATTTGATAATTTGATGTAGGTACATAAGTCTAATGATCTTTTTTAAGCGCCAAATGGCATTTTATTCAACTTTTTTCTATTGGAGCTCCGAAAGCGCAGGACCTGCCTTCTCAAAAACCAATTTTTCAGTCCATCAATGCAAATATTCTATGAAATATTTAAATCGGACGCTCCATTCTCTCAAAAACTGAAATGCAATTTTTGGCACTTTTCCCCATATCTTGAAGCGACTGGACCTGCCTTTGTCAAATTACTAATCAGCACGTCTCCCCGTTAATACGAATCAATGTTTTATTAATTATTCAGATCGGTTGATCCGCGCTCTAAAATTGTAGACGCAAAGGGTATGGGCGCATTGCCATACAGAATCGGCCCCACCCTGGTATTTAAATAATTTATACGCCATTTTATAGGTCTATTTGATAAAAACCGATATACCAATTTTCAACTTTGTACCTCATCTTATGGCCGAGATATCATTGAAAATATGCCAAAGTGGCCCCTTCTTTCAAACTCACTTCTTGGCGTAACCATAAAAGATATCGAAAAAATTTTTACGTGATTCTACTCACATTGACTCAGACCACATTATGTAGAACAATCGATTCCAAAAAATCGTTTACTATTAGCTGCAAAAGACAAAATAATTTTTCAATTGATTATTTCGGGTAGTGCATTTGTCTGGACCACTTTCTAATTAGCGTTATTCGAAAGCCTATTGTTTTTTCTTTGAGTACTGCAAATATTGTTCAAATCAATTTAGTGGAACACATTGGAAAATTGAAAAGTACAGAGCAAGTACACCCGCGCGTAACGCAAATAGTACCCTGCAATTGCATAGAGTTCGTTCGGACGCAAAACAGTGCGCGATGCGCCGAAACGATTCTTAAGAAATTCTGAATGCGAAAATATTTATTTTATAGTTATATATGTATATATACATATGAAATAATGATATAATGAAACATTTTAGTTTCAACAAACACAAAAAAACTTTTTTTTGAATGATAGTTGTAACATTGTGACAATAAAGCCCTTATTGTGACCATTCTTTATCAGTACTACAATTTCATTTGATGTAAAAAAATATATACCTCTAATAAAATATAGCTGAATGTACTTTGTATAGTTTGCTATGAAAAATAAATAAAAAAAAATTTATGTAGAAGCTTTTTGTATAGTACTTCAGTAATTTACAAAAATTATTACTGAAAGTATTCTAATAAGCATTATTTTTATAATATAAAATATATTATTTAATTCATTCCGAAAATTATATTATTTATAAATATAATATTTGTATCTTTTGTGTGGTTTATGCGAAAGATCGTGTTTTTTTAACTAATTTTGTATTAGCTAATTCGCATCTACTTATAATATAGTGACATTTCAAATGCATTTAATTTCAGTATATATTTTTAACTTTCCGTAAGTAAGTTATTGTAATCGTTCAAAAATCGCAATCGAAAATGTTTGCACATCTTCACGTTTCGAAGGTTTCTGAACATTTTGGAACACAATAGAAAAAATTTATATGTGAGTATGTGTATTTGTGTTATATTTCGTGTATGAATGATGTAGTGAACATTCGATTCCTTTTTATGCAATTTCTAACTCCGCTTCATTAAGTTTTGTTCATTCACTTTTCAGGCTAATATATTTAAACGCCATCGTTCAATTTAAGAGCACTTTTATTTTGTCTATAAATTCGAATAATAAAAGTTACAGTATTTACAATAATATATTTGAAAGCATTCAATATTCTTATTTCATTATAGTACGGGAAGTTCCAGTAATTTGCCTTAAGGCACGATACACCACTAGTTTTAGTGATTTAATTAATATAGTAAAACTAATAATGTCTAAAAATTTCAAACTCCGTGAATTTATACATATATGACTATAAAATAAATATTTTCGCATTCAGAATTTCTTAAGAATCGTTTCGGCGCATCGCTGTTTTGCGTCCGAACGAACTTTATGCAATTGCAGGGTACTATTACGGTACTATTACGCGTTACGCGCGGGTGTACTGGCTCCGTTTTTTTCAATTTTCCAATGTGTTCCACTAAATTGATTTGAACAATATTTGCAGTACTCAAAGAAAAAACAATAGGCTTTCGAATAACGCTAATTAGAAAGTGGTCCAGACAAATGCACTACCCGAAATAATCAATTGAAAAATTATTTTGTCTTTTGCAGCTAATAGTAAACGATTTTTTGGAATCGATTGTTCTACATAATGTGGTCTGAGTCAATGTGAGTAGAATCACGTAAAAATTTTTTCGATATCTTTTATGGTTACGCGAAAAAGTGAGTTTGAAAGAAGGGGCCACTTTGGCATATTTTCAATGATATCTCGGCCATAAGATGAGGTACAAAGTTGAAAATTGGTATATCGGTTTTTATTAAATAGACCTATAAAATGGTGTATAAATTATTTAAATGCCAGGGTGGGGCCGATTCTGTATGGCAATGCGCCCATACCCTTTGTATCCAAACATACACACATACATACTACATAAACGCATACATACACACGCACATACATATATTTTTTTAAGGTATGCCAAAATGGTCATATTACAAAATTATCATCTTCAATTTTTTGCGATTAGTATAACTTACCCTTCGGGAAGTTAATTTTTCAACTAATGACTGCGAATACCAAATGTTTAATCATTGAAAATAATTGCTATGTATTTATAACACTTTTTAACACTATTCATTAATTTTACTGTAAAATTTTTTTACACATATCAGTCATGCAATAATATTTTATACTTTTAATCTTACATGTCCTAGATTAATTTTATCACCTAACTGTACTCACAGAAATTTATCATTTTAAGAAAATAACAGTAGGAATAAAAAATAACTGTTTTCAAAAAAACTCTTAAGTCAAACTTCAACAAATTAATGCCTCAACACAGCATCAAATCCAACATATATTATCCTTATTTTAAAAAAAATTGCTATAATAATAATTTTAAATTATTTGTTTTGGACACAGTTTGATATAGTCGAAATACATCAATCAATTATTTGTTCAAAATTTTCGAACTGGGGAACAATATCTTAACCAAAAATGATTTAACAAATTTAACTTAGAAATCTCTAACCAAAAAACGGGGCACAAAGGTCCAATTTCACTTTAAGTAATCATAAAGTCTAGTCTAACGAACTACAACATAATACATAACACGTATCAAACAAAAAACTATCAAACTCTGTCCTTTTTTACTCCATATGCGGGGTAAAATGGGACAGCTAGTTGGCAAACAGATCCAATGTCTTATTTTTCTACAATATTTAACCAAGGCAAAATATAAATTTCATGGGCACATTTTTGACAAAGATAACATTGTATATAGTATTTCGTCAACTTGATCTAGTATTTCGTCAGGAATATTTATCAGCAAAGTTGGAATAACAATTATTTATTTTATTTCTTGTAAAATTGTTTTTCTTAACTGAATTTACATTTGTATTCGCTATTTTCCATTGTTTACACCTTTACCAAGGTAAAGGTTCAATAGATTCTTTTTACCCCTTCCAGATCAAATGTATTATAGGGGTTATATAAAATCATATGTTGAATCTAACTTCAAATTAACTATTCATTTTAACTTTAACATTCAAATATACTATACAACAATTAAATAACGTATACTTAAAATTATATTAAGATTTCGCAAACTAAACAAGAATGCTCACAACCAAAAGAATTAATAACCAAAGAGAATACTTTTGTTGTGGATTTTCAAACATGACCGTTTATGTTCTGATAGCAACGTTGATTGATTTAACGCGATGGCTGGTTACTTATATTTTTCCCTCTACTCTTAAATGTTAAAAAAATGCCTAACTTTGCTTGTTTTGAGGTATTAAGTTTTTGAAATAATTGGTCTTTTTTTAAGTCTAGTTCATATAGAGTCAAGATCTTTTTACGTTGTATTTTTAATTTCATTTATATTTGAATAAAACTTTTTTTGTAGAAAACTTCATTTAAAAATAAATGTAGTTTTTTAGAATATATATATATATAGATAAAATTTATATTTAATTTGAGTTTCACAAGAAAAATGTCAAGTAAAATCATGTAATCCAAGTATCGCACATCGCACAATATAGTGTGGGCGGTCGCCAAGTTTCAGAAATATTCCTCCAAGAATTGATTCAATTTTAGATAAAAGCATCTAAGTAACTGTATTATTATCGATCTATCAATTTCTATTGTAATGGAATTCAATTCGACGAGTGAAATACGTTTCTGAAACATTACTTTTATATATAAAACTTTGTAGTATCCAAGTAATATCAATATTGAATTTAATGCACCACATTTAGAAATTACGTTCGAAAAAATTCATTGGCTATTATTCTAACGATTAATTTTTATTTTTAGGTTTCATTTGAGGATGATCAATTAGATCAGGAAAATGGAAACCACATGAACTTGTGGGCTGACAACAACAGATTGTGCTTATAGTCACCTAAAATGAATAACCAAGAAAGATTTTATTATTAAGTAACATATAAACATATCTGTACAAAAACAGTTATAACGATTTATAATAATTTTAATTATTGTAACCTAAAGTAGAAGATTATATGGATTTTTTATATTATGTATGTATATAAAACGTGATGTTATGTGACTGATTTATAAGTAATTGACCATATTTGTGAATATTTGAATATATGAATTTTAATTTAGTTAATATATATGCAAAATCTCTATAATTGTTATTAATTAATTTTTAATGAATGAATATTATGTATGTTAAACGCAATTTTAATGTAAGCTATTTTGTGTAATAAACCTTTAATTATATGTTCAATGGATTTATCATTCAGATGATAATAATCATAATCAGTCAATTATTTTATGACATTTTGATCAATAGTATGTAACTATATAGTAATAATTGTTTTCATGATCATGTGTATAACTATTATTCATAATTTTGAAACATTGTTTTATATTATATATGAAATTACCACTTACTCGTGGATAAGTGGCTAGAGCGACAGGGCCTCAACCAGAGGTCCCGAGTTTGGTCCCGCTTCGAGGAGCCTGCGTCAAGCAGGACATCCGTTTTCACTTGGAAATGATAGCAATATGTTTTGCTGCATTTAGAAAATATTTTCCATGATACATTATTATAATAACATCATATATCACACAGACATGAGACAACTGACCATCTGTAAAACTAACTTAGTATTAAGTCAAATTAGCCTAATAGCTTATATGACTTCAAGTTCACATTGCTATTCAAAAACAACAATAATAATAATAATAATAATAAAATATATGTATTATGTATTATAATTCGTTAAAGGTTCAAATATCCAGAATTTAATTATTTGAAACTTGTATAGATACTAAGAGTAATGTGTGGTGTATGTGAACCAAAATTTAACTTTTTGGTGACGTTTTCTTAAAAATAGCTGCACCGATTTCAAAAATTTTAAAAGTGGAAATTTTCACTAAATATCTAAATCTCAATTCCTTGATTAAGACCACTTCACATCTTGATTAAGTCAATTATTTACACATATCGGGAAGTTCATGCCACTTGCTCTAAATCAAAATATCACTTACAATTAGTTTCAATATTCCGACTTCCGTGTGACTAAAATATATAATGATATATAATTCTGAATGTGGAAGTATGCAGCACATAGCGAAAGGGGTAACTACTGCAAACAACACAAATAGTTTATCTTTATACATATATATATATATATATATATATATATATATATATATATATATATATACATTCAGCAGGACTGAGAATCGGCTGACATCAATTTTTCATGTCCCTTACTAATGAGGATTTGTCACCTTATAATACATTTATAATATAATATATATTATAACATATATTAATAAAACATTACAATTATAATTATGATTATGGTGTATTTACAATAACGTGAGACTTAAGTATAGAAGTGAATTAAGCGCTTAATATATCTACTGATCGTAGTACTTTATTTATAGAGCAAGGAAAAATATTTTTACTTATCAACTTTTCATATGTTTTCAAAGATTATGATATCGCAAATAGTAGAAAATTATTTTTTCTGGTTATTTTCAAGTTTTAATATCATATTTAGAAAAAATATCTAAACTAAATTGTATAGATTAACCAAAATTCTTGTAGCTATTAGTATTTGATAGTTGGCAAAAGCAGCTCGCCTTTAGGCTAATGCAAATATGTTGAAAACGTTCACATTATGTCCAAAAATTAGTATTTGATATATGCAAATACAATTATCATTTGTCTCTTGCAATCTTATTTTGCAAATACTGATTCACAGATTTTACTGTGGATTTCAGATTTCAATCTACGTACTAATGCTACTAATGTGATAACTGTTTTTAAAACCATAATTTCAGAAACTTTCCTAAAGACATACAATATCCAATTGTACATTATATGCCATAAATTCACATAAAAATGTAATTATTTTCGCTATTTCATATTTGAAATTTTAAATTTCGCGTACGTATTTTTGCAGTTAGTCAGGTGACTACAAATCGGCACCTTTCGTGAAACATCGTACGATACCGTAATTGTTGTCAACTCACCTTCAAATGTCACACTGTCATGGCTTTCGCGTTCGGTTTTACCCGCTTTTTGTATTTGATGAACAAAATAATTGAATTTTGTTTTTAGTGAATTAAGTGTTTACATTGAAAATAAATTTTATAAATAAAATATGACGGACCAAAATCGTGTGCGCAAGGTAAGTGGTTATATTAATTATTTGTACAAATGTGAATTGACGTTATTAAAATGGTTTATTTCCTTTTTAAAATAAAGTACGCTAAGAATTATTTTTGTGTTCTAAGTGACATATATAATCGGCTTGGTATAATAATAAAATTCACTTATAATATCAATTATTACGGATTATTTGCAAAGCAAATAGAAAGTATAGTACAGTAGTATTATATTTTTGAAACAAATTAAGCTAAACAAATATTACTTAAATAATTGTTTTTTGATATTAATATTTTATGATGACAGTTTAGCTTTAAGTATAAAATTTTTACAGAAGTTTTATATAGCTTATTATTTCCAGTATCGGCTGATTCAATACTTTATTTAAAATACATAATTCACGCTATTTCATATTATCATACAGGGCTGGAAAAGAAAGTATTAGTCTTTTAGTTTAATAAAATACCTTGCACAAGTGTACATTTTAAGGAAGAAATATTTGACGATTGGTTTCCCCAGGTGAACAACAATATCTTTATTTTCTGTTATTGTTTATTCAAATTTTACTTTAGCAAGGCACATTAAGACAAACAGTTAGGGAGCTACAGAATTTGAGGTTATCTGTAAGAATATTCTTTGAATACAACTTGTTTAGAATTGGGTGTAATAATAGAATACATAAAACTACTTTTGCTAATGACGTTTCTACGCTGTTAACTTTTATTGTAAAACATGTCATTTACTTCTTTTTATAAATTATATTTTTATTTTCAAAGTTACATTTTCAAAAAAATGCTCATATTTATCATTATTACTTTAATACAAAAATATTTCTTTCATTACCACACTGCCTTTATGCAAGACAGTTAATTTATGCTTGTGCAATTGAATATTCATTTGCATTGTGTGCAATCAATATATGTAAATTTAGTTTCTAATTATGTACATCAATATAAATTGGTGTATAATCTATGCACTGATCATTTTGTTTATTTTTTTATTTACAGCACAAGTCCAACAAAACAAAAAAGCTGCTCAGAACAATGTTTTGCAGCATAGTCATGCAGCTATTAATACTGTTTCGAAAATTTTTAGATAAATTTATTGATTATATTTTCTCTTTGTACTGGTCGAACAAAGAACAACCATTATCTCCTTTGGAAGATGACTATTTTGTAATGGAGAGTGCAGTCAGTATTGCTAAAAAAATTCGTGAACGCAAGTTAACATCTGAAGAAGTTGTAACTGCATACCAACGCAGGATAAACAAGGTAGGATTTCATAATAAAATTTTTTTTGAGTGTTTTTTTAAATTTGATAACTTTTTATTTAATACATTTGTATTATGTCTTCTTTCTTTAACAAATAGAAGTTTGTTTCTTATAATAATGCTTAATTTATACATATATTTGTTTATTGTTTCATATCATTTTTAAAAAATGTAAATATTATTAATACATTGTCATTTCATTGTCTATTGATAGCAGATAAAAGTGGTCATATCTTTTATCAAACACAAATATAAATATTCCAAATGAATTTGCAAAATAAAGATCTGAAATCTCCATCATTTGAATCATTTTCAAGATCAACAATTTAATGTATGAACAATATTAAGATAAAATAAAAGTTGTTAGATGAATGTGACTGTATATTTCCTTTAATTTGTATTTATTATTAATTGGGAATTGTTATCAAAATTGGGATGATTTATTAGAGACTGTGGCCTGATGAAAGATCACAATTAAATATTGTTGGTTAATAGGATATAAAAAATTATTTTTAATGGAACATTGTATACTGGTCTAATTTCAGGTCAATTATATCTTAAATGCTGTAGTCGACATGAGATTTGATAAAGCACTAGAGGAAGCTAAAGCCATAGACAAAAAAATTAACAACGGAGAATATACTGAACAGGACTTCAAGAATAAACCTTTTTTGGGTAATATTTAATTATACCTAAAAAATTTAGAACTATTATTAGAGATGAATTAAAAGTTTTCGAAAATTACCATTTATTGCTTCATCATTGTAGAATTATCTCTAAAGTGAAAACATAGTTTAAATATTACAAAAAAAAAAAATCTAACAAAATAAACTTAATAGGAGTTCCTTTTACAACAAAGGACTCCACTGCTGTTGAAGGATGTTCTCATACTCTTGGATTAATTTGTCGAAGATATATGCGTGCTGCTTCAAATGCTGAAGTTGTAAGATTAAGCATAGAAGCCGGAGGTATTTGTTTGGGTGTCACAAACGTTCCGGAGGTGAACAGATGGTAGGTACATTATAAAAAGATTCAGCAATTAATTAAACTGTAAAATATAATTGTTTAACTATGTAAAAATATTTTTAAGAAGTATTATTTCTAAATTCTTTTATTTACATTTTCTATTATGTAAAATGATATCAAATTTCATTAGGCAAGAGACATATAATAATTTGTATGGTTTAACTAAAAATCCATACAAATTATCTCGTACTGTTGGAGGCTCAAGTGGTGGCGAAGGTGCTATAGTGACAGCTTGTGGATCAGCTTGGGGATTAGGAACTGATATTGGTGGCTCTATTAGGATGCCTGCTTTTTACTGTGGTATATTTGGTCATAAACCAACATCAGAGTTGACTAATATGAAAGGTGATTATGTGATCACATTTACATTGAATACTTTTTATAATTAATGCAACTATGTACACTAACAATTCTATTTGATTTTTAAGGTTGTACATTCCGAACTGGACAGGAGACCAATACAATGGTACAAGCTGGTCCTATGACTCGTCATGCTGAAGATCTTTTGCCCTTGCTAAAAATTCTTGTAGGTGAAAAATGCAGTTTATTGAAGTTGGATACTCCAGTTAAAATGAAGAATTTAAAAGTGTACTATATAGAAGAAAATCGCGACATTAAATGCAGCTCTGTATGTCAGCCATTAAAAGAATGCCTAAAAAAGTAAACTTAATTATAAGACATGTTATTTTCTGATACCTACCATATTAACACTTTTATATTTCAAGGGTTGTACGTGAACTCGAAACAGTATGTAATGAAGTAAAGCCTGCATCAGCTGAGGGTATCGAATATTCATTTAGGTTATGGCGCTACTGGATGACTAAAGAACCAGCAGATTTCGCAACACTTTTGAATAACGGAGATGCAAAAGCTAATGGCATTCATGAACTGCTCAAAAAGGTAACAATTCGAATATTGAATATGAGTGATGCAAATTTTTACATTATTATTTTTATAGTGCATTGGACAAAGTGATTACACCATGGCTTCTATTTTGAGTTTGCTTGATAGCTGTCTACTAAAGCCAGAAAATGCCAAATGGGCTGAAGAATTGACAGAAAAGTTGAAGTCATATTTTGAGGTTGCTTAAATTATTTATATAGAGATTATTATTGCAGTATTATATAAAAAAAAAATGTTTCAGGAATTATTAGGCTCTGATGGTGTCCTGATATACCCGAGCACAACTTTCACAGCACCTTACCATTATTCAGCATTTTTAAGACCATATAATTTCTCATACTGGGGAATATTCAATGTATTACATCTGCCTGTTACACAAGTACCCCTTGGATTGGATAAAGATGGACTTCCATTAGGTGTTCAAGTAGTGGCTGCTCCATACAATGATCACCTTACTATAGCTGTAGCTTCAGAACTGGAAAAAATATTTGGTGGTTGGGTCCCACCATTTGAAGTATTACCTTCGTAATTAGTCTTGTTTGTGCGCAAATTTTTTAATTATAGAAATTTACATTGTATATGCATTTATGTTGCGGGATATTTTTATGCTTCTGACTGCAATGTATATTTTATTTTATTGGTGCTTCACATTCCATGTCAATCTTACATTCTTATGTTTAATGCCTATAAATGGTGCTTGTATTAATATTCTTATATGTATGTTTTAAGATAAATTATGTGTATTGTAATATTTATTTAAACATGTTTTACAATTTAATATATGTATATTTTGTTAATACTAATTTGTTTTATTACTTTGTTGCATGTTTTAAAGTATTAAATCGTTCCAGTTAGAATCATATGGTTAAAACTGTATGTATGAATTAGAACAATAAGTCTAACGAGATGTCTGATTCTGGTTAGAGTCCTTAGGGGGGCGCCTCAATTGTCAGTAAGGAGCCTGTTTTGTATTTCCGTAATGCTTCGCTAGATGTCTCTGGTAATTGGCCGAAGTCGATAATAGTTCGCGCGTGCGACGGCGTGACCACCCGAGAAACGTCGTCGGCGCTCGAGCGCTTGCTATCGAATCGAATCGAATTCAGTCCTCCTGTCAGTACTTGTTCTTGACGCGTTGCAATAGGGTATTAATGTGTTGCTCCAATAATTTCTATTTTAATTGATTTGTGCACTATGGCTGAAAGTGAGGTAATAAATAACAGTGTTCAATTTTTTGAGGGAGTGGAAAAACTTCTCGAAATTTGGTTTGCCCCAAATGAAAAGAATAAAATGGCAGATTTGCGTAAAATACCAAGGTTAGTAGCAGAAATTTCAAAAAATAGTATTAAAACAACATTAATTGGTTCCGAAAATTAAGTTATGTTACTATTTCTATATTTTAACCGCAACTTAATTCATATATTTAACAGAATTCAATATATTGTGTTTATAATAATCTTGTAATCAAAAGCCGGATTCGTAGATTTTGCAACTGTAAATTTGTTGAATAACGATTAAAATAGAAATATATCAACTAACTTTTTGGATTATCATTTCATTGGACAATATATTTATACAATTGTAATGTGAAATATATTATTGCATAAATTGTTAGTGGATGCATATTATGCCATATTATCTATATACAAAAATCATATTCTTTCTTCCGTTGACACTTAACAGTTTAAATATATTTATTTATATAATGGATTGTAATTTATATATAGATGCTGCATTAATTCATTCTTTAATTCTAATTTTATATACAAAGTTCTGATAATTTATGCAAATTGTTTATTGACATATAATTGTATTTATTCATACGCAATTTAATTATATATATATATATATATATATATATATATATATATACCACATAAACGAAAACAAACATTGCATAATTTTCTAATCTTTTCGGAACCATGTAGATAAACTTAGAAACTCAGGTAGGATGCTTATATTTATTTGTTTGTGGCATTATATATATATATATATATATATATATATATATATATATTGTGTTTTTGGGCAAGAAACAGTCTTTCTTGTAGTATCGAACGTTTCGAGCTTTTATTTGACTCATCTTTAGTGCATATAAATGATTAAAAGAAAAACACAAAAATGCGAACACTAATTATTATAGCACAGAGCTATATGACAAAAAAAGCTTTTACTTCAATATTCAAATAAAATAAATGAAAAGATTTATAAAGTACAAATAAAATAAATATAAAATTTATTTTATTTTAATGCTTAATTAAACATTTTTTGTTATATAACTATGTGTCAGTGTTTGCATTTTTGTTTTTTTTTTCAATTAATAATTATTTGTATACATTGCTGCTACAATGAAGACATTTTTCTTTATTAAATTCTGTTAATTATTGGATGAATGTCCAAAAACACTTAATATATCTTTCGCCACGTAAAGCATATATATATATATATATATATATATATATATATATATATATATATAATCTGTCTACATATTATCTTGAAAATATACCATATTTGATACAATTGCACCAACAGTTCCCAAAATGCATCAGAATTGTTATCTTCATTCTAATGCTGAAATATCAAATGAGTAGGAAATTTTCATAGTATAAAGTCATATCAAAGTACATAATCATTTTATAGATTTTTAGTAAAAAACGGATGAAAGCCAAAATATTAAGCTAAATTAGTTTCCTACTATATATTGTGAAGCAGTAAAATATTAATGAAAATAGCTCGACTTAATTCAAATTTTGTATTTGTTATGTTTTGCATTGGATATAAAATAAATCAACAACCAAGCATTATCTTATTTAATCCACATGCATGTAATTTTCATGTACCACTCTATTACATTACATTTAATAATGCAGAATATAGAAATTTTTGCTGACCTTAGACATCATGCTATTTGTGAGCAGAGGATTTTTGTAATATGCAATTATGTTAGCTACATCAACTTTTAGACATTTTGATCGATTTGAAATTTCTTTTGATTTGCTTATTATAATATCTTTAACATTTTTTGTTTTTAGCTCTATTGACGTTTTATTTTCACGTAATTTTGATCTAAATTTTCAGATTTTAATATTATACTTAAGATTCTTAACATTCTTTTCATTCCATTCGCATGTTTGACCTAGTGCAACTATTTTTATGTAATAGTTATAGAAATGTATACAATTTGTATACATTATAATACAAATATATAAGTATATAATACAAATACAAAGTATCAAAAGTTCTCTTGGTTTCCTTGGATTGAATCTTTATTAATTTTGACTAACAAGTTATGTAACTTTTGAAAATGTTTTCAAATATTCATGCGGACGCATATTCACATCCCTTAAGTAATCTTTTGTCTTCAAATATTTACATCTCGAGAAACTCGTATATGTAGTATTTAATGAAACCCAAAATTAGGAGAGGAATGAATATGACAAATTTCTTAAAAAATATGTAAATATAAAAGATGATATTTTGAGCAATTATTTCTATGATAATCTTTTCCTATTTTTTTCTATCAGTTTACAATTATTTACTTCCTGTAGGGTAAGTAATCGCAAACACATTTTTCTATACCTTTATGTTTCAAAGGGTTCGCAACATTTTGACAAACTTTAGAATAAAGAAGGTTAGAAACGTACTCCAAAGGTTTCGTAGATAGAAAAAAGGTTTTAAATAAATAGCGGTCAAAAATAATCATTAGGCATATGCACATCAGATTATAAAATATTTTACAGAGATTTTAATAATAAGTACAAATAGTTTAAAGCCGGCAGTTTAGGTTAACCGACTTGAATGGGTTTCTTGAATATTTTCAAAAAATTTCAAAATTTTCAAAGTAGACCATATTTTTTAATGTCAAAATCTGAAAAAAGGTTTTTTTTTTAATTTTTAAAAAACGCAAGTTTTTTTTAAAAAAATCTACTAAGCTAAAGTATTAAAATTAAAATTAAATATTAGGTTGTCAAATATCTCCCTTCCGCCTTTTTGTATCATAAACCAAGAGCAAAAAAGCGGAAGGGAGATATTTGACAACCTAATATTTTAAATTGCGGTACGGGAAGTACCAGCAATTTGCCTTTAGGCACGCACCACAAGTTTATTTTTTTAACTTCCCGTAGGGCAAGTTATAGTAATCGCAAAAAAATCAAAAATGAAAATGTTTATATATCTTTACGTTTCAGAGGTTTCTGAACATTTTGGCATACCTTAGAAAAAATGGATGTATGTGTGTGTGTGT
Organism: Ctenocephalides felis; assembly: GCF_003426905.1. Classification (NCBI taxonomy): domain Eukaryota; kingdom Metazoa; phylum Arthropoda; class Insecta; order Siphonaptera; family Pulicidae; genus Ctenocephalides; species Ctenocephalides felis. Next base: position 124,168,330 of record NW_020538040.1, read on the forward strand.
GTGTGTGTGTGTGTATGTATGTATGTATGTATGTATGTATGTATGTACGTGTGTATATGTATGTGCGGATACAAATTTTCGTCGACGATTTCGGAAACACGGATCAACCGATTTGAATAATTCAAAAAACATTCGATTCGTATTGATAAGGAGACGTGCTGATTAGTTTTTGGAGAAGGCAGGTCTAGTCGTTCCGAAAATACGGGGCAAAAAGTGCCAAAAACGGTAACTCAGTTTTTAAGAGAACGGAACGTCCGATTTGAATAATTCACTTGTATTGACAAGATGAAGAACTGATAAAATTTTCATGAAGGTAGGTCTAGCGGTTTCGGAGATATGGAGGAAAAAGTAAAAAAATGAGCCATTTGGCGGTCAAAAATGATCATCAGACATATGCACATCAAATTATCGGATATTTTATAGAGATTTTAACAATAAGTATACATTTTGTTAACATTCCTATGGGTTCCGTACCAATGCTTATGCGTTAGACAGCGACGCGGCGCTTACGCGCCTTATATTTTGTCCCTATGCAGTTAAAGCAGTACGATTGCTTTGAAAAAAAAATTTAGATCTTCCACAATATGTCAAAATAGAGAAAAAAAATTTTTTCAAAAAAAAAAATTAACAAAAAAAAATTTTTTTTTTAAATTTTTTTTTTCAAAAAAAAGTAAATTTTTGTCCAATTTATAGTTTCTCAAAAATCTTATTTTTTTAAAGTAAATTTTTTTCAAAAATGTTAATCGTTTTTAAAAAAATAATAATTTTTGGTACGGGAAGTTCCAGCAATTTGCCTTAAGGCACGATGCCTTAATTGCCTTAAGACAGAATTCCACTTACAGCTAGTTTATATAGAAATAGGAAATCATCTATACTTTTTATTTTTTATTTCAACCTGTCAATCAGCCCTTCAATAGCAATAACGCCGTAAAGAATATGTCAAATGCATGTGCCTTTGCTTTCTAAAAATAATGTTTGCTTGTCGCCGATATATTGAAAGAGAACTTATTCTAATAAATACTGCTTTTGGATTACATATTATTTAATTTTAACTTATAAATATTTAATATCACATTCGCTCTGGTGACGTTTAAAACGTACCGGAATCGAATCGCATTCATACCAGAACTAGTGGTGTATGGCATCATGCCTTAAGGCAAATTACTGGAACCTCCCGTACCGTAACGAAATGTTCGAGAATATTAAAGATTTTCAAATAGATTATTATAAATACTGTAACATTGTCTAATATTTATAAGAATTATGTAAACTGAATTGCAAAATTGAATTTATTTATTTAAAGCATATAAGTGAGCTTTCGAACTTTAGCGAGAATTAAAATAAAAATCTGAAATATTTTCGATCTACGAAAAAAAAAATTTTTTTCATAAGCAATTGTTTCGTCAACACGAGCAGAAAGTTTTTTGAATCATGAAAATCGGATGCTTTGTTCTCTCGAAAACTGCCATTTTTCGTACAGTTAGCTCGGTATCTTTGAAACGGCTGGACCTGCCTTTGCCAAAAACTAATCACCTCTTCTCCTCATCATTACGAACTGAATGTTGTTTAGATCATTCAAATTGGATTCTCCGTTCTCTCAAAAACTCGATTTCTATTTTCTACACTCTTTGCTCTGTATCTCCGTAACTGCTGGACCTGCATTTGCCAAAAACTAATCAGCACATCTCCCTATCAATAGGAATCGAATGTTTTCGAAAACACACATGCACACACACACACATCCATTTTTTCTGAGGTATGCCAAAATGTTCAAAAAACTTCAAAACGTCGAGAAATGCAGAAATGTTCAATTTCGATTTTTGGACGATTACAATAACTTACTCTACGGGAAGTTAATTATATATAAAGAAGCATCTCGTAATATTATGCATAATATGTAAAAATAAAATCGGTATATGTACAACACGAGGTCACGACTTTAAATGTCTTAATATCTCTTCACGAGGCGCTCATGTCACTTTATATAATATATTATATACGTATAGTAATATATGTATAGTAAAATGTCATTTCATTTTTTTGCACAATGTTTTTTTGAGAAGTTTTTTATATTTTGACGTGAGACATTATATAATTATATTATATAATGTACATAATTATATAGTTTTTATTGAATAAACACCAATTTCTGTGAAATTTTCAACTGCTACTACGTTGCTTCGAAAATATAGATTCACATTAATTCTACTGATCTATTTATATATATATATATATATATATATATATATATATATATATATATATATATATTTAACTATTTAATTCATTTTAATATATATTTAAGTTGTTCATATTTAACCCGGTATAAAAAGTATACCATACAATCGATTAATAAAGTCCTACTAAAAGTCAGCTTATGATTATGATTAGATTAACAATAACTTGTCGTCCTGGTTTTGACCTACAAAAAATATGGTCACCTTAGTCATGATTCGCAATAATCCTCCGAAATGGTTGGACCTATTTTTATGAAATTTTGCATTTGGACCTATTTGCATTTCTTCTGTGTGTGTGCTGATTAGCTTTTGGCAATGGCAGGTCCAGCAGTTTCGAAGATACGAAGAAAGAGTGCACGGAATAGAATCGTGTTTTTAAGCGAACGGATTGAGTGATTCAAAAAACTTTCTGCTTGTGTTGACAAAGCAATTGCTTTTGAGAAAAGATTTTTAAAACTTTTTTTTTCTAAATTTTTTTTTGTATATCGAAAATAATTCGGATTAGCAAGTTCTAAAATTAAGTTCACTTATATACTTCAAATAAATAATTTTAACTTTGCAATTCAGTTTATATAATTTTTATAAATATTAGACAATGCCCTGTTATGTTTTTGACATAATTTTAGTTCAGATTTTCTTGAAATTATACAAAAGCTTAAATATTACTTAAAAAAAACACAATTTATTTTTATCAAGGGCTGTCAATCCCTCTAACACTTATTTTCTTTTTGAGATCAAATTTCTTTATTTTAATGCGCTATTGAAAAATACATTTAACACTAAATTTTCACCTTTCTACCACAAATTATTATTTCATAAGTCATTTTAATAGTTCAATCATTTCACATTTAGTTCGATAACTTCAAATTTTGATCAAAGTTTGATGCTTATTATGATTATGATTTTAGCTTATGGAATAGCTTAAATATATTCGCTCTGAAATGTTTAGCTTATCGTTGAAACATTTTCAAACCAATTTTTAGATTTTGGAAACGAAAGGTTATACAAAATATTGATCGATTCTTGCATAATCGCAACAATTTTTGAGACTATGCAAATCTACGCCAAAAATGAATGTTCCGATGCTGCTTCGTAATTGAAAATTAAATATTAAAAGTTAATGATTTAATGAAAAGCGCGGTAATGATAAATCAAAACGTTGAATCTCCAAATGTGCCAATACAATTTAAACTAAATCTTACATTGCGGACACGGTTAAACAAACGTTTGCCGGACCTGCTAGTATATATATATATATATATATATATATATATATATGTATATATATATATATATATATATATATATATATGTATGTTTATTTTGCAATACGATACTTTAGTGCCTATTTGTATACCATGGTTTATCAGTATAAATAAGATTATTTATTTACAATATTCGAATATCAAATTGCAAATATCTTCTGCTAGTTATTCTTTAAACCTTCAACATTATCATATATTTATTTAGTTAAATTTGTTATAGTAATTTTCCACCAAATAAAGGTTGGAACTATAACCCTTAGCATAAATGTTTGCAATTTTTTTATTGTTAACTTCCCGCAGGGCAAGTTATAGTAATCGCAAAAAAATCGAATATGAAAATTTTTATTTATCTTTACGTTTAAAAACCTTTTGAACATTTTGGCATGCCTTAGAAAAAATGGATGTTTGTGTGTGTGTGTATGTGTGTGTGCGTGTATGTGTGTGTGTTCGGATACAAAATTTCGTCGACGATTTCGGGAACACGGATGAAGCGATTTGAATAACTCAAAAAACATTCGATTCGTATTGATAAGGAGAGACGTGCTGATTATATATATATATATATATATATATATATATATATATATATATGTTGATAGTGTTTAAATTTGACGTTGAAATGTATATATATACATATATATATATATATATATATATATATATATATATAATTGGAAACGTTTACGGGATATTGCTCGTAATAAAACACAATGAATAGAATGACAAAAATATATATATATATATATATATATATATATATTTATTTATTTATTCAAAAGAAAAAATAAACTTTTGTAACAATTTTTTCAATAAAAACATATTATTAATAAATCAAACAATACTAATGTGACGGATGTGTTTGTTTATTTTTACACAAATAATTAAATCTAGGCTCAATTTGAGTTAGTGCAGATCGTAATAAATTTTCAACGTTTATTAAAGTTGGACGGTATTTTGATTTTATATAAGTTAAGGTGGAAAAGGCTGATTCACATAAATATGTTCTACAAAATGGCAGTAATTTGTTCATTGCTATTTTCGATAGTAGTGGATATTCTGATTTCATTTCTATCCAAAATTCATGCACAGGCACTTGAGAAAATCTTAGTCGCAAGGTAGCATCACTAGTTAATTCGGCAAATTCTTCTTGTGCTTTTAAGTTTAAAAAATGATTTTATCAAAAATGTCTGCCAAATAGCATAGCTTGAGAAGCCATAAATTATCGTGAAAATAATCAAATTAGTGCATCGCACAAAGACGCCGATTATAATAAAACTACAATAGTATTTTGTATGATTTTTATTCGTATTTATATTTGCACGTAGTGTGTGTACTAATTTTAAAATTTTATTTATAATGACTGAAAAGTATCAGATCTGCGTGACCCCCGTTCAGTAGCCTCGCGACCCCCACTTTAAGAAACCCTGACCTAGAGGGTAGTACCACCTATAACCTTGGCCTGAAAGTGTGTATTCAGTGAAAAAATTAGTATTGAATAAGCAGACAATTGCGTTTTTCTACCTGCTGTTTACCTGCCGCTGCCCGTTCAAGCTCCCGGGAACTCTATTATTATGATAAAATTATCATGACTGTTGCGTTTCTTCACTATCGCAACTTCATGATTGTGTGTTATTTGAAATAAGATTATGGAAAATTTTGACACAGGATATATCCCGCTATAGGATTAGATTACGGTTTATGGTGATGTTCTCTGTAATTGCGATTCGAGAAATATAGTTGCTTGTAATAATAACAAATATTGTTGCCTTCACCCAAAGGCTGTTTTATAACGTGAAATATTTTCCAATTTTTTTATATTTTTGAATTAATGTTTTATGCTATTTGTAATGGCAAGATACAACATATTTTTTTAAAAAAATGTTATATAATTTGAATGTTATTATTCATAATATTGAGATTTATTATCGTTATCAGATGAAATAATAAAAAATCATTAATATTTATTTTTTGTTAAAACCAAGTTATCATTTTCTCTTAATATATTACGACTATACTTTTAATTCGCTTTAAATTAGCGATTTTTGAAACCTAATGATTGGACAAAATATGTTTTATAAGTCTCATTAATATTATTTATCGCATAGAATTTAAATTTATTATGTGTTAAATAATATTTAAATACTTTTGAAAACACAAAAGGTCTTATGTCTTATTCTTAATTTTAAAGGGATTTTACAATATAATAGCTACATTATTTCAACGCAAAATATAAATTCTATGAATGCATTTCTACAGAGATAACACTGTATGTACCCTTATCTGTCCGCCAAAAATATATATCAGCAGATTTTTTTGAATATGTCATTTATATCTTGTAAAGTTGCTTTTTTTAACTTAATTTGCTTTTTATTTACTATTTTTTTGCCAGGGTAAAGGTACAGTTGATCCTTTTTACCCCAACCAGGTGTAAGCTTTTATAGAGGCCATGTAAAAAAATCTGTTGAATTTAACTTAAAATTAACAATACATCTTATAAATTAATTAAATAACGCATACTTAAAAATTATGTTAAGTTCCAAACTCGCAAAAAAAAACTAACAACGGAAGAAAATACTTTTGTGGATAGTTTTTGAAACATTGCCGTTTTTCTTTTTCTTTTTCTTTTTCTTCCTACTTTCAAATATTGTTGATAAAACAAACTTTACTTGTTTTTGAGATATCGGCGGTGGACTTTTGTACCCGCGGACCCTTAAGGCCGTGCTCTCACTCTATATACTTTTTAATTATCAAGTGTTATACTTATACATATCATGCAAATTCTTAAGACAAAAATATTTTTATTGAATAAGATATTATGTTATACTAATGATTAAGTGAGCTTATGTGATTTTATGATTTTTTTTCAAGTAATATCAATATTAAATATTCTTCATATTCTAGATAACAAATAGCATAAATACATTAACGTTATAAATGAGTAATCACTTAAAATACAATGTTATAAAATTTTATACAGTATGTGGGAATGGATTGCACAATATATGCGCTAAAAATAAACATGGTTTGTGAGATGATAAACTTTTATTTTCATGATATGAGTGCAATACCAATACATTTATTATGCATTATTGCAGCAGTATCACAGTTTCTATTCGTTGACGAATTTTCATTTGTACTTTGTTCAAATATTTTTGAACTCTTTATAACGTTCAATAGAATGTTTTTTAAAAAAAAACATTTAAAATTATCTAAATAGCTAATCTTCTTATTCTTATTAATTCTATTTTTACACATATCGGCAAGTGTATGCAACTTTCCTTAACCAGTTAACTGTGGCGCTCACATCGAACTGTACGCACATTTTTGGCGTCCGATTTGAGATCATGACGAGTATATTCGTCAATCACATGATAAGTTGCGCAGGTAATATATCAGAAAAATATGGGTTCACTCAAATTAAAAAAGTGCATTTTACTCATCTGTTTTGTATAAAACAGATTGTAATTAATAAAAGAAATGAAAAAAAAAATCCGTGAAATATTGTACATGTAAATGTAAAAAAGTAAGAATAATTCTTAATGAAAAGCAAACTGCTTATTTCAAAATAAACAGTAGAAAGCGATATTTAAATGTAGACAAATTTTAATTTTTATGATCAAGGTGAAATGCCATTTACAAACACTCACTTTATATAGTCATTGCCTCAAAATATTCTAAATATCTCGAAACTTCAAAATATATATTTTCTTTAAAAAATTTAATTCAAATTCACTGTTTTATAGCCATAACTCGTTAATACACACAATTATGTGTCACATCTCTATGACGTGTATAATCGTCAAACACAGTTAACTGGTTAAGGGTCGAAGCTGTACAGGAGATTATGGAAAACAGCATTTATATTAGATATCACGATAATATAATGAAACACATTTAATATTAGAATCTACATCTATTAGAAGATTGAAGAAGAAACAACCTATCGATCTAATATACTAAAATTGTAAAAAAAGTAATAATTCGGCAGTAGTTGGCGTATGAAGTCAAAAAATACAGCTAAAAGGCATAAATGTACCACAATTAGTATATGACAACTACTAGGTTGGCTTCTCAAACAAGCCATACACTAAGTATCAAAACAATTACTAAATGTCCTCGTGATGTAAACAGATCATAATTTAAAAATTAATTATTAACTAACAATTATTAAATATAATCGTTTGTAGGATTTTAATGGTAATGATTATGGTTTGTTTATATTTTCAGATCAAAATGGGATGCTTTATTGAAGATAGTCAGATGCGAGATTATAAGCTTTAGCAGAAATGATCAAGTTGATGCCTACGTATTGAGGTTGGTTATTTATAATTTATATTTTGATTTTTATTATTTTAAATGTGGTTAAATTTATTTTTGTGCATAAAATCTATTTGTCAGTTAAAATTCATTTTCATACATATAATTTTGATGTGTTTTGTATAGTTAAAACGTATAATTTTTTTCTAATAAATACTGAATTTAGTTTCTAATTTCCTATTTCTCAAGATTATAACTCACTACGTTTTCAACCATTTTTTTAATTATTAATATTTTTTTATGTTTGCTTACTTACCCTATTAAACAAATTACTGTTTATGATGTAGTTATTAATTTATTATTGCTAACAAATCAACAAAACTATAATCACTTAAAATGTTTATAAATAATAGTTTAACATGCAGTGTCGTTTTTGTTTACTATTTTTGTCGAACAGCGTGCAATTTGCTTAATTCATTAACATGACTTGTCAATGTTGTTAAGCTTTGTACTGACGTTTCAAATGTTTTGAATATATGTTTATATACTTATTTTATGTAATATAAATTGTTTAATATTTAATTAGCTCCTGTGATATAACTGTCTATATCATTATATATATATACTTAAATATTACTTTATTTTTATAATCAATTAAGTCCTTAAAATTTTCCTTAACAAACTTCAAAAAGATTAATCAAAATTCGAATAACCGTGTAGGAGTTTCCATTCATATATATATATATATATATATATATATATATATATATATTAGGGTAGTCCTTAATATGATTATTAATTTTCAAAAAATTAAAAAATGTTTTTTAGATATAACTTAGCGAACAAATTTATGAGTTTTATTCAGAATTCGACGCTTTACGAATCAATTTATAAAAAACCTGTTTTGCAGAGGGTCGAATTTTCAATAAAAAATTACACGAATTTTTACTTTTAATTCATTTGTCATACCTAAAAAAATTGTTTTTTCAAATTTCAAAATTTTTTCCATGCTATTTTCATACGAAGTTTGATTGAATTGCCCACTATGTCAAAATTAATATTAAGAGCTAAAACTTTCAGAGAATGGTTTTTTATCAATTGGGAACCATTTGAGCCCTTGGGAGCAAGGATATTCGAAAATGTCCTTATTAAGGACCACCCTAATATATATATATATATATGTATATATATATATATATATGTTTGTATTTTAGAATTGCAACAAATGCGTAAGATCTTATCATTATAAGGTTTTCTCTATAATTAACATTTTTCAATGTTACTTTTCTTATATTTCATCAACTTGAAATTCAACGGATCGATTTTGTTTTCTGGTCTGCACTTTAGCAGTTTTTGTTGCCTCGGTTTTTAAAATAATCTACTACTATTTCGTTAATACTATGATAAAAAAAATTGAGTTATTTTTTGCTGAAAAATATTGCTTCTCTATCTATGAGGAATGTGACCAGGGTTTGTAAAATTAAGATACATAGTTCTACGAAAGTATAGTTACAATTGCTTACTGGCTTGTCCCGGTTAGTATATATATATATATATATATATATATATATATTAATTTGGAAATATGAACAAAACAACACTTTTTGTCTCATCATCAGTGTGTTATAATTTAAAATTTAAAATATGGAAACCTAAATTAGCATTATGTGTTATCCGTTACAAGTCGTTCAATATCTTCAATATCAATTGAACGACTTGTAACGGATAATACATAATGCTAATTTAGGTTACACACTGATGATGAGACAAATCTAGTGTCGAAACGTTTGTGAAAATTATTATTTAATAAATTAGTGCAAAAAACAGAGTGTTGTTTTGTTCATATTTCCAAATTAATATCTATTTATCCACGCAGAATACATTTGTTATATATATATATATATATATATATATATATATATATATATCACAACTTGTTTATAATCTGTTTTTGTTGTACATGACTTAAAATAGTGGTTAACCATTTTCTTTCTGTTGACATTATGCTAGATATACATATTTTAATAGTGATGACATTTCAATTTATTTTATTAAACCAATGTATGGTATAGATGCTGCGATCAACCAAACTATGCTGATATGATCGTGCAGTATTTCTTTTTTTAATGTTGCATTTTTCTATCTTCGCTTTTGCATTTTGCATGTGCCTAAATTAAAATAAAATATTTTGAATTAAAACTAACAATAGTATCCATTACTTATGATTCTGAGTAATTGCGACTCCCTGTTCTGCGTTACCGATTTATTTGCGTCACTAATAATTTTCTTAGAAAACATATAATTAAAACGTCGGCAGTAATTGAGTTAGTGTATCGTGAATCAGCATAACATATTTTTAAAAAGTTTGTAAGTATTAATTAAAATGTATAATAATCATATAGTGTTATCAGTTATTTTCTCTCAAAATTTATTCTGTTTTGACAGCCTTTAAATGAGATGAAGTGTTTTTCCGTGATCGGTTAACGGTGGCCCTTGGGCGCGTGCCAAAATAACGAGCGGTATTGAATGTAAATATTTATTTTTTATATTTTTATTTGCACTTTATTCCAGTCAATAATATTCGATTGATTTCCGTGTTATTTAATCAAATATTTAGTTTTCAAATATTATTTAATAGTTTATCGAAATAACATTATCAGATATCTTTTTCGATTATTCTGCTGTGAAGCTTATGATTAGAGATATATTTATAAATAGAGTCTAATGATACTAAGTCCGGTTTGATAAGGCTAAAAATAGGATTTCTTTTTTCTACAGAATCTTCAGCAATTATTTAAGACTGCGCTTACTATGTGTATCGTAATTGAAAGAAAATCATTTCAGTTTAGGTTTTATTATATATGTATCTATAAATAAAGAAATGTGAGACTTATTTTCGAGCCGTCAATTATGTAAATAAAATTAATATTATTTTGTTTTCAAAAGAAGTTAAGAATGGTTTTATATTCAAAATCTTATTTTTTTCGTAGAATAATGATACTAAAAGTGTTAAAGAATTTATACTATTTCAATTTGCTACAAAGGTCTTAATTCTGTAAGTTTGTAAATAAGTAAATAATTTGCAACTACATAGTATTATTTTTGGAGCTGAAATTATTTATTGACGGGTATTAAAATTTTTCATAAGCAATTTCTCAAAATATGTTTATTGCACGATTTTAGGAAATTAATATACGTTGAATTAATTTAATTAATTTTATATACTATTTATTAAAACATTTTATTCTATAACTATTAGTATTTATATTAATAAAATTTTATCTCATCATACGAAATATTAGATAAGGAAAACCCTAAACCATCTGCTTGCTCATGGTGCAAAATATATATACTCGTATGTTTGCGTACTAAGTTTCTGAAAGTTTTAATAAATTTTCTAATTATCTGTTATATGCCCCTAACGTACAGGTTTGGCAGACCCTTTTTATTATTTATAAGCTATATTTAAAATTATTATGTATCTTTAATATAGATTTTTGTAATTTTTTTTACGTTGCCTAGAATGCAAAATAAAGTAGACAACTGTCAACTTTTACATTAGGGCTACATTAGAACGACTGGGCCAGAATCAGAGGTCCAGCTCTGAGCTGCCTGATGTCAAGCAGTAGTGACTTTGGTTTACACTTGGAAATATAGATAGCAATAGGTTTTCAAGCGGAAATAGACTTATCCGGCATTGCTGCATCTATAAATGTTCATTAGTATTACAGAAATTGTACTAACAGAATTCATCACACAGAGATGAGACGGGTTTCCATATGTAAAACCGACGTAATATTAAGTCAAATTAGGCTAACAGCGTACAGGACTGAAGTTTTGATTGCTGTTCAAATAATATAATAAAAAAAACTTTTATATTAAGCATAGTAATAATAATAAAGACAAA
>NW_020538040.1:124180995-124208717 GCF_003426905.1 Ctenocephalides felis
TCGATTTGAAATTTCTTTTGATTTGCTTATTATAATATCTTTAACATTTTTTTTTTATAGCTCTATTGACGTTTATTTTCACGTAATTTTTGATCTAAATTTCAGATTTTAATATTATCCTTAGATTCTTAACATTCTTTCATTCCATTCGCATGTTTGACCTAGTGCAACTATTTTTATGTATAGTTATAGAAATGTATACAATTTGTATACATTATAATACAATATATAAGTATATAATACAAATACAAAGTATCAAAAGTTCTCTTGGTTTCCTGGATTGAATCTTTATTAATTTTGACTAACAAGTTATGTAACTTTTGAAAATGTTTTCAAATATCATGCGGACGCATATCACATCCCTTAAGTAATCTTTTGTCTTCAAAATATTTACATCTCGAGAAACTCGTATATGTAGTATTTAATGAAACCCAAAATTAGGAGAGGAATGAATATGACAAATTTCTTAAAAAATATGTAAATATAAAGATGATATTTTGAGCAATTATTTCTATGATAATCTTTTCCTATTTTTTTCTATCAGTTTACAATTATTTACTTCCTGTAGGGTAAGTAATCGCAAACACATTTTTCTATACCTTATGTTTCAAAGGGTTCGCAACATTTTGACAAACTTTAGAATAAAGAAGGTTAGAAACGTACTCCAAAGGTTTCGTAGATAGAAAAAAGGTTTTAAATAAATAGCGGTCAAATAATCATTAGGCATATGCACATCAGATTATAAAATATTTTACAGAGATTTAATAATAAGTACAAATAGTTTAAAGCCGGCAGTTTAGGTTTAACCGACTTGAATGGGTTTCTTGAATATTTTCAAAAAATTTCAAAATTTTCAAAGTAGACCATATTTTTAATGTCAAATCTGAAAAAAGGTTTTTTTTTTTAATTTTTTAAAAAACGCAAGTTTTTTTTAAAAAAATCTACTAAGCTGAAGTATTAAAATTAAAATTAAATATTAGGTTGTCAAATATCTCCCTTCCGCCTTTTTGTATCATAAAACAAAAGCAAAAAGCGGAAGGGAGATATTTGACAACCTAATATTTAAATTGCGGTACGGAAGTCCCAGCAATTTGCCTTTAGGCACGCACCACAAGTTTATTTTTTAACTTCCCGTAGGGCAAGTTATAGTAATCGCAAAAAAATCAAAATGAAATGTTTATATATCTTTTACGTTTCAGAGGTTTCTGAACATTTTGGCATACCTTAGAAAAAATGGATGTATGTGTGTGTGTGTGTTGTGTGTGTGTGTGTGTGTATGTATGTTGTATGTATGTATGTATGTACGTGTGTATATGTATGTGCGGATACAAATTTTCGTCGACGATTTCGGAAACACGGATCAACCGATTTGAATAATTCAAAAAACATTCGATTCGTATTGATAAGGAGACGTGCTGATTAGTTTTTGGAGAAGGCAGTCTAGCCGTTCCGAAAATACGGGGCAAAAAGTGCCAAAAACGGTAACTCAGTTTTTAAGAGAACGGAACGTCCGATTTGAATATTCACTTGTATTGACAAGATGAAGACTGATAAAATTTTCATGAAGGTAGGTCTAGCGGTTTCGGAGATATGGAGGAAAAAGTAAAAAATGAGCCATTTGGCGGTCAAAAATGATCATCAGACATATGCACATCAAATTATCGGATATTTTATAGAGATTTTAACAATAAGTATACATTTTGTTAACATTCCTATGGGTTCCGTACCAATGCTTATGCGTTAGACAGCGACGCGGCGCTTACGCGCCTTATATTTTGTCCCTATGCAGTTAAAGCAGTACGATTGCTTTGAAAAAAAATTTAGATCTTCCACAATATGTCAAAATAGAGAAAAAAATTTTTTTCAAAAAAAAAAATTAACAAAAAAAAATTTTTTTTTTAAATTTTTTTTTCAAAAAAAAGTAAATTTTGTCCAATTTATAGTTTCTCAAAAATCTTATTTTTTTAAAGTAATTTTTTCAAAATGTTAATCGTTTTTAAAAAAATAATAATTTTTGGTACGCGGGAAGTTCCAGCAATTTGCCTTAAGGCACGATGCCTTAATTGCCTTAAGACAGAATTCCACTTACAGCTAGTTTATATAGAAATAGGAAATCATCTATACTTTTTATTTTTTATTTCAACCTGTCAATCAGCCCTTCAATAGCAATAACGCCGTAAAGAATATGTCAAATGCATGTGCCTTTGCTTTCTAAAATAATGTTTGCTTGTCGCCGATATATTGAAAGAGAACTTATTCTAATAAATACTGCTTTTGGATTACATATTATTTAATTTTAACTTATAAATATTTAATATCACATTCGCTCTGGTGACGTTTAAACGTACCGGAATCGAATCGCATTCATACCAGAACTAGTGGTGTATGGCATCATGCCTTAAGGCAAATTACTGGAACCTCCCGTACCGTAACGAAATGTGAGAATATTAAAGATTTTCAAATAGATTATTATAAATACTGTAACATTGTCTAATATTTATAAGAATTATGTAAACTGAATTGCAAAATTGAATTTATTTATTTAAAGCATATAAGTGAGCTTTCGAACTTTAGCGAGAATTAAAATAAAAATCTGAAATATTTTCGATCTACGAAAAAAAAATTTTTTTTCATAAGCATTGTTTCGTCAACACGAGCAGAAAGTTTTTTTGAATCATGAAAATCGGATGCTTTGTTCTCTCGAAAACTGCCATTTTTCGTACAGTTAGCTCGGTATCTTTGAAACGGCTGGACCTGCCTTTGCCAAAAACTAATCACCTCTTCTCCTCATCATTACGAACTGAATGTTGTTTAGATCATTCAATTGGATTCTCCGTTCTCTCAAAAACTCGATTTCTATTTTCTACACTCTTTGCTCTGTATCTCCGTAACTGCTGGACCTGCATTTGCCAAAAACTAATCAGCACATCTCCCTATCAATAGGAATCGAATGTTTTCGAAAACACACATGCACACACACACACATCCATTTTTTTTCTGAGGTATGCCAAAATGTTCAAAAAACTTCAAAACGTCGAGAAATGCAGAAATGTTCAATTTCGATTTTTGGACGATTACAATAACTTACTCTACGGGAAGTTAATTATATATAAAGAAGCATCTCGTAATATTATGCATAATATGTAAAAATAAAATCGGTATATGTACAACACGAGGTCACGACTTTAAATGTCTTAATATCTCTTCACGAGGCGCTCATGTCACTTTATATAATATATTATATACGTATAGTAATATATGTATAGTAAAATGTCATTTCATTTTTTTGCACAATGTTTTTTTGAGAAGTTTTTTATATTTTGACGTGAGACATTATATAATTATATTATATAATGTACATAATTATTAGTGATGTGCCGACTCGAAAATTTCCTGATTCGAGTGATTCGAATCAGAAAAAAACCTGATTCGAATCATGATTCGAATCAATTCGAATCAAGTTCATATATGAGCAATTATTAGGTTGTCAAATATCTCCCTTCCGCTTTTTTGCTATTTGTTTATAATACAAAAAGGCGGAAGGGAGATATTTGACAATCTAATATAATTTAAGAGAAGAAATAATATCATTTTAATAATTTTATAAGTGAAATAATTAATTTAGTAAGCAATTAGTTCCAAAAAGTGCAGAGATGAATACATTTATATTATATATATATATATATATATATACATATATATATATATATATAATAATAATAAACTAGCTACAAATATAACTAATTTCAAGTGAATTTACAGTAAAATATAACCAAACACTTCTCTATCACTAAAGCATATAAAACAATATTCTTAATCTTACGTTGAAAGAATGCATGTGTATATTATTGATTGTTTAGATCTAATTAAACAGGGGGCTGAATCTAACGTCTTACGAATGATTTAAAATTCAATCCTCTACTCACTCTACTGTAAAGATTGATATTATTTCATTTGTGTGAATTTGCCATTACTTGCATAATTAAAATATGATAATTTTGTATGTGTATAAAACTCGTTGTGTAGTTTTATTTTGATAATAATTAAAATTTAAATCGCGTATTTATATCTCTAAATGAGTTTTTGATATTTCATGAACAAATTTGCTCTCAGCGCTTAGTCAAAAATAAACAAACACTCAAGACCCATACGCACAGCATCTCGATAAGTCGATACGCTGAAACGCGGACACATGCTTCGAACTCAAGTCGGTATGATTCAGTTTGAGCCATATGAACTCGGATAAATTCATAACGACTTGAAGTCGGGATAAGTCGGTTTGAGTCATAGGAACTCGAATCAATTCATATCGACTTCAAGTCGGTTTGAGTCATAGGAACTCGAATCAATTCATATCAACTTGAAATCGGGATGAGTTGGTTTGAGTCATAGGAACTCGAATCAATTCATAACGACTTGAAGTCGGGATAAGTCGGTTTGAGTCATAGGAACTCGGATGGTATTGTTAGACAATGAATGGTTTAAAGAATAGCAAATTGGAGTCGGGTGATACATTTAAGCGTATTAAACCGGGTGACTCGCATGATTTAATTCAAGATTTATTTTTTATATTTATTATTATTATTTTTTATATTTATTATTATTATTATTTATATTATTATAATATTGAATTAAATTAAAACATTTTTTTTTATATTTATGAAAATTTGTGTTCACACATGTTTTATCACAGTAAATATTTCGCGGCTTGATACGAGTTGATTCGAATCAAGTAAAATCTGATTCGAATCAAGTCGTTTAAAGGCTTGATTCGAATGATTCGAATCACTTGATTCGACTTGGCACATCACTAATAATTATATAGTTTTTATTGAATAAACACCAATTCTGTGAAATTTTCAACTGCTACTACGTTGCTTCGAAAATATAGATTCACATTAATTCTTCTACTGATCTATTTATATAATATATATATATATATATATATATATATATATATATATATATATTAACTATTTAATTCATTTTAATATATATTTAAGTTGTTCATATTTAACCCGGTATAAAAAGTATACCATACAATCGATTAATAAAGTCCTACTAAAAGTCAGCTTATGATTATGATTAGATTAACAATAACTTGTCGTCCTGGTTTTGACCTACAAAAAATATGGTCACCTTAGTCATGATTCGCAATAATCCTCCGAAATGGTTGGACCTATTTTTATGAAATTTTGCATTTGGACCTATTTGCATTTCTTCTGTGTGTGTGCTGATTAGCTTTTGGCAATGGCAGGTCCAGCAGTTTCGAAGATACGAAGAAAGAGTGCATGGAATAGAATCGTGTTTTTAAGCGAACGGATTGAGTGATTCAAAAAACTTTCTGCTTGTGTTGACAAAGCAATTGCTTTTGAGAAAAGATTTTTAAAACTTTTTTTTCTAAATTTTTTTTTGTATATCGAAAATAATTCGGATTAGCAAGTTCTAAAATTAAGTTCACTTATATACTTCAAATAAATAATTTTAACTTTGCAATTCAGTTTATATAATTTTTATAAATATTAGACAATGCCCTGTTATGTTTTTGACATAATTTTAGTTCAGATTTTCTTGAAATTATACAAAAGCTTAAATATTACTTAAAAAAAACACAATTTATTTTTATCAAGGGCTGTCAATCCCTCTAACACTTATTTTCTTTTTGAGATCAAATTTCTTTATTTTAATGCGCTATTGAAAAATACATTTAACACTAAATTTTCACCTTTCTACCACAAATTATTATTTCATAAGTCATTTTAATAGTTCAATCATTTCACATTTAGTTCGATAACTTCAAATTTTGATCAAAGTTTGATGCTTATTATGATTATGATTTTAGCTTATGGAATAGCTTAAATATATTCGCTCTGAAATGTTTAGCTTATCGTTGAAACATTTTCAAACCAATTTTTAGATTTTGGAAACGAAAGGTTATACAAAATATTGATCGATTCTTGCATAATCGCAACAATTTTTGAGACTATGCAAATCTACGCCAAAAATGAATGTTCCGATGCTGCTTCGTAATTGAAAATTAAATATTAAAAGTTAATGATTTAATGAAAAGCGCGGTAATGATAAATCAAAACGTTGAATCTCCAAATGTGCCAATACAATTTAAACTAAATCTTACATTGCGGACACGGTTAAACAAACGTTTGCCGGACCTGCTAGTATATATATATATATATATATATATGTATATATATATACATATATATATATATATATATGTATATATATATATATATATATATGTATGTTTATTTTGCAATACGATACTTTAGTGCCTATTTGTATACCATGGTTTATCAGTATAAATAAGATTATTTATTTACAATATTCGAATATCAAATTGCAAATATCTTCTGCTAGTTATTCTTTAAACCTTCAACATTATCATATATTTATTTAGTTAAATTTGTTATAGTAATTTTCCACCAAATAAAGGTTGGAACTATAACCCTTAGCATAAATGTTTGCAATTTTTTTATTGTTAACTTCCCGCAGGGCAAGTTATAGTAATCGCAAAAAAATCGAATATGAAAATTTTTATTTATCTTTACGTTTAAAAACCTTTTGAACATTTTGGCATGCCTTAGAAAAAATGGATGTTTGTGTGTGTGTGTATGTGTGTGTGCGTGTATGTGTGTGTGTGTGTTCGGATACAAAATTTCGTCGACGATTTCGGGAACACGGATGAAGCGATTTGAATAACTCAAAAAACATTCGATTCGTATTGATAAGGAGAGACGTGCTGATTATATATATATATATATATATATATATATATATATATATATATGTTGATAGTGTTTAAATTTGACGTTGAAATGTATATATATACATATATATATATATATATATATATATATATATATATATATATATATATAATTGGAAACGTTTACGGGATATTGCTCGTAATAAAACACAATGAATAGAATGACAAAATTATATATATATATATATATATATATATATTTATTTATTTATTCAAAAGAAAAAATAAACTTTTGTAACAATTTTTTCAATAAAAACATATTATTAATAAATCAAACAATACTAATGTGACGGATGTGTTTGTTTATTTTTACACAAATAATTAAATCTAGGCTCAATTTGAGTTAGTGCAGATCGTAATAAATTTTCAACGTTTATTAAAGTTGGACGGTATTTTGATTTTATATAAGTTAAGGTGGAAAAGGCTGATTCACATAAATATGTTCTACAAAATGGCAGTAATTTGTTCATTGCTATTTTCGATAGTAGTGGATATTCTGATTTCATTTCTATCCAAAATTCATGCACAGGCACTTGAGAAAATCTTAGTCGCAAGGTAGCATCACTAGTTAATTCGGCAAATTCTTCTTGTGCTTTTAAGTTTAAAAAATGATTTTATCAAAAATGTCTGCCAAATAGCATAGCTTGAGAAGCCATAAATTATCGTGAAAATAATCAAATTAGTGCATCGCACAAAGACGCCGATTATAATAAAACTACAATAGTATTTTGTATGATTTTTATTCGTATTTATATTTGCACGTAGTGTGTGTACTAATTTTAAAATTTTATTTATAATGACTGAAAAGTATCAGATCTGCGTGACCCCCGTTCAGTAGCCTCGCGACCCCCACTTTAAGAAACCCTGACCTAGAGGGTAGTACCACCTATAACCTTGGCCTGAAAGTGTGTATTCAGTGAAAAAATTAGTATTGAATAAGCAGACAATTGCGTTTTTCTACCTGCTGTTTACCTGCCGCTGCCCGTTCAAGCTCCCGGGAACTCTATTATTATGATAAAATTATCATGACTGTTGCGTTTCTTCACTATCGCAACTTCATGATTGTGTGTTATTTGAAATAAGATTATGGAAAATTTTGATACAGGATATATCCCGCTATAGGATTAGATTACGGTTTATGGTGATGTTCTCTGTAATTGCGATTCGAGAAATATAGTTGCTTGTAATAATAACAAATATTGTTGCCTTCACCCAAAGGCTGTTTTATAACGTGAAATATTTTCCAATTTTTTTATATTTTTGAATTAATGTTTTATGCTATTTGTAATGGCAAGATACAACATATTTTTTTAAAAAATGTTATATAATTAGAATGTTATTATTCATAATATTGAGATTTATTATCGTTATCAGATGAAATAATAAAAAATCATTAATATTTATTTTTTGTTAAAACCAAGTTATCATTTTCTCTTAATATATTACGACTATACTTTTAATTCGCTTTAAATTAGCGATTTTTGAAACCTAATGATTGGACAAAATATGTTTTATAAGTCTCATTAATATTATTTATCGCATAGAATTTAAATTTATTATGTGTTAAATAATATTTAAATACTTTTGAAAACACAAAAGGTCTTATGTCTTATTCTTAATTTTAAAGGGATTTTACAATATAATAGCTACATTATTTCAACGCAAAATATAAATTCTATGAATGCATTTCTACAGAGATAGAACACTGTATGTACCCTTATCTGTCCGCCAAAAATATATATCAGCAGATTTTTTTTGAATATGTCATTTATATCTTGTAAAGTTGCTTTTTTTAACTTAATTTGCTTTTTATTTACTATTTTTTTGCCAGGGTAAAGGTACAGTTGATCCTTTTTACCCCAACCAGGTGTAAGCTTTTATAGAGGCCATGTAAAAAAATCTGTTGAATTTAACTTAAAATTAACAATACATCTTATAAATTAATTAAATAACGCATACTTAAAAATTATGTTAAGTTCCAAACTCGCAAAAAAAAAACTAACAACGGAAGAAAATACTTTTGTGGATAGTTTTTGAAACATTGCCGTTTTTCTTTTTCTTTTTCTTTTTCTTCCTACTTTCAAATATTGTTGATAAAACAAACTTTACTTGTTTTTGAGATATCGGCGGTGGACTTTTGTACCCGCGGACCCTTAAGGCCGTGCTCTCACTCTATATACTTTTTAATTATCAAGTGTTATACTTATACATATCATGCAAATTCTTAAGACAAAAATATTTTTATTGAATAAGATATTATGTTATACTAATGATTAAGTGAGCTTATGTGATTTTATGATTTTTTTTCAAGTAATATCAATATTAAATATTCTTCATATTCTAGATAACAAATAGCATAAATACATTAACGTTATAAATGAGTAATCACTTAAAATACAATGTTATAAAATTTTATACAGTATGTGGGAATGGATTGCACAATATATGCGCTAAAAATAAACATGGTTTGTGAGATGATAAACTTTTATTTTCATGATATGAGTGCAATACCAATACATTTATTATGCATTATTGCAGCAGTATCACAGTTTCTATTCGTTGACGAATTTTCATTTGTACTTTGTTCAAATATTTTTGAACTCTTTATAACGTTCAATAGAATGTTTTTTAAAAAAAAACATTTAAAATTATCTAAATAGCTAATCTTCTTATTCTCATTAATTCTATTTTTACACATATCGGCAAGTGTATGCAACTTTCCTTAACCAGTTAACTGTGGCGCTCACATCGAACTGTACGCACATTTTTGGCGTCCGATTTGAGATCATGACGAGTATATTCGTCAATCACATGATAAGTTGCGCAGGTAATATATCAGAAAAATATGGGTTCACTCAAATTAAAAAAGTGCATTTTACTCATCTGTTTTGTATAAAACAGATTGTAATTAATAAAAGAAATGAAAAAAAAAATCCGTGAAATATTGTACATGTAAATGTAAAAAAGTAAGAATAATTCTTAATGAAAAGCAAACTGCTTATTTCAAAATAAACAGTAGAAAGCGATATTTAAATGTAGACAAATTTTAATTTTTATGATCAAGGTGAAATGCCATTTACAAACACTCACTTTATATAGTCATTGCCTCAAAATATTCTAAATATCTCGAAACTTCAAAATATATATTTTCTTTAAAAAATTTCATTCAAATTCACTGTTTTATAGCCATAACTCGTTAATACACACAATTATGTGTCACATCTCTATGACGTGTATAATCGTCAAACACAGTTAACTGGTTAAGGGTCGAAGCTGTACAGGAGATTATGGAAAACAGCATTTATATTAGATATCACGATAATATAATGAAACACATTTAATATTAGAATCTACATCTATTAGAAGATTGAAGAAGAAACAACCTATCGATCTAATATACTAAAATTGTAAAAAAAGTAATAATTCGGCAGTAGTTGGCGTATGAAGTCAAAAAATACAGCTAAAAGGCATAAATGTACCACAATTAGTATATGACAACTACTAGGTTGGCTTCTCAAACAAGCCATACACTAAGTATCAAAACAATTACTAAATGTCCTCGTGATGTAAACAGATCATAATTTAAAAATTAATTATTAACTAACAATTATTAAATATAATCGTTTGTAGGATTTTAATGGTAATGATTATGGTTTGTTTATATTTTCAGATCAAAATGGGATGCTTTATTGAAGATAGTCAGATGCGAGATTATAAGCTTTAGCAGAAATGATCAAGTTGATGCCTACGTATTGAGGTTGGTTATTTATAATTTATATTTTGATTTTTATTATTTTAAATGTGGTTAAATTTATTTTTGTGCATAAAATCTATTTGTCAGTTAAAATTCATTTTCATACATATAATTTTGATGTGTTTTGTATAGTTAAAACGTATAATTTTTTTCTAATAAATACTGAATTTAGTTTCTAATTTCCTATTTCTCAAGATTATAACTCACTACGTTTTCAACCATTTTTTTAATTATTAATATTTTTTTATGTTTGCTTACTTACCCTATTAAACAAATTACTGTTTATGATGTAGTTATTAATTTATTATTGCTAACAAATCAACAAAACTATAATCACTTAAAATGTTTATAAATAATAGTTTAACATGCAGTGTCGTTTTTGTTTACTATTTTTGTCGAACAGCGTGCAATTTGCTTAATTCATTAACATGACTTGTCAATGTTGTTAAGCTTTGTACTGACGTTTCAAATGTTTTGAATATATGTTTATATACTTATTTTATGTAATATAAATTGTTTAATATTTAATTAGCTCCTGTGATATAACTGTCTATATCATTATATATATATACTTAAATATTACTTTATTTTTATAATCAATTAAGTCCTTAAAATTTTCCTTAACAAACTTCAAAAAGATTAATCAAAATTCGAATAACCGTGTAGGAGTTTCCATTCATATATATATATATATATATATATATATATTGTTGCGACCCAATGGTTTAACTATAACTAATATATTACTAACTATAATATAAGCTACGCACATATCTGATTCTCAGTTTCTCAACATTGTATTCATCCCAAGAACTCGTTACATTGTATTAAACTCATATCGAGTAACAAAAGTATTATAATCAGAAATGGGATCCATGAACTTTTTCTTAATGCGTACGTGATTCTCTGCATACGACGCATTAATTCCTATGAATTTCGATCGGGAAATCACATAATTTGCACTCACACATATAAATGAATTTAGTTTATCATATCCTAAAAGGAGTAAGCCCCTCTTCTAAATAAAAGGTTATATAAAGCCAAAATGGAATTTTAAGTTGGGCTTAGTTGTGTAATTTTCGTATAGACGACAGCATCTCAATGTATTAATGAACGGGAAAATAAAAGTATACATGAAAAATATTGTGTTTAATTTGAAATTATTATGATATTACAATAACATCTAACGAAATTGGTTGATGAAGAGAAAAGCTAATCGGCGCCCAACACATTTTGGTGGCAGCGGTTCTCAAACTTTTTTTAAATTTTTTTTCTAAAAAAATAAAAATTGTGAAAGAGCGTATTTTTAATAATGTGTTAATAATATTTGGTGACATTTATTATTTGGAGCCAGCGGCGATCCCTGGAAAGTTCTAGTTTGAAAATTATTACCTGGTACGACACTATTTTGGTATCTCGAAACCAAAATTTTAATCACGGTTTCTCAAAACCTGATAGTCAAAAACGGGGATTTTCTATTTTGAAGTGGAACGATTGTATCTACAACTACGTTACCTGTACGACACTATTTTGGCATCTCAAAACCAAAATTTTAACCGCGCATCTCAAAACCCGGTGGTCAACACGGGGTAGTGTTAAGATATTTCCACGTCAAATTACGCAGAAGTCCAGAGGAAGAAATCTGCATCCGAAGATTGCCTTACCGCATCGCTGTACGATTAGTGAATCTTCAATCCAACCACGCAACTCAGCCACACACACACACGGAAACGAGCAGAGAAAAACGAGCAGAACAAAAATCGAGAGGAAAATTAACCTGAATTGCAGCAGGACCAAGATAACGCACACACGGAAACGAGCAGAAACAGACGAAAAGAAGAAAAATAAACCTAAATTTCGACAGGACTACGAAAATACAAGTTAGTAAAACATTAGATTTAAGATTTTAATTTTTTTTCGAATATTGTATTTTTTCGCTTTCACAAATAAATATAAAAATGAATGATTATAACGAAGCGAAGCGTATCGACGAAACTAAAATAGTGATGGATCAAACTATGATAAATAATGATAATAAATTAAATGTTCAAATCGCGCTTACATTAATACCTAATTTTAACGGAGATTCAAAAACTTTGCCAGCTTTTATATTAGCATGTGACACGTTAGCAGAAGATTTGACGGAAAGCGAAGCGAGAAAATTGCTTAACATTATTAGGTTAAAATTATCGCCAGAATTACTAGCTAAAATACAATTTGTAAAATTTGATTCTTGGAACGACTTAAAATATTACTTAACGCAACAATATGCAACTAAACGAACAATACCTAGCTTAATCACAGAACTAAATAGTTTGAGACAGAGACATAACGAATCGGTAAAGAAATTCGGTGATAAAATAGAAGAAATTTTGAGACAGATTTACTTTTGTAACATAACGATGATAGGACAAGATGCAGCAGAAATAATTCAAATGACGTACACACAAATTGGGATAAAAGTTTTTGAAAACGGATTAAAAGAACCACTAAGAAACCTAGTTAAATGTTGCAGATTTAATGATATTACAGATGCTATAAATTTCGCGGTTGAAGAAGAAACGACTAATCAAACTTTTTCAAATAATGATTTTTCAGAAAATAGACCGACATACTCAAATTACAATCAAAACACATTTTCACAAAATTTTATACCAACATGTTTTATTTGTAAAAAAACGGGACATAAAACTTCAGCGTGTTATTATAGAAATAGTGAACGAAATTTTAATAGAGAAAATTATAATCAAAGAAATGAAAAATTTTGTAATTTTTGTAAAAAATATGGCCACTTAATAACTGAGTGTAACGATCCGAATTGTAGAGTATCTAAAACTAATTTTTCAAATTCTCGTAATACTAACATGACGCAACCACAAGAGACATGTAATTATTCTCGCATACATAAAGAAAATACGACAAACTCAATGAACGCACATACACAAAGCAAGATAAACACAAACTATGACAATAATGAACAAATTACTTATTCACAATCCCAAATTCCAATACCTTCAACATCAACAAAAAACGATCCCGTTACAGTACAACAGCTAAATTCAAAAATTATGAGTTCATTTTTAATAAACGAAACTGATAATCATGAAATAATTCAATTAATGACAACTAATACAAAAGATGAATTTTCAAAATTTTTATTAGATACGGGAAGTGACATTTCATTGATACAACTCGATCAACTACATTTAGACTCATTAATATATCAACATTTACAAAAAGAAATTTCGGGAATCACAAATGATAAAATCAAAACTTTAGGCGCAGTTTATTTAGAAATTATTATAAATGATAATAAAATAACATTCCCATTTCAAGTAGTTAGAAACTTACCGACAAAAGACATAGGAATAATAGGGAAAGATTTTTTGACACATTTTGATGCACAGATAAATTTCAAAACTAAAAATGTTACGTTATGTATTGAAAATAATATTTTTTGTACAACATTTAAAAAAGAGCAAGATTCAAGTTTCGATATACAAGAATTAAAAGACAAAAATAATGTAATAGAAACAAATGAGAAAAACTTTTCGCTTTTAACAGTTTTAAACGACGATACAAACAGTTTTCAACAAAATTCAAATACTATAAATGAAACTACTATCATCTATACTAATATTTCAGAAAACTTAACAACGGAACAGATAAATAAAATTTTATGCGACTTTCATATTTCACAAATGCACGGACGACATTTAGGAATAAGAAAAACATACAATAAGATTAAAAAATTATATAAATGGCCAAAAATGAAGCGAAATATTAAAGATTTTATAAGTAAATGTACGGAATGTCAAGCAAATAAAGTAAAGAAGAAAGTTAAAAAACCTACTATAATTAAAACTAAGAATCCTTCTCCAAAAACAAAATCCAGAAAATACTATTACGAAAACGCAAATCAAAGGACATTTAGAATCAACGATTTAGTATTACTCAGTGACGAGACTTACTCGAGAAAATGCAAAAAATTAATGCCTTTATTTAAGGGTCCATATAAAAATATTAAAACAGACGATGTAAACAGCACTATACTAATAAATGACAAACCTGTTTTAGTTCACAACAATAAATTAAAGATATTCATACCAAATGATTAAGACATTTGTTACTCTCGCGTATTGAATTTACCAAGAATGAAATTAATATTTTGATTATTAGAAATAGATAAATAGTTTAAGCATACAAAAAAGAGTTATATTCTATGGTTTAAGCATGAAAAAAGAGATATTAAATAGTTTAAGTTTTAAAAAAAAATATATGAATTATATTCTATAGTTAAGTCTACAAAGAAAAAGTTATATTCTAGAAAGTTAAAAAAACATGTTATTAAAAATTACTTGTAACAAATAAAAATATTTTAAGTTCCTCATTATTTACAAGGTCAAAAAAATAAAATTAAGTTAATGAATAGCATGATTAAGTAAGAACACTATTATATATGAAAACTATATGAAATAAGAAAAAAAGTATTATTAATTAATGATTAACATTATATAAATATTTACAGCATTATTGTTAAACTAATCGAACTTTCTATTTTGAGATATTATCAATGAAATATATGAAAATAAACTTGTAATCATGAAATTTTAAAAAGAAAAATGCTACACTTTGAAACGAAATTGCAACTATTGAAAACTAATGACATTAAACTACTATATTAGAAAGAAAATTTATTGAAAATATTCAAAATTTCATGAAATGAAAAAAAAACTGTAATCGTATTTTATAATATACACGCTAACATTATGGAAATAATTTTACTATGTAAATGTATGAGTGCAAATAGTTACTTGAAACATGGCAAGAAGCTTTTTTATGTTTTTTTAAACAGACGCACGAGGGCGCGCGTTTTTTCGGCGGTTGAGGTGTTGCGACCCAATGGTTTAACTATAACTAATATATTACTAACTATAATATAAGCTACGCACATATCTGATTCTCAGTTTCTCAACATTGTATTCATCCCAAGAACTCGTTACATTGTATTAAACTCATATCGAGTAACAAAAGTATTATAATCAGAAATGGGATCCATGAACTTTTTCTTAATGCGTACGTGATTCTCTGCATACGACGCATTAATTCCTATGAATTTCGATCGGGAAATCACATAATTTGCACTCACACATATAAATGAATTTAGTTTATCATATCCTAAAAGGAGTAAGCCCCTCTTCTAAATAAAAGGTTATATAAAGCCAAAATGGAATTTTAAGTTGGGCTTAGTTGTGTAATTTTCGTATAGACGACAGCATCTCAATGTATTAATGAACGGGAAAATAAAAGTATACATGAAAAATATTGTGTTTAATTTGAAATTATTATGATATTACAATAACATCTAACGAAATTGGTTGATGAAGAGAAAAGCTAATCGGCGCCCAACAATATATATATATATTAGGGTAGTCCTTAATATGATTATTAATTTTCAAAAAATTAAAAAATGTTTTTTAGATATAACTTAGCGAACAAATTTATGAGTTTTATTCAGAATTCGACGCTTTACGAATCAATTTATAAAAAACCTGTTTTGCAGAGGGTCGAATTTTCAATAAAAAATTACACGAATTTTTACTTTTAATTCATTTGTCATACCTAAAAAAATTGTTTTTTCAAATTTCAAAATTTTTTCCATGCTATTTTCATACGAAGTTTGATTGAATTGCCCACTATCTCAAAATTAATATTAAGAGCTAAAACTTTCAGAGAATGGTTTTTTATCAATTGGGAACCATTTGAGCCCTTGGGAGCAAGGATATTCGAAAATGTCCTTATTAAGGACCACCCTAATATATATATATATATGTATATATATATATATATATATGTTTGTATTTTAGAATTGCAACAAATGCGTAAGATCTTATCATTATAAGGTTTTCTCTATAATTAACATTTTTCAATGTTACTTTTCTTATATTTCATCAACTTGAAATTCAACGGATCGATTTTGTTTTCTGGTCTGCACTTTAGCAGTTTTTGTTGCCTCGGTTTTTAAAATAATCTACTACTATTTCGTTAATACTATGATAAAAAAAATTGAGTTATTTTTTGCTGAAAAATTCTCTATCTATGAGGAATGTGACCAGGGTTTGTAAAATTAAGATACATAGTTCTACGAAAGTATAGTTACAATTGCTTACTGGCTTGTCCCGGTGTGGATAATATTAGCTATAGTGTATATATATATATATATATATATATATATATATATATATATATATTAATTTGGAAATATGAACAAAACAACACTTTTTGTCTCATCATCAGTGTGTTATAATTTAAAATTTAAAATATGGAAACCTAAATTAGCATTATGTGTTATCCGTTACAAGTCGTTCAATATCTTCAATATCAATTGAACGACTTGTAACGGATAATACATAATGCTAATTTAGGTTACACACTGATGATGAGACAAATCTAGTGTCGAAACGTTTGTGAAAATTATTATTTAATAAATTAGTGCAAAAAACAGAGTGTTGTTTTGTTCATATTTCCAAATTAATATCTATTTATCCACGCAGAATACATTTGTTATATATATATATATATATATATATATATATATATATATATATATATATCACAACTTGTTTATAATCTGTTTTTGTTGTACATGACTTAAAATAGTGGTTAACCATTTTCTTTCTGTTGACATTATGCTAGATATACATATTTTAATAGTGATGACATTTCAATTTATTTTATTAAACCAATGTATGGTATAGATGCTGCGATCAACCAAACTATGCTGATATGATCGTGCAGTATTTCTTTTTTTAATGTTGCATTTCTTCTATCTTCGCTTTTGCATTTTGCATGTGCCTAAATTAAAATAAAATATTTTGAATTAAAACTAACAATAGTATCCATTACTTATGATTCTGAGTAATTGCGACTCCCTGTTCTGCGTTACCGATTTATTTGCGTCACTAATAATTTTCTTAGAAAACATATAATTAAAACGTCGGCAGTAATTGAGTTAGTGTATCGTGAATCAGCATAACATATTTTTAAAAAGTTTGTAAGTATTAATTAAAATGTATAATAATCATATAGTGTTATCAGTTATTTTCTCTCAAAATTTATTCTGTTTTGACAGCCTTTAAATGAGATGAAGTGTTTTTCCGTGATCGGTTAACGGTGGCCCTTGGGCGCGTGCCAAAATAACGAGCGGTATTGAATGTAAATATATTTTTTATATTTTTATTTGCACTTTATTCCAGTCAATAATATTCGATTGATTTCCGTGTTATTTAATCAAATATTTAGTTTTCAAATATTATTTAATAGTTTATCGAAATAACATTATCAGATATCTTTTTCGATTATTCTGCTGTGAAGCTTATGATTAGAGATATATTTATAAATAGAGTCTAATGATACTAAGTCCGGTTTGATAAGGCTAAAAATAGGATTTCTTTTTTCTACAGAATCTTCAGCAATTATTTAAGACTGCGCTTACTATGTGTATCGTAATTGAAAGAAAATCATTTCAGTTTAGGTTTTATTATATATGTATCTATAAATAAAGAAATGTGAGACTTATTTTCGAGCCGTCAATTATGTAAATAAAATTAATATTATTTTGTTTTCAAAAGAAGTTAAGAATGGTTTTATATTCAAAATCTTATTTTTTTCGTAGAATAATGATACTAAAAGTGTTAAAGAATTTATACTATTTCAATTTGCTACAAAGGTCTTAATTCTGTAAGTTTGTAAATAAGTAAATAATTTGCAACTACATAGTATTATTTTTGGAGCTGAAATTATTTATTGACGGGTATTAAAATTTTTCATAAGCAATTTCTCAAAATATGTTTATTGCACGATTTTAGGAAATTAATATACGTTGAATTAATTTAATTAATTTTATATACTATTTATTAAAACATTTTATTCTATAACTATTAGTATTTATATTAATAAAATTTTATCTCATCATACGAAATATTAGATAAGGAAAAACCCTAAACCATCTGCTTGCTCATGGTGCAAAATATATATACTCGTATGTTTGCGTACTAAGTTTCTGAAAGTTTTAATAAATTTTCTAATTATCTGTTATATGCCCCTAACGTACAGGTTTGGCAGACCCTTTTTATTATTTATAAGCTATATTTAAAATTATTATGTATCTTTAATATAGATTTTTGTAATTTTTTTTACGTTGCCTAGAATGCAAAATAAAGTAGACAACTGTCAACTTTTACATTAGGGCTACATTAGAACGACTGGGCCAGAATCAGAGGTCCAGCTCTGAGCTGCCTGATGTCAAGCAGTAGTGACTTTGGTTTACACTTGGAAATATAGATAGCAATAGGTTTTCAAGCGGAAATAGACTTATCCGGCATTGCTGCATCTATAAATGTTCATTAGTATTACAGAAATTGTACTAACAGAATTCATCACACAGAGATGAGACGGGTTTCCATATGTAAAACCGACGTAATATTAAGTCAAATTAGGCTAACAGCGTACAGGACTGAAGTTTTGATTGCTGTTCAAATAATAATAATAAAAAAAACTTTTATATTAAGCATAGTAATAATAATAAAGACAAAAGCAGAACAACGAGTAAAAGAAAACTTTAACTGTGTGAAATTAAAAAATACAAATGCGTATCGATTTTATATTATTATGTATTATTGCTTTCCCAGTCCAAATTAACTGCATTGTCAGAATATTCCCTAAGTTCTCGCACGTACCATGATGCAACTCGTGTTCGGCTTTCAACTGATTTATTAAATCAATAATAGCATTAGCAACTTGTACGTGCTAATTATAGGTGGTGCATCTGACTATTTCATTGCAAGCATTTAAATAGCGGCGGATAATTATATTTTTAAATTATTTAGCGTACCAACGACACCTATGTAAATACTTTTCATATGCCTTTATTCGGAATGGATTTGATCGATAACCTATTATTATCAATATTTTTTTAAATAGCGTCACTTGTTTAGTGTATTTAGCCATGCGCAGTATTTATGTTTTACGAGGTCTGTTCAAAAAGTTTTCGTAATTTTCGTTTTTTCAAAAAAATATTTATTTATTCGTCTACATTAATGTGGTCCCCTTCAAAGTAGTCCCCCCCACATATAATACACTTATGCCAGCGTTTTTTCCAATTTTCGAAGCACCCTTGATATTCACCTTTTGATATGTCCTTGAGCACTCTCGGCGATTTTCTTCAATCGAGGAAAACCGCCGTCCTTTCATGGGTCTCTTCAACTTTGGGAATAGGAAAAAGTCACACGGAGCCATATCTGGTGAATTTTTGCACTTTGCAACACTTTATTTCATTTTTTACGCAAAATTTAATACAAATTCTTTGACTTTTTCAATTCTTCCATTGTAAAAATCGCCGAGCTCAGAAAAACACGTCGAACCTTAGCGACTACCACAGACAAAGTAAACAGTGAATATAGCTGAAAATTTCATCATACTTTAGGGGCATGTATACCAACACAATAAAAAAAAAATTTTGACAATCAGACACTCCAGACCCGCGAAATTTAATTATTAGTAATTCCGGGTACTTTTTGAACAGACCATGTATTACATACACTTTTAAAAAGTGTGTGTGTGTGAATGTTTGTATGTGTGGATACAATTTTTTCGATTTTTTCGGAGCGCCGCTCAACCGATTTGAATAATGAAAAAAAAAATTCTATTCCAACTGATGGGGTGAAGTTTTCAATATCGAAAATAATTTGCATTTTAATTTTGATTCTAGCTAAACTTCTTAAGCTCATTTATCATTTGAAATAATAATTTCAACTTTGTAATTCAGGTTAGATAATTTTTAAAAATACGTGACCACACGAAGATTGTTCGAAATCCTCTTCATTAAGTTCATGTACTTTTCGTGTAATTCAAATTTAATTGCTTCAAATAAGAGTTCATAATTTTAAAAAAGTTCCAAAATATAAAAAAAATCAAAATTTTCAAAACTCTTTCAAACAAATTTTCAAATCAATTTTTTTTTCAAAGTTTTCAAAAAATGTTTAAACTTGATTGCCAATATTTTTTTTAAATATATTTCAACTAGAAAATTTGAACCGAAAAAATGTGCATATAAGTTTTTAGCTCACCAAACCCTCCCTCCCCCGCTCTCGCACACATTCTAGTCCGTCCCGGATTTTATGCAAAAAAATATGGTCACCTTATATTTATTCGTTAGATCCCGGTTCATATTTTGAGAACGTGGAATATGCTTTTGGTTTGTTGAAATTTTTTAAGGGTTTTTAAGGTTTTAAGAGTTATTTTTTTTTTTCAAATAGATGATATTAATTAATTTTGCCTCACCTTTTTCATGCAAACGCATATTCATTAAACAATGGACACAGTAATGGATAATTTTCTTTATATATCTTTAGTATAAAGAAAAGGATTTACATCCATATTTACAGTAGGAATTCGAGTTATAGCATTAGTAACTGTAATTTCATATTCATATACTCTCTCTCTGGACTCTTCATCGGTAATATTTATTTTGTTTTATAATTTTTTTACAATCGTTATTATTCGGACCACATATATTTGGATTTTGAAAAACATATTTTATTTCGATTTAAACAATTCTATTAACTTCCCGTAGGGTATGTTATTGTAAAAATCGAAATTGAAAATTTTTGCATTTTTCGACGTTTTGAAGGTTTCTGAACATTTTGGCATACCTCAGAAAACAATGTATGTGTGTGTGTATGTATGTATGGATAGATACAGTTTTTCAGTCACGTTTACGGGCGCACGGATCAACCGATTTGAATGGTTCAAAAAATACTCTATTTCTATTGATAGGGAGATGTACTGATTAGTTTTTGGCAAAGGCAGGCCCAGCCATTTCGAAGATACAGAGCTAACGTGCAAAAAATGGCAGTTTTTGAGAGAACTAAGCGTCCGATTTAAATGATTCTAAGAACTTTCTGCTTGTTTTAACAAAATAATTGATTTTGGAGAAAAAATTGTTTTAATTTTTTTTTCAATTTTTTTGTTTTCAAAAAAAAAATTTTTTTTGTATATCGAAAATAATTCAGATTTTAATTTTAATTCTGACTAAAGTTCTAATATACTTTAAACAAATAATTTCAACTTTGCAATTCAGTTTATATAATTCTTATAAATATTAGACAATGTTACAGTATTTATTTATAATAGTCTATTTGAAAACATTGAATATTCCTCGAACATTTTGT
Organism: Ctenocephalides felis; assembly: GCF_003426905.1. Classification (NCBI taxonomy): domain Eukaryota; kingdom Metazoa; phylum Arthropoda; class Insecta; order Siphonaptera; family Pulicidae; genus Ctenocephalides; species Ctenocephalides felis. The sequence goes on from NW_020538040.1 coordinate 124,202,768, forward strand.
TACGGTACGGGAAGTTCCAGCAATTTGCCTTAAGGCACGATGCCATACACCCCACTAGTTTGCTTTTTAGTTCAAATTGTAGATTATGTTTATCTCTTAATTATTTTGTAAATGTTTTGCTTCTATTTTATTCACTTGCTTGGACTCGGCTTTTATCATTTTATTCATGGAAAATTATACTTCCATAATTGAAAGAACACAAATTATATGTGAAACGTATTTTTTTATTATTTTGAAGGCTATGTCGTGAGTACTAATCATATTCTTTAAGTAATGATTTTAGATTGTAGACGTTGACATATTGCCAAAAATTATCACGTGGTTTCTTACGTGCGCATACCCTTGACATTAGTTTTTTCTAAAAATACATTTCTATGATGAATTTATTAGTTGTTTTCTCCGTGTATCGGTTTAAAAAATAAAAAAAACAGCTGCTTTACATTAGGTTAGATGGACTTCAGGAATGTTTTGCGCCGGGTCGATCGATGGCGTCATCAAGTTACTTTCTTATTTAATCTTGGATGCATTCCAATTTATTGTAAAATAGAATTGCTAATTTACGATATGTGTCGTTTATATGCGCTTTTGCAGTTTGGTTACTATATGCAGAATCATGTTCACGATTGTTTGATGCCTTTCAATAATAAAAAAAAAAATTGAAAAGATGTAAGTACAATCGTAATCATAACCAAATATCCTGTATTTTTATCATATACCTATTTGAATCTCAAAAATTTGCATTGAACCTTATGTTCTTAACTTGGAAATGAAATTATTTAGATTCGAAATGTAATAAGTAATAATGTAAGTTTCTGCCATATTATTAATTCAGCTTTTTAGACTCCAAACGTTTGTAACATTAAGCATGAATAAAAAAGCTCAAGTGCAAGTTGTTAGTGAAAAAGCTCAAATATAAGTACTTTTGTTTTTGGATAATGTACCTTCTCATCCCAAAAGTTTGCATTAAATTTTGGAAGAGAATTGAAAAAACATAAGTATGAAAAACCTGTCTGATTCTGGAGCTAAAAGGGCAAAGAAAGGACCAGTACAATTCTTCTGAATATAACCTCTAAGTAACATATTTCATAAATAATGTTCATTTTATATATGTTATATTACACGTATAATATATTATTTTCTGTTGTCATATTTAAAACCACGGAACGAATTAATTTTATTTTCATATGTTACTACAGGAAAACGCGCTTTGCACAGCGAACTTTCTCTTGGAACAAATTAGGTACGTTATGCGAGGTATTATATACCTCGTAATATCTTCCATTTCACATCGCAATACCTGAATAAGCTATTTTCAATTGAAACGTGTTTTTGGCATGGATTTTTTAGTGGAAATGGTTACCACTGCTTCATAATTAAATTGCCTAGAGCTTAAACATGTCCAGGGTTTTGAATCGAACAGCACTATTGACATAAACACTTTTTTTTTTTAATTTTTCTATAGCATATTATTTTTCTCAAGATATTAATTTTTTTTTTCTTATTGAATATATGCTGTATTTTCATTCCCACATTTTCCCTGTATAAATACAATATCATGTAACTGTAATAATTTCGTTTTTTCACAAACATTTATCCAATGATATCTCACTTAGCGATCTCACCCGTTCATTAATTGCCTGTTACCATGCATTCGGAATGCATACTAATTAAAATTAGCTTAGGGGCGTCATAACAAGGTTTTACATTCAGAAGAAATTATTATGTACGTAGTTCCATATTTATATTTTGTGTGAATGGCTATTTTTGAATTGTGTACGTGGTACAATGAATGCAATTAAAATATTGATCATAGTGTAATTTATTCAATTAATGTATGATTTATATTAAATATTATATAAGACTGTGAATTTCAAATTAATTTTTCTTAAATGATAAGCTAAGTGCGATTAACCGTTTTACTCTATATCTGCTTCTAAAATCTAAACTCAAAGTGGAACAAATGTCAAATAACAATTTTATCACAAATGCAATTTTCTGATGCCACTTTGATAACACCTACATGAAGCCTAACTAAAGTTAATGTTCTGAAGTTTATGCCTTTTGTAGATTAGGTTTTATATGTGAAACTCTCCATCAAACAGCAAATACACCTACGATTATAAACACGTGACATAACATTTCTATTTTATTCGAGAATTACCTCAATAGTGGTGGAATTGGGATGCATGAAACATACAAATATATGCTTGTTTTATTGGATGCTTGTTTTATTTGGAAGTACTATGCAATACATTCGAACAAATATTATTTTTTTATCTGTTAACGCCTAAGTTTCAAACCTGGTCTAATAAAATTAAATAAATAAATTCTAATTCCTTTTATTGCACTATTTCAAAGTATCGAATAAATCCTTATTCATTCATCCTACCCATAAATAGTACCTCAATCATTTAATTTAATAATGAATTCATAATGGGCAGTCGCTTGCACCCTAAAATGAAGAAATCAGAAAAATAATATAAAACTAATGGTGTAGGGCATTGTGCCTTAAGGCAAATTGCTGGAACTTCCCGTACCGTAACGAAATGTTCGAGAAATATGAAATGTTTTCAAATAGATTATTATAAGTATTGTAACATTGTCTAATATTTATAAGAATTATATAAACTTAATTGCAAAGTTGAAATTATTTGTTTAAAGTATATTAGAACTTTAGTCAGAATTAAAATTAAAATCTGAATTATTTTCGATATACAAAAAAAAATTGAAACAATTTTTTTTTCAAAAGCAATTATTTTGTTAGAGCAGAAAGTTATTTGAATCATTCAAATCGGACGCTTAGTTTTCTCAAAAACTGCCATTTTTTGCACATTTAGCTCATTATCTTCGAAACGGTTGGACCTGCTTTTGCCAAAAACAAAGCATCACTTGTCCCCATCATTACAAACTGAATGTTTGTCATGTCATTCAAATCAGATGCTCCGTTCTGTCAAAATCTCGATTTCTAATTTCGGCACACTTTGCACCAAATCTCCGAAACGGCTGGACCTGTCTTTGATAAAAACTAATCAGCACGTCTCCCTATCAATAGCATTCGAATGTTTTTTGAACCATTCAAATCGGTTGATCCGTGCGTCCGAAAACGGGGACAAAAATTTGTATCCATACATACATACACACACATTCATTTTTTTTAGGTATGCCAAAATTCTCTAAAACCTTCAAAACATGAAGCAATGTAAAAATTTTCAATTTTATTTTTGGACGATTACAATAACGACTACAATAACCCTACGGGAAGTAAATTATTAAAACTTCATAAATTATAATCAGCTAAAACTTCATATAAGTAATGCCAGTATTAATACAACATTTAAACATATAACATCAATATAACATTGACGAACAAGTAAGGTATTAAAATTCATCTAACATTGCTTAACATCGTATCATTTTATCCTAATAAACATTTTGAACTATATAGCATCTTTTAATAATTATATCTGGTTCTTCGGCGCATAATCCGCGAAAAATGTATTATTTTATCATAGTTCGGCAGCATCTCGTTGGATCATGTTATGAACATATCAAAAATCATCTCGCGTATGAGCTTCAAGATTAATACACCAGAACGTTTTTGATCTGAATATTTCATTTATCATCCTGTGAATACAAGTAACACTATTACCTCAAACTATCAACAACTAATTTTATTCACTATGCTGCAGTAAAAAACAAAATTGCAACAATTCATGTTTCAAGCTTTAATTGCTATTTGTTTCAGACAGTAATCGATAATACACGATTAGCATGTAAATGCTTTACGACAATAAAATTTTGTATTATTTTTATTGAAATGTTTTAGCATTTAGAGACTTGAATTTTTTTTCTTGTGTTTTTCTTACTTCTATTCCTTACACTAATTTTACTTTTCTATGATTTTTTTACATTTATATCTTCTTTCTTCTGATTTTTTCCAATGATTTTTATAATACATTATTTTATATATAGATCTATTAAAATCTTGTTCTATGAGCTCAATTTTTCATATATATATATATATATATATATATATATATATATTGTATCATTTTTTTAGATTACTCATATTATTTTTTATAACTTTTTCATTTCAATCAACATTTGAAATATGGTAAGCTCAGTTCCATTTTGTTTCTACCAATAAATTTGCTTATTTTAGTTTTATATTTTACACGAATACAACCTTTTTGGGTGTTCTATGGCGTAATGGCTAAACGCCCTGCTTCGTGTGTACAGGGTTGCAGAGTTCGAACCCCTGCTCTGGACAGTGTGATACGTGCAATATCGATGTCCATTTTCATATTTCATAGCGATGTTCATTTTCACTTAAAAATATAGATCAACTAGCTGTATGTGGAATTCTGTCTTAAGGCAATTAAGGCATCGTGCCTTAAGGCAAATTGCTGGAACTTCCCGTACCAAAAATTGTTTTTTTTTTTTTAAAACGATTAACATTTTTGAAAAAAATTTACTTCGAAAAAATAATATTTGAGAAACTATAAATTGGACAAAAAATTACTTTTTTTTGAAAAAAAATTTTTTTCTTTATTTTGACATATTTTGGAAGATCTAAACTTTTTTTTCAAAGCAATCGTACTGCTTTAACTGCATAAAGACAAAATGTCAAAGCGCGTAAGCGCCTCGTCGCCGTCTAACGGATAAACATTGGTACGGAACCCATAGGACTGTTAACCAAATTCATACTTATTGTTAAAATCTCTATAAAATATCTGATAATTTGATGTGCATATGTCTAATGATCATTTTTGACCGCCAAATGGCATTTTTTTTACTTTTTTCGTTAGATCTCCGAAACCGCTAGACCTGCCTTTATGAAAATTTGATCGGTTCTTCACCTTGTCATATAAGTAAAATGTTTTTTGAATTATTAAAATCGGACGCTCCGTTCTCTTAAAAACTGAGCTACCGTTTTCGGAACTTTTTGCCCCGTATCTTTGGAACGGCTAGACTTGCCTTTGCCAAAAACTAATCAGCACGTCTCCTTATCAATACGAATCGAATGTTTTTTGAATTATTCAAATCGGTTGATTCGTGTTCCCGAAATCGTCGACGAAAATTTGTATCCGCACATACATACACACACGTACATACATACATACATACATACACACACACACACACACACACACACACACACACACACACACACACACACACATACATCCATTTTTTCTAAGGTATGCCAAAATACTCAGAAACCTTTGAAACGTAAAGATATATAAAAATTTTCATTTTCGATTTTTTTGCGATTACTATAACCACCCTATGGGAAGTTAAAAATATGTTTCCAGTTAGCAATAGCCATTCGGCCACTGCGATGTGTAAATGGCAATGGGGAATCTCTTACACTATTCTTCCCTGAATCGAGTTGGAGATTAACTCAGCTCACGGACCTGTCCTAGGACAGTACCTACTCATTATCATTTACTACCTATTTATCTGATTATCAGATTCATTCGAGCAAATTCTTCGTTAGCCTGCATTTAAATCCCATGTCCACGTAAACCGATCACAATGATAGCTGACTGAATCGAAGTCTGGGCATAAATAATAAATAATTTACGTAGAAACGTATGGGTATGTATGTCAATTTAGTGGACGTTTGTCGAACACCTTTCTGATAAACATCGTCAATATGTAGCACCTGATGTATTGACCTGATGTCAGGTTGCGTGTTGTCAGCTGTTTTCTTTATTTACATTAAAGGAGTTTTCGGATCATTACCTTTCGAGATTTAACAATTCTTGGGAATACTTATTTGTATCACGGAAATCTATTTACATACTATATTAAATTATTTGTTCATTTTGGTTTATTTTTGTTATATTTTGATAAATTTATGTTCTGATCCATAGTTTTGATCTAATGTCATCCAATGCAGTTATTATTTAGGCTCGAAGCCCAAAATTAGAAATGAAATTGAAAT
>NW_020538040.1:124209717-124231767 GCF_003426905.1 Ctenocephalides felis
TTTATTCGAGAATTACCTCAATGTGGTGGAATGGGATGCATGAAACATCAAATATATGCTTGTTTTATTGGATGCTTGTTTTAATTTGGAAGTACTATGCAATACATTCGAACAAATATTATTTTTTTATCTGTTAACGCCTAAGTTTCAAACCTGGTCTATAAATTAAATAAATAAATTCAATTCCTTTTATTGCACTATTTCAAAGTATCGAATAAATCCTTATTCATTCATCCACACCCATAATAGTACCTCTAATCACATCTAATTTTAATAATGAATTCATAAGGGGCAGTCGCTTGCACCCTAAAATGAAGAATCAGAAAATAATATAAAACTAATGGTGTAGGGCATTGTGCCTTAAGGCAAATTGCTGGAACTTCCCGTACCGTAACGAAATGTTCGAGAATATGAAATGTTTTCAAATAGATTATTATAAGTATTGTAACATTGTCTAATATTTATAAGAATTATATAACTTAATTGCAAAGTTGAAATTATTTGTTTAAAGTATATTAGAACTTTAGTCAGAATTAAAATTAAAATCTGAATTATTTTCGATATACAAAAAAAATTGAAACAATTTTTTTTTCAAAAGCAATTATTTTGTTAGAGCAGAAAGTTATTTGAATCATTCAAATCGGACGCTTAGTTTTCTCAAAACTGCCATTTTTTGCACATTTAGCTCATTATCTTCGAAACGGTTGGACCTGCTTTTGCCAAAACAAAGCATCACTTGTCCCCCATCATCACAAACTGAATGTTTGTCATGTCATTCAAATCAGATGCTCCGTTCTGTCAAAATCTCGATTTCTAATTTCGGCACACTTTGCACCAAATCTCCGAAACGGCTGGACCTGTCTTTGATAAAAACTAATCAGCACGTCTCCCTATCAATAGCATTCGAATGTTTTTTGAACCATTCAATCGGTTGATCCGTGCGTCCGAAAACGGGGACAAAAATTGGTATCCATACATACATACACACACATTCATTTTTTTTAGGTATGCCAAAATTCTCTAAAACCTTCAAAACATGAAGCAATGTAAAAATTTTCAATTTTATTTTTGGACGATTACAATAACGACTACAATAACCCTACGGGAAGTAAATTATTAAACTTCATAAATTATAATCAGCTAAAACTTCATATAAGTAATGCCAGTATTAATACAACATTTAAACATATAACATCAATATAACATTGACGAACAAGTAAGGTATTAAAATTCATCTAACATTGCTTAACATCGTATCATTTTATCCTAATAAACATTTTGAACTATATAGCATCTTTTAATAATTATATCTGGTTCTTCGGCGCATAATCCGCGAAAAATGTATTATTTTATCATAGTTCGGCAGCATCTCGTTGGATCATGTTATGAACATATCAAAAATCATCTCGCGTATGAGCTTCAAGATTAATACACCAGAACGTTTTTGATCTGAATATTTCATTTATCATCCTGTGAATACAAGTAACACTATTACCTCAAACTATCAACAACTAATTTTATTCACTATGCTGCAGTAAAAAACAAAATTGCAACAATTCATGTTTCAAGCTTTAATTGCTATTTGTTTCAGACAGTAATCGATAATACACGATTAGCATGTAAATGCTTTACGACAATAAAATTTTGTATTATTTTTATTGAAATGTTTTAGCATTTAGAGACTTGAATTTTTTTTCTTTTGTTTTTCTTACTTCTATTCCTTACACTAATTTTACTTTTCTCTATGATTTTTTTACATTTATATCTTCTTTCTTCTGATTTTTCCAATGATTTTTATAATACATTATTTTATATATAGATCTATTAAAATCTTGTTCTATGAGCTCAATTTTTCATATATATATATAAAATATATATATATATATATATATATATGTATCATTTTTTTAGATTACTCATTTATTTTTTATAACTTTTTCATTTCAATCAACATTTGAAATATGTAAGCTCAGTTCCATTTTGTTTTTACCATATTTTGCTTATTGTTATTTTATTTTATTTTACACGAATACAACCTTTTTGGGTGTTCTATGGCGTAATGGCTAAACGCCCTGCTTCGTGTGTACAGGGTTGCAGAGTTCGAACCCCTGCTCTGGACAGTGTGATACGTGCAATATCGATGTCCATTTTCATATTTCATAGCGATGTTCATTTTCACTTAAAAATATAGATCAACTAGCTGTATGTGGAATTCTGTCTTAAGGCAATTAAGGCATCGTGCCTTAAGGCAAATTGCTGGAACTTCCCGTACCAAAAATTGTTTTTTTTTTTTTAAAACGATTAACATTTTTGAAAAAAATTTACTTCGAAAAAATAATATTTGAGAAACTATAAATTGGACAAAAAATTACTTTTTTTTGAAAAAAAATTTTTTTCTTTATTTTGACATATTTTGGAAGATCTAAACTTTTTTTTCAAAGCAATCGTACTGCTTTAACTGCATAAAGACAAAATGTCAAAGCGCGTAAGCGCCTCGTCGCCGTCTAACGGATAAACATTGGTACGGAACCCATAGGACTGTTAACCAAATTCATACTTATTGTTAAAATCTCTATAAAATATCTGATAATTTGATGTGCATATGTCTAATGATCATTTTTGACCGCCAAATGGCATTTTTTTTACTTTTTTCGTTAGATCTCCGAAACCGCTAGACCTGCCTTTATGAAAATTTGATCGGTTCTTCACCTTGTCATATAAGTAAAATGTTTTTTGAATTATTAAAATCGGACGCTCCGTTCTCTTAAAAACTGAGCTACCGTTTTCGGAACTTTTTGCCCCGTATCTTTGGAACGGCTAGACTTGCCTTTGCCAAAAACTAATCAGCACGTCTCCTTATCAATACGAATCGAATGTTTTTGAATTATTCAAATCGGTTGATTCGTGTTCCCGAAATCGTCGACGAAAATTTGTATCCGCACATACATACACACACGTACATACATACATACATACATACACAACACACACACACACCACACACCCACACACCACACACATACATCCATTTTTTCTAAGGTATGCCAAAATACTCAGAAACCTTTGAAACGTAAAGATATATAAAAATTTTCATTTTCGATTTTTTTGCGATTACTATAACCACCCTATGGGAAGTTAAAAATATGTTTCCAGTTAGCAATAGCCATTCGGCCACTGCGATGTGTAAATGGCAATGGGGAATCTCTTACACTATTCTTCCCTGAATCGAGTTGGAGATTAACTCAGCTCACGGACCTGTCCTAGGACAGTACCTACTCATTATCATTTACTACCTATTTATCTGATTATCAGATTCATTCGAGCAAATTCTTCGTTAGCCTGCATTTAAATCCCATGTCCACGTAAACCGATCACAATGATAGCTGACTGAATCGAAGTCTGGGCATAAATAATAAATAATTTACGTAGAAACGTATGGGTATGTATGTCAATTTAGTGGACGTTTGTCGAACACCTTTCTGATAAACATCGTCAATATGTAGCACCTGATGTATTGACCTGATGTCAGGTTGCGTGTTGTCAGCTGTTTTCTTTATTTACATTAAAGGAGTTTTCGGATCATTACCTTTCGAGATTTAACAATTCTTGGGAATACTTATTTGTATCACGGAAATCTATTTACATACTATATTAAATTATTTGTTCATTTTGGTTTATTTTTGTTATATTTTGATAAATTTATGTTCTGATCCATAGTTTTGATCTAATGTCATCCAATGCAGTTATTATTTAGGCTCGAAGCCCAAAATTAGAAATGAAATTGAAATATATATTTTATATTACCTTCAAAATTACAATACAAAATTATACATTTAAAAATGTAAAAAATTATACGCCTCATTTTTGTTTTGTTATTTAAGTAAACTATAATATGCACTATAATATTTGTATATGAGTTAAAATGTAACGAAAGTTTTCCTAAAACCGACTGAACCGATTTCAGAATTTTAGAAGACAATTTTATGAAAATTGATAAGGGCATGCGATGATTAGTAATTAGTTTTTAGAGACGATCAAACTTGCCGTTTTTTTGCAGTTAGGGGGCGTCCATTAATCACGTGATCGATTTTTTTAAAGATTTTTGGACCCACTTGGGTGCTACGTGGTGATATTTAAAATTACCCCACCCAGCAAACATGGTGTGTATTTTTAGCAGAAAATATTGTAATTTTTAAATTTTTTTTTGAAAATGTTTGGATTTTTTAGAAAAACATTTTGGTAAAAAATCAATTCCCTTCTTCTCGTAATATTTCGTGATTTTTCTGAAAGCCTTCCCCCTTCCTCTCAAACCCTCATATTATTAAGCAGATTAATTGGAAAGTTGGCAATCATGCTGATTAGTTTTTAAAGATCAGCCGGTTTTTCGAAATTATTTGTTGAATGTTGTTTTTCCAACATGTCAATATAGTATACAATGTCCGTTTACGGTTGATAATTGTAAATTCCCTAAATTTACTAAATGTTCCTAACTGGACAGTTGTAAATAAAATAGAGAATATAAACAAATGTTGAATTTTCTTTGACAATATCAATGGAACTTTGCATGAAAGGCAATGCAAAGGCATTCTTGCAGTGAAGAATGGCATAAAATACAGCCTACGAAAAGTGATTTAATTGTAATGATTAATAAAATCACACATATTGTAGATTTATTTAAACAATATTTATTAGAATTCGCATTGATTAGCAGTTAGTGAAATGCAAAAGCTTTATTTTCGATATAAACAGTTGAAAGTTTTATCATCATTATTGTTACAACTTAATTCTTATTCAGTCAATTATTTACTAATGTGGGGAAGTTCATGCAACTTGCCACGCATACCCAAATTACACCTAGTTGAACATTTATTCGACACATATTTATGTCATTAACATTGATTTATTTATTTTCTTTCTCTATCTCTCTGTCTATATTTAGATTTTAATTTTATTTTTTCTGTTTATTTCAAAAATTAAAAGCCACTGATGACGTAAAATTTTACGTTGAAACGCATGGCAAAATAAAGATGTTATAAAAATCTTCAATTATTTTTTACTTGGCCTTCAAGAAATTAATCATATATGCCAATATCTAATTTAAACACACACATATACATACATATATATAATATATATATATATATATATATATATATGCATAATTTAAACATAAAGTTAGTTTATACAATTTCTTTGACACTAATTCATATATGAAGTGTTTTTTGCTATGAATGTTGATACAATGGCAGTGCGTGTGTAAATCTGCAATGTTAATTCTGAGTTACAAGGTCAATGTTAACCGGAATACATACATTTATTTGCATTCAATATCAGCTAATTTTGTATCTCTATTATAATTATGAATTGGGAAATATAATTTATTATTCATTTTAGTACTAAAATTTCATCTCAATAAATGACCAGTTACATTGGTTATTTATGTTTTAGCTCATGTACATATTTTATCGATTAAAAACTTGTTAGTCATTACCAGTTGAAGCTTGATTTGATTTGAATTAGGAGCAATATTTTAGCTTCTTTCTACGGTTAGTATTCAATATATAAATACATAAACATATTCTACATACAATTTAAAACATATTCTACTCACAATTATTGTGAATAAGAAAAAATATAAGCAAATTAATTGTCATTGGTAACAAATATTAGCTTTTTTTTCATCGAAGATTGCTGTTAGTATGAGCTAATTATTCAACTTTCATTGTGTGATTTGCGATATATTTTATTATATTTCGTGTCCAAAATTGATTCAAATTTATGTAATTATATTTTTTGCTTCATTTTATAATATTTAGTTGTAGAGATTTAATTTCCTTGTTTATCTTATTATTTCAGTACAACTGTTTTTGATATTTTTCTTGTTATTCATTATACTATATTTATAATTCATTGTTTTATATTTACTTCCAGATAAGATAATAAATTTTTATTTTTATACGGTTTTTACACTTTGTACTTTGTTTTGAAAATATTATTCACTGCATTTCAATTCGTCAGAGTATTGACTTCTAAAAGATTTAGTTTGGTGTATTCAGTTTTATATAGTCAGTAAAATGTCTTATGGTTTGTGCAAATTTCAATCAAAATTTGCATACGTATATTATTTCGTGGTTCTAAGAACGCTTTAACGTGACTTGAGGAGACGGAGCTCACCTTATATTTTCACTTTTAAAAGAAATTAATCCTTACAAGCTTTCAAACAGAGTTTTCTACAAAAATAGATTATACTAAATTGACAAAAATTTCCACTCCTAATGCCACATCGTAGAATTTAAATTTATGGTAAAAGTTATTTAAGGAACACGTTCTGAATAGAAAAAAATGTGACATATCTTTTAGAATGTTTTATGTTTATTTTCAAACTTTGTGCTGTTATTTTATATAGTTAAAATACTTTTTGATGTAATCATGTTTGAACGATTTTATACAATATAACTAGTGGTGCATAGCATCAAATAAGGGAAACTACTAAAACTTCCCGTACTGTACTTTAAATCTTTTAAAAACTCTTTAAACCTTCAAAAACAATGGCTTTTTGAAAAACTTGATTTTTTGTATATTTTGAAATTTTTTAATGATTAACTTTCCGTAGGGTAAGTTCCAGTATTCGCAAAAAATCGAACATAATTTTTTTTATATTTTTACGTTTCAAAACTTTCTGACATAATGATACCTTACAATCAATTGAATCGTTGACGAAAATTTGTATTCACACATACATACACACACATCAATTTTTTTCTAATAAGAAGGTATGTCATATGTTCAGAAGGTTTTGAAAGAAGATATATAAAAAAATTTATTTTCGTTTTTTTGCGATTACTTTAACTAATCCTGCTGGAAAAATATTAGCTGTTAGTAAATGCAAGTACATTTATCTCAAAGCAATATTGATTTGGATAAATTTAAATACCTTAATGAGCTATTATAAAATGAACCAACATTTGTAATGACCCTCAGAACGCATGTTATAATGGTCATGAACGTGGACTAGCACAAACTAGTCAACATCGGTTCGATATCGAGCAGCATGACATCAAATATAGGTTATAAATCTCAAATATAATCCCGAGTGAGAATCATAGAACACATATTTCTGTCAAGGATAGATTATATGACAATCAATTATATGTCCTAAAAATGAATTCTCTTTTCTAATTTCATCTCCATCAATTATATTTTCATCCGTGAATGTCCGACATAATATCACCCAGTTGCATAACGTAGTAATGAAACTGACGCCGCGCAGTGGCCTCACCATCGACCGCGCTACAAGCGCGACCTTGAACTTACTTGTCAGACTATTCTATATTATAGAAATAGCAAGGAATAGGGGACAGTTTACGCATTATTCATGAAAGATTCATGTTTATTTACAAGTCGCTTTATGTGTAGACAATCGTATCTCAAATATATTTAAAACTAATCGCTTTCAATTTGAATGTCTCTACTGATTCTCTAGTAGTAGTTCAGTAAATAGAGAAGAAAAAAAGGGTGTAACCTCTGATTTTTTTACTGTGCTCCGATTTGCATGAAATTGTGGAAATGGGCTAATCTTACCCTTAAGTTTAAAAGTGGAAACTATTTGCATTCCGCCACCACCCGCCGGGTGGGTTAATATCATCGCTACCCGTGAAAGTCCCTTTATGTATAAATTGACATTGAGCCATTTCATCGCTAGAAAACAACATGTTAAATAATAAATGGTAAACTTGTAAAGTATTTTCTAATACATTTAATTTGCAATAAAATTATTTTCAACCCCTTGATAACCCTAAAATCCTGCCAACAATCTTTGAGTTTGAAAAACGCCTAAAAATAAATTTTGGTATGACATAAAAAGATTTAAGTATAAAGTAAATAATATTTTATCCTCTTTATCTTAATTATCAATTTTTTAACCGGTTTTTGACCCTTAAACACAACCCCTCGATGAACAATTATTCAAAAAAAAATTATTCTGAAATTGAAAAAAATAATGATTTGAATGTTTCAAATTCTCAAAAATAATTACCATATCTATATTTGTTCAACTTTTAAAGCTACCCTTAAATAAAAACAGTTGTTATATATATATATATATATATATATATATATATATATATAAAAAATAATATATGGTACGGGAAGTTCCAGCAATTTGCCTTAAGGCACGATGCCATGCGCCCCACTAGTTTTGAAAATCGTTTGTACTAAGGGGGTGGTATGTGCTAGAATCCATCAAGATCTCTTGAACCGAGTTAATTTTAGATGGAATACGATTAATTTTTATTTTTGTGGAAATGGCACTCATGAAACCTTTTGATTTAAATGAAAAAATCATTGTATACGCTTTTTATTTGCATGATAGCTTGATCATTTTACACGCAAGAGACCCTTAATAGTACTCAAGCCAAAGCTTTTTTTTGATCACTATAAAACCAGATTTCACTGGAGTGTAACATCAGCTAGATGGCTTTAAATACAACAATTAAATCTTTAACGAAATAAAAAAACAACTTTACTCTTTCATATCTAGCTTTATTGTTCCTAGAACACTTTATAAAACACTGATTTATGAAAATTTTATATAACATAATTTTGTTCATTGCATGATTTTCGTTAAAATATGTATGTTTATTGTAAAAATCGCCAAAAATAAACGCATTTTTAGTAACCAGTAACTTGAAAAGTATTTGTTTTTTGAAAAGCTTTATTAAACATTTTTTAACTTCCCGAAGGAGAAGTTTATGTTTTCATCAAAAAACCCGATTCGCTAATTTTATGTTTTCTCGACGTTTCAAGCCATTCTGAATCGAATGAGACCAAATTTGGAAAAAGTATGTGTGTGTGTGTGTGTGTGTTTGTGTGTGTGTGTATGTGAACAGATTTTTTGCCGTAAATCGACGTTTTGTCGAAAACGGCTGGACCGATTTCAAAAATTTAAAAGCCATTCGATGTATCTCGACGAGAACTATTGTTTGTCAGTTTTGTGCGACGATCGGCCAAGCCGTTTCTTCATAAATGGCAGAAAAGTGAAAAATTTTTCGTCTACGTTTTAGCCCGCAATTCTGAATCGATTTTGAAAATTCAAAAACCGTTCGAAAGATATTGGTTGGGAATCGTGCTGATTAGTTTTCGGTAGAGATCGGCCGGGCCGTTTTCTTGTAATAAAGTTTTAAAAAAAAAAATTTCGACGATTTTTATGATTATTTTTTTGACGATAGATACCATAGTCTTCTAGATCATACTAAAATATTACGGCCCTACGACAACTGGTTCAGCTTTAAAAATTCGTCAAAGTTTGCAAAAATCAGTATGGTCTTTAAAGACCATACTGATTTTTGCAAATTTATATTTATTTGGCATTTGTCAAAATTAGACTTTTGATCGACGTTTTCTCAAAAACGCCTGAACCGATTTTAGAAATTTAAAAGCCATTTGATGTATTTCGGTGAGGACTATCGTTTGTCAGTTTTGTGCAACGATCTGCCAAGCCCTTTCTTTGTAATTTGAAAAAAACTTTTCGTCCACATTTAAGCTCATCCTACCGAACGATTTTAAAAAATCAAAAACTGTTCGAAAGATATTAGTTGGGAATGATACTGATTAATTTTAGGTGAAAATCTACCGAGCCGTTTTCTTGTAATTAACTGTTGAAAAAAAGTGTTAAATTTTCGTCGACAATTAAGCTCATCCTACCGAACCGATTTTGAAAAATCAAAAACTGATCGAAAGATATTAGTTGGGAATGATACTGATTAATTTTAGGTGAAAATCTACCGAGCCGTTTTCTTGTAATTGACTGTTAAAAAAAAGTGTTAAATTTTCGTCGACATTTAAGCTCATCCTACCGAACCGATTTTAAAAAATCAAAAACTGTTCGAAAGATATTAGTTGGGAATGATACTGATTAATTTTAGGTGAAAATCTACCGAGCCGTTTTCTTGTAATTAACTGTTGAAAAAAAGTGTTAAATTTTCGTCGACAATTAAGCTCATCCTACCGAACCGATTTTGAAAAATCAAAAACTGTTCGAAAGATATTAGTTGGGAATGATACTGATTAATTTTAGGTGAAAATCTACCGAGCCGTTTTCTTGTAATTGACTGTTAAAAAAAAGTGTTAAATTTTCGTCGACATTTAAGCTCATCCTACCGAACCGATTTTAAAAAATCAAAAACTGTTCGAAAGATATTAGTTGGGAATGATACTGATTAATTTTAGGTGAAAATCTACCGAGCCGTTTTCTTGCAATTAACTGTTGAAAAAAAGTGTTAAATTTTCGTCGACAATTAAGCTCATCCTACCGAACCGATTTTGAAAAATCAAAAACTGTTCGAAAGATATTAGTTGGGAATGATACTGATTAATTTTAGGTGAAAATCTACCGAGCCGTTTTCTTGTAATTAACTGTTGAAAAAAAGTGTTAAATTTTCGTCGACAATTAAGCTCATCCTACCGAACCGATTTTAAAAAATCAAAAACTGTTCGAAAGATATTAGTTGGGAATGATACTGATTAATTTTAGGTGAAAATCTACCGAGCCGTTTTCTTGCAATTAACTGTTGAAAAAAAGTGTTAAATTTTCGTCGACAATTAAGCTCATCCTACCGAACCGATTTTGAAAAATCAAAAACTGTTCGAAAGATATTAGTTGGGAATGATACTGATTAATTTTAGGTGAAAATCTACCGAGCCGTTTTCTTGTAATTAACTGTTGAAAAAAAGTGTTAAATTTTCGTCGACAATTAAGCTCATCCTACCGAACCGATTTTGAAAAATCAAAAACTGTTCGAAAGATATTAGTTGGGAATGATACTGATTAATTTTAGGTGAAAATCTACCGAGCCGTTTTCTTGTAATTAACTGTTGAAAAAAAGTGTTAAATTTTCGTCGACAATTAAGCTCATCCTACCGAACCGATTTTAAAAAATCAAAAACTGTTCGAAAGATATTAGTTGGGAATGATACTGATTAATTTTAAGTGAAAATCTACCGAGCCGTTTTCTTGCAATTAACTGTTGAAAAAAAGTGTTAAATTTTCGTCGACAATTAAGCTCATCCTACCGAACCGATTTTGAAAAATCAAAAACTGTTCGAAAGATATTAGTTGGGAATGATACTGATTAATTTTAGGTGAAAATCTACCGAGCCGTTTTCTTGTAATTAACTGTTGAAAAAAAGTGTTAAATTTTCGTCGACAATTAAGCTCATCCTACCGAACCGATTTTGAAAAATCAAAAACTGTTCGAAAGTTATTAGTTGGGAATGATACTGATTAATTTTAGGTGAAAATCTACCGAGCCGTTTTTTGGTAATTAACTGTTGAAAAAAAAATTTAAGCCGATTTTCATGGAAATTTTTTTGGCGATATACATCATGGTCTTATAGAACTTACTGTAATATTACGGCCTAACGACAAGTAGTTTAATTTTAAAAATTCGTCAAAGCTTGCTAAAATTATTATCGTTTTTTTTAAAAGTAGGATTAATGAAGTATATTAATTACACATTTTTTTTTGATTAAGTCGATTATTTACACATTTCGGGAAGTTCATGTAACTTGCCTCAAGGCTAAATACCAAACCAACTAGTTTCTTATTAGTTCTATCGATATTTGATAAAATTACACTACTGCGAAGGGGTGACTTTAACTTAGCTCATGGACCTTGCCTAGAGCTGTACTACCCATTATTAAATGCGACACTCGTACACACAGATTATCATGTTGATGTCGTCACCAGTACACACAGCTAATAAAAGCGAAATTGTTGAGACCCAATAATACGTTTATTTATTTATCTAAATATACTTTAAAATTATTCTATTTACATGTTAGGCTATTTTAGAATTTATAAATCACAATATTACGTATTATGTTAAATAAATAAATTTATGTTTCTTGTTATGAAGTAATAAATTTCCAATCCAAAATACACTTGTATTCAAAATTTTATTAGTTTTTACTACGCATAAACAAACTTATCATATCATCTCATATATTTGGAAAATGGCCACGAGTTCGAGATACGCGTTTACTGTTTATTTTATCTTAGGCGCTGTTCATCAAATGTGTATACATACATAATGCACTTGCTTAAAAAACAAACAAGTTAGTAATTTTTACGCATGGAATATGTTTGTTTTATTAACAGTATTTGCGATTAGGAACATGTAGCTCTCTCTCGTGAAATAAAAATTTAAATAGATCAATATTTAAACGCCAAACTCATTTTATGTAGGTGAATAACCTAATAACAAAAGGTTACATTTTTCTTTTTTTTAATTTGATAAAATTTTTTTTGCTATCAAATATAATGAATAAATTGATGTAAAGAGCTAAATTATTTATTTCATACAATATTATTTATTCATATTGTTGATTCTTAGTATTTTCTTAAATAATGTGAACGACGCATTTTTAAATGTTTTTTATATATTAAATGCAAAATATTAGAACGTAAACTTTACTGAACAATAAAATATATTTGTACAACATCGACTGGATTTATATCTGGACGCTATTATAGTGGACTGCATCATCTGCAAATGTATATATGTCACCCTCAGCAAAAGCTGAATAATTCCAACCCATTCGTCCTTGAGATGGCTTTATCCCTATTCTATATCTAGTGGGCACAGTATAGAATTACATTCGATCCATCAATCTTCGATCGAATATTGGTTTCTGTAGAAATGGCCTCGGATCTATCAGAGGATACGGATCAATAAGCATTGTACAGCTTCACATCTACGCGTGAAGCTGTGTAGTGGTTATACAAACAGCTTTTTCTAGAATCACAATTCTTATAGATTTGGAGCTGCTACAGAAAATTAGTTCTTTTTTTAACCCTAGAAATTTCAGAAAATATGGTTTACTAACAAAAAGTCTTATTAACTTCCCGTAGGGTAAGTTATTGTAATGGGCCGAAAATCGAAATTAAAATTTTTTACATTTCTCGACGTTTTGAAGGTTTCTGAACGTTTTGGCATACCTCAGAAAAAATGGATGTGTGTGTGTATGTATATATGTATAGATACAAATTTCCAGTCACGTTTTTGGGTGCACGGATCAACCGATTTGAATGGTTCAAAAAACATTCGATTCTTATTGATAGGGAAAAGAGCTGATTAGTTTTTGGCGAAGGCAGGTCCAGCCGTTTCGGAGATACGGAGCAAAGAGTGCAGTAAATAGAAATCGACTTGTTGAGAGAACGGAGTATCCGATTTGGATGATCTAAAAAACATTCAATTAGTAATGATGGGGAGAAGTGTTCATTAGTTTTTGGCAAAGGCAGGCCCAGCCATTTCGAAGATACGGAGCTAAATATGTTTTTTTTTTTTTTAGTTTAATTCAGGTTTTATTTTTATTCTGGCTAAAGTTCTAATATAACTTCAACAAATAATTTTAAATTTGCAATTTAGTTTAGATAATTCTTATAAATATTAGACAATGTTACAATATTTATAATAATCTATTTGAAAACATTCAGTATTCCTCGAACATTTCGTTACGGTACGGGAAGTTCCAGCAATTTGCCTTAAGACACGATGCCTTAATTGCCTTAAAACAGAATTCCACTTACAGCTAATTTTTTCAAAATTTGCATAACAAAACTACCTAATAAAAGTACAGTTAACAAGAGTATTGGCTTCTTAACAAGGTTGGCAATAAGTTTTTAGCATTAGGGCATTTTTTAAAATTTATCGAAATCGCCATTTCCACATTTTCAATTCGTATTTATATTTGCCCCTAGTACATAATAAAATATCAGCATTTTTTTGATAGTCCTTTGTAGAATGTCTAAATCGGATGTCAATCCATTGATTGGGCGTCCGAGTATGATGGTATCCTATTTTGCTGTTATATGTCCGAGAGTGGTTTTTTCGCTTTAATCTTTCATTCCTGTGGACCCTTCGGTTAACGCATATATTTGGGTGGTTTATGAGTCTCTTTTTATAATTGTTACTATGGATCTGGAATTTCTCATGTACTGTATTGATGTTGAGGTTTTTGTGTATGAGCCAATTTGGCAATATATTTAGCGGCATTTACTATTTCTTTCAGGAGTTTGTTTTGGAATCTTTGGATGATTGTGATGTTTGATTTCTTTGATGTTCCCCATATTTTAAACATTATTTTATACAGTAATAACTTATTCCATGATGTTAATTTGGAATTTCTGTTCAATAGCCAGTAAAATTTTCTACGAGACTCTTCGAGTTGTTGTCTTTTTCTTTGTATGTGGTACAAAATAATAAAATGATTAAATTTTTGGGAAGGCGGTTCCAGCGGTTCTGCGAACCAATGAAAAAAGTAAAAAATGCCATTTAGCGATCAAAAATAATCATTAAACATATGCACATATATTACTATGCAAAAAAAATTATAATGTTCAACTGTTAGTGACCGCACCGCAGCGCGCTTTCAATAATATTCAAAATTTAAAAATAAATATTCAAAATTATCAAAAATGTTTATCAAAAAAATACGGTACGGATTGTTCCAGCAATTTGCCTCAAAACATGATGCAAGATATTAATTAGAAAATCCCGTACCATAGAAGTGATTTTTTTTATTTAACTATTATATATAATGTAAAGTTATATTAAGTTTCATTTATATATTGAGAACTTTAAGCATTTTCCTCAAGGCACAATATACGAGAAGCTTTTTACATTTCAAACACTGGTTCCTGTTACCGTACGTAAATTGCATAGTTATAATTATTTTAAAAGCATAAATGTATGAACAAATTCGTATTTTCAGTAATATTGTCTCCCATGTCTGGTAGCCAGTTTTATATGTTCTATGTATCTATGTATCTATTTTTCCATATTCTGCGCCAATCGACTGATGCTTTGCTATTATACTTGCCCGTCTGTCCATGCCCACTCGATTCGCGCGGCAGCGCATGTCCTTTGCTAGACGCCCGCGAGAGAGGAATAAAATATGCAGCCTCTCTTCCTATTAATAGCCGCAAAGCCCATTGATAATGTACAAGCGGAACTCAGTTAGTCGCCGCTACTGGCATTATCATTGCCATGGTCTGTCTCTGGAGTCTCTGGAGTGTGTCTATACGACTACTGGTGCTCTTCTAGTTTCATAAAAGCAAAATAGTGGTGAAGGGCATTGTGCCTTAAATCAAATTGCTGAAACTTCCCATACTCTAATTAATTAGAGGAAATAACTAGTGGTGCATGATAACGAGCCTTAAGGCAAATTGCTGGACTAACCATATACGTAAATTAAAATATTTAAGAAACTTAATACATTTTTTTAAATATTGATTCCTTTTGTTCAAGCGATTGCGCTGCGTAGCTGTTTCAGAGGCAACATGTTCTCTCAAAAACTATTGAAAACAATTCAATTGCCATTTGTTCGACTTTTTGTTCCATCTTTCTGAACGACTGAACCCGCCTTTGCCTAAATTCGAATTAGGGGGCGTCCATTAATCACGTGAGCGAGTTTTTAAGGATTTTTAGACCCCCCTCCCCCCCTTGGTGATATTTGGTGATATTCAAAATTACCCCCCCTCCCCCACCAAACATCACGCGTATTTTTAGTTACGTGAAAAAACTGTATAATTTTTAATTTTTTTAAAAAAATGTTTTAACTTTTTTATAAAAAATAGTTAAAAAAATAAATGCACGTGATATCTTGCTATACCCCTCCCACCCCCACGTGATATTTCGTGATTTTTTTTACTATCAACTAATATTTTTCGAACAGTTTTTGATTTTTTAAAATTGGTTCGGTAGGATGAGCTTAAATGTGGACGAAATGTTTAACACTTTTTTCCAAATTACAAAGAAACGGCTTGGCAGATCGTCGCACAAAACTGACAAGCGATAGTCCTCATCGAAATACATCAAATGGATTTTTAATTTCTGAAATCGGTTCAGGCGTTTTTGAGAAAACGTCGATGAAAAGTGTAATTTTGGCAAATACCAAAAAACCGATATCAATTTTTGCACACTTTGACGAATTTTTAAAGTTAAATCAATTGTCGTAGGGCCGTAATATTTTAGTATGATCTAGAAGACTATAGTATCTACCGTCAAAAAAATAATAATAAAAATCGTCGAAAAAAAATTTTTTTAACACTTTATTACAAGAAAACGGCCCGGCCAATCTTTACCAAAAACTAATCAGCACGATTCCCAATCAATATCTTTCGTACGGTTTTTGAATTTTCATAATCGGTTCAGAATTGCGGGCTAAAACGTGGACGAAAAATTTTTCACTTTTCTGCTATTTATAAAGAAACGTCTTGGCCGATCGTCCAACCTGACATACGATAGTCCTCGTCGAGATACATCGAATGGGTTTTAAATTTTTGAAATCGGCCCAGCCGTTTTCGAGAAAATGTCGATTTACGGCAAAAAATATGTTCACATACACACACACATGTCTTTTCCAAATTTGATCCCATTCGATTCAGAATGGCTAATAAAATTAGCGAATCGGATTTTTTGATGAAAACATAAACTTCTCTTTCGGGAAGTTAATAAATAAAGTTGAAACTTTGTATATTTTCGAATATTGAACTACACATCATTTTCGAAATTTGAAAAAAAAAATCTTTTTAAAAAGAAATAAACAAAAAATTAAATACATACTACACATCATTTTCGAAATTTGAAAAAAAAAATCTTTTTAAAAAAAAATAAACAAAGTTAAATACATACGTACATACAAACGTACACAAATAAACAAAAATATTCAAAGAAAAAAAAAACAGAAAAGGCATGCAATTTTTTACGTTAAGGGGCCAATTCTCGGGATAAAATAGAACTCTTACATTACGGGTCTCTTATATTAAATAATTGTATGAGTTGGTAGTCACAAATTGTCAAAAAACCTATGTCTTAGCTACTCGATCGAGCGTTTTACATAAAACACATAAAACCTAACGTCCGAATAGCAATGCTATCATAAATGCAACTTTATGTTGTCACTTTAAAAACACATGCCTGACTAAACTAATTTTACATTCAGACGTTTGTGCCATTTGGAGGCACCATATTTTAGCATCAAATAAGTATTATTTAGCCAGATGGAGTTGTATATCCATTAATAAATTTTCTTCGCGAGAGTCATATTTGTAGTCCGAATAGCAATGCTATCATAAATGCAACTTTATGTTGTCACTTTAAAAACACATGCCTGACTAAACTAATTTTACATTCAGACGTTTGTGCCATTTGGAGGCACCATATTTTAGCATAAAATAAGTATTATTTAGCCAGATGGAGTTGTATATCCATTAATAAATTTTCTTCGCGAGAGTCATATTTGTAGAAGAAATAGTATAATTAAATTTAATCTTATGTAAAAATATATTACTTATAAATACTTTTTATTCTTTCTGTGGAACTTTCTCTATGCTACAATAATTATGTACCCATACGCACACATTTTATGCATTCATTTTCCATTTTGTTTCGATCGATATTTATGACTTCATATTTACGTAAAATTATATTTTAGTTTGAAAATCTGTATATACAGGTAACCCCCGCATAACACGGTATTTACGTTTAATAAAAGTAGCGTGCTGTGCAAATCCGTGTTATACGGGACAAAGAACTAGTACAAAAAGAAGGGTTACGTGCCAAGAATTCGAAAAAACATGCCACATATCATGATTTTATAATAAATATTGTTATATTTATTATTGTTTTTTAAGAAGTAATATACATTACATGAATTATATGAATTTTTTGTACGATACGATCCTTTTTTTGAAAGATATCCTTATCCTCTAAGCAGTTTTCTGTACTACCTTCAGATCCGTGCATTATTTTTGGCATAAAAAATTATATTTGCGATTAGTTGCTTTTAGCGAAAAGATATTTATATATTTACCATACGCAATATCTTTATGCTCATTTTATTTAAAGGATCTTTGTTTGAGACTAATTGTTCAGATAAGCTTAGAATTTTTTATCTATAGAACGTACGCACTCGAATAATAAGTATTATATTAGTTATCTTTTGCATAAGATTTATCACTTTTATTGAGCTATTGCACTGCGATTTCACTAATTTTAGATTAAATAAAGTTTGATTTTTTAGATTTTACTATATTTTTTATTTTCTTAGGATTTTGCTCAATTCTCAAACCGTGTTAGAGCGAACCCGTTTTATGCGAGGGGTTACCTGTATATCATATTGATGAACCAGCACTGATTTTATTTTTAATTTCCGCTTTTGATGATTTATTTGTAGATAGGTTTATGTACTATTTTTACTAAATTTGATATTGAATTGATATTTACGTGTGAAAACCTGTATATCACTAATAATAATATACAGGTTTTTACACGTAGATATCAATTCAACATCAATCTAGTAATTTACTATAACTATTTTTCATTTGCTCAAAGATGAATATTATGTTATTAATATATTTACGCTTTCTTACTTACAACATGTAAAACAATTAATGTCTTATATCAATTGTTTGTATCAATTATTTGTTAAATGAATGTGGAATTGAAGTGTACATGCGTTCGATTCGCGTAAGTTTTCATGTTATATATATATATATATATATATATATATATATATATATATATATATATATATATAAAGAACACCAGGCAAATTCTTTATTTTGATATACGGATATGCATGTCTGCACAGTGCACTTGTACGATAAGAAATATAACTGTTATTTGTCCCAGCATACCCTGCATTTTTATACTGTATCAAAAATACTTATTCTGAAAGTTAAAATATTTTATTTTTATTATAATAATATAGTTCAATTTCCTTCCTATATATACACATATATAAAAGCGAATTAGATTGAACGCACGTGAAATATACTTGGCCAAAAGGAATATAGGCTTTGATGAAATAGTATCATTATAATATGTTGTCAATCTACGATTCCCTACCTACATATTTAAATAAAAATGTACTACTGCTAAATTTCTTTCTTAGTATCTGGTTTTACGTTTTCATTTCTAACAAGTTGATGGCTTTTTGTGATAGAGTCAAAGTCAAATCGAAAACTTCAAATAATTAATTAACGTATTTATATAATAATTAATTCAAGTTTTTTTTGACAAATAGACTGGTAACAATATGTACCCAAAAAGTGTTTCATATTCATATGTTGGCAAACCAAGGGACCCACTGACCAGACACTATTACTCTACAAAATACATACATGAACTGACTGACATACCGACGGTACTCGACCAAATTAAAAAGCTTACTGGAAACATCTATGGCGTCCCCTGACATATAGCCAAAAGTGATCTCAGTAAACATAATCATCTTTTGTTATATTTGTCATTAAAATTATTGTTCTGATCTGGAAAGTTTTACATGTTTGTATTTTCTCATCGGAGTAAATCTTGATCAAAGTCAAATCATGTTTTTAATCATTTTCTGAATAAGTATATAGTTCATCAAACTATATAATTGGTGACCCCGACGTGATGAATCATGTGTGCATTAAAAGCAACTCCTACTTACCACCACCTTACAGTGGGCCTTATGAAATTCTAGAGCGAGTTACTGACCGGATATACAAACTCCGCATAAATGGGACTGAAAAGAACTTCACTGTAGAAAGATTAAAACCTGCTTACATAAACAAATCAGATACTGATTGTGAATCAGATTCGAATTCACATCACAGACCATCAGCAACGAAACCAACGAAGAAGACTCCAAAAAAGAAAGTTACGTTCAATATAAGAAGTAAAATCAAACTATACTTCTACCTAAAATTTAAGGATCACTCAAATAACAACATCGAGGCCCTTGGCCAGTATACACGCGAAATAGTTTGGAATAGCAAACACGCCATGCCAAACTATACACTGATCTGATCGATCCCTAGCAGCAATTTTATGCATGCTCCTTTAGCAATCATTGAAATGCGGCCCTTTGGAGAATTGTTAACTTTTCCTTTTTTAACGATATATGATTTATACTGATTACTATTATGAAATGTATAACAGTATTGTAACAAACATTGTAAGAGTATTGGGTAATAAACTCGTACATTTTAAACAATTAATGTATGTAATGTACGTTTAAGTACCAAATGTATATTGAAATATAGTCTTTTGAAATTGAAAAAAAATGTCTCGATAGAGCTTACTGATTTTAAGCGCTAGCTTCTACTTTTTGCACTAGGATTCACAGATAAGAGAGTTTTTTTTGAATTTCATTGGCTTCCACTTTACAGCATCTTTAGCCACCTACATTATTCATATTATTTTTCATCATATTCTATACAATTCTTACATATATTTCTTAAACATTCATCAAATATTTACTATCTCTTCTTATATCCTAATCTTCCATTCAATTTTTCTTTCTACTGATTTTCATTCTTCTTCTTGTTTCTCGATATGTTCTTCTCATCTTCTAAACTAAACTTCTTTTTTCCTCCTTACTTCTAATACAATTTTTTCTTGTTTTCTACAAATTGACAATTCTCAATCTAGTTTAATATTTTATATTTTAATTCTGGTTTTGCTGGAGATTTGAACCGAATTCCTCCAGCGTGTGAGTCGAGAACGCTACTGAGTGAGCTATTCCCGCCACTAGCTAAGAGTTAAAAAAAGCTCGGGTTCAACTCCTGTCAGCGTATAGTTTACTTTTATATTTGAATAGGTAGATATAGCAATAATATTTATAATTATCAATTCATTGCATATATTTTATGAGCGTAAAATGATAATACATATTTATATTACGTATTAACAATAAAATAATTTTATTTGCAAATCAAATAAATTATAAATTCAGATAATATACTACTTTTTAGTGTAATTGCTTCGCCATCTGTTTATTTGTTAACAATTATGTATTTTGAGCATGATTTTTTGTACTTCTCAAAAAAGTAGACGACAGACTCATATGCATTTATACATTTGTTTCATATATATATAAATTTTTGTTCGCAAAATACATGCAATGAGGTAATAACTATAAATATTTTTTCAATATTTAACTATTCAGTAAACGAGTAAACTTGAGGTGTTATCCTCGCAAGTATTTTTTAAGAATTATTTATATAAAATATATAATATAACCGTTATTCAAACCGTTGTCTTTTTTTAAACTGTTTCAAATAGAAAGATTTTAACTACGTCTACAAATATGACCTTTTGTAAAAATTAATATACTATTATTTTAACAAATCCAAATATTTTCTTTGACAATTAATTTTATTCCAAACTTAACAGAACATTTCAAAACGTAATTTCTAATTTTATCACTTAATTAAATTCATGAGAAAACGGCATGCCTTACGTCACATGTTAATTTATGGTGCAATATTAAATAAACCAATGTAGAATGGTAAGATGAGCTTAATGAAAATAAACGTTAAAATTGTAATTGTCTTATGTAATTGTAATTAAATTAGCTAGAAATCGTATCTTTCATTTAGATTTTTGTTACATCAGTGTTATTAGAATTAACAAATTTTTGGAAAAATGCATGTGGCAAAGATTTGTAAGTTTTAAAGTTAGATGTTTAGTTTAGTTTAAAGTTAGTTTTAACTTTAGACAGTAAAGTTCTAGGGTAATCATTTGTGATTCTTTCATCAAGCTTCAAAATTTTTAACCGAATAGTAAAACTTGGATTATATTGATGTTTTGCCATAAAGGCGTGATCAATATTGAGTTTTTCGAGAAATCAATTTCGTAGTAAATGTAAAGAATTTATTTGTATTTTGTGCGCCTAATTTCATATGACATATTTATATCTTGTACATTAAGAAGTCTAAAGATTCTTTTTGATGTGTGAAGCCATATCTTCGCCATATTTTCTTTTTACAACAAAGTCAAAAATGTTATTCAAGCTATAGAGAATTTAAACTATAGTTTATTTTCACTGCTATAAAAATACATCAGCAGGTCAATACTATTTTTATATCCAAGCGTGTACATTATCCTTCTCATTTTTGAATAATAATTACTAGAGTATTTCCAAACCTGCTCAGTTCTTTAAATCAACGAACACCATCTGTTCGATAAAATTATAAACTTGATTAAATTCTCTAAAGTT